>NC_086100.1:98973664-99276124 GCF_963921235.1 Mobula hypostoma | reverse complement strand
CAGACCGAAAGCTACCGACCCCCCTCCGGTTGAATCGGCGGTAACGATGCAAGCTACATCAGATTTGATCTGTGCGGAGATTTCATCTAAACTGGAGAGAATCGATGAAATCGATAAGATGAAAACAACTATCACGGAACATCAGACTGCTATATCTAATCTCCAAGTTCATACGCAACAGAATGAACTCAAAATGGGAAAAATTGAAGAAACACTTACTACAATGAAGAAAAAACTCGAATTCCTTACCTTTAAAAATTCTGATTTAGAATGCAGAATGCGTCGTCAGAATATAAGAATTATTGAACTCAGAGAATCCGCCAAATCTGAAGACCCTATTCAGTTTTTCTCTCAACTTTTAAAAGATTCATTTCCCACCGTGTTTCCTGATCAACCACCACTATTGGATAGGGCTCACAGAGTCCCATTATATTTGTCTAAGTCAGACAAACCTCGGCATGTTATTTTACAATTTCATTATTTTCAAGACAAGGAAAAGTTGCTTCGTTTTGTTCGACCTAAAGGCTACATTGATTTCTCAGATCTCCGCTTTCAACTGGTGGAGGAATTTTACCAAACAGGTTCGCGACCAACTTGTTCGTTACAGATCTGTGATGGCGGAATTCTACAAGGTGGATTTAAAACCTGTGCTGCTATATCCCGCACGTTTGAGGATTCATTGTCTGATTGGTCTTCCCATTTTTTTGACTCTCCATCGGAAGCTCAGAGTTACCTGGATCAAGATTTGCCTTCAACATCCTAATCGCACTATTAAATTATCAGTACCTGATTGGAGGCTGTTAATCTATTGGGTTTTAATTTCTTTTTTTACTCTATCTGAGGGCAGAAATGTCTTTTTGTTTAATCAATATGGTTGCCAAATTCTTTTTTCTTCTTCCCTGGGGATTCTGGGTGGCCACTCCCATACCATCAGTTTTTGCACTTACCTGGAGACTTAAACTTCGTAACTTTTTTTTCTAGTCTGTGCAGTTATTTTTTCTCCTTTTGTAATTATATGGTTTGCTGTATGTCAATGGTTTTTTTAATATATATCTATTTTTTCTTTGTATTCTATCGTTTTTGTTTTAATCGGTGTACTTTTTGATTTTTTCACTCTTCTACTGTTTTACAATTTTAGCTGATCTTTTTATATATACACTTCTTTATTGAGTGTCTATCGGAAGTCATGGGGGTAGATTTAGTGCTTTCTTCTATCTGGCTAGTCTATCTTAGATTTAGCTTTGGGCTTTTGGGGTGGGGGTGGTGGTGGGGCTTCACTCCTTAGTTTTTTTTTCTTGGGCTACGTATATATTATTGAAGTATTTTTTGTGTCCTCTTTCTTGGTATCTCATGTTTACTCTGTTCCCTTTCCGGGTTTGTGGGTTGAACCTATTCTCAATCCTCCCTTTATTTGAGGATTGACTTTAGGGGTTATGGATTCTACGATTAATTTTGCCTCTTGGAATACTAATGGTCTTAATCATCCAATTAAAAGGAAAAAAAATCTTCAAAGTATTCCGGAGACCTAAAGCACATGGGCGGAGGGGGGACAGATTACATTTTTTTAAGTTCTGGAAGGATCAATAATATCATTCGAATTCCAATGCCAAAATTCGAGGAGTTTCTATTTTCATAGATCCCTCAATTACATTTGTGCAACAGGATATTATCTCTGATCCAAATGGTAGATTTTTACGGGTTAGTAGTTTACTCTTCAATAAAAAGGTAGTTCTGGTTAACGTTTATGCTCCAAACTCGGAGTGTCCGGAATTTTATAAATTGTTATTTAATTTGTTCCCGAATTTGAATGAGTTTTCACCAATCTGGGGCGGAGATCTTAATACCTGTTTATCTCCATTATTGGACCGTTCGGTCCCTATACAGACAGAACCCAATAAATCCGCAACCTTGATTAATTTATTTCTCTCAGATTCGGGGTCGACGGACATTTGGCGGTTTTTGCATCCCCAGGAAAAACACTTCTCTTTTTTTTCACATGTTCATCACTCTTACTCAAGAATTGATTATTTTTTTATTGACTCTCATCTTATTTCTTCAGTAGTTAAATGTGAATATGACTCTATAACCATTTCGGACCATGCTCCACTTAAGCTTTCTATTAAATTATTGGCCAATACACAAGATAATAGACAATGGCGTTTTAATCCGCTGTTGCTTCAGGATTTGGATTTTGTTAACTTTATGAACGAACAGATTGATCTTTTTTTTATAATTAACAGTACAGAGGATATTTCCATGAACACCCTTTGGGATACTTTTAAAGCTTAAATTCGTGGCCAGATCATTTCATACTCTGCTGCTTTGAGGAAAAGGTTGAAGAAGGAAGAGCTGGTTCTTGTGGACAAGATTAAGGAAATAGATAAGAAATATGCTACAGCTCCATCTGAGAAGCTGTACAAAGAACTGAACTTCAAATGGAATACAGTTTATTACTTTCGTCCTCTATTACAAATCAATTAATGAAGACAAGAAGCGAATTTTATATACATAGTGACAAATTTGGTAAACTGTTGGCTAATCAGTTGAAGACTAACTCCATTGAATTTCAAATTAATCAGATTTATAATCAAAAAGATCAACTGATGTTTGATCAAGCTGAGATTAATCAATCTTTTTTTGATTTTTATTCTTCTTTATATCAATCAGAATCTCCACGAGATTCTAAACATATGTGTGACTTTTTAGATAACCTAAACTTCCCTAAGATTACACACGATATATCTTCTATGTTAGAAACTTCCTTCACTACTGATGAGATTAAGAATGTTACTTTTTCTATGAACTCGGGGAAAGCTCCTGGCCCTGATGGGTTTATCGTGGAATTTTAAAAATCTTTTGCACCCTCATTAGTCCCCTGGTTATCCAGGGTTCTGGAGGCCTCATTAAAACTTGGTAAACCACCAGAATCCTCTTATAGAGCATCGATCTCTTTAATATTAAAGGATAAAGACCCCGCTCAATGTGCATCTTATAGACCAATATCCTTGTTAAATGTTGACTCTAAGAATTTTTTCTAAATTATTAGCAAATAGACCAGAAAAAGCAGTTCCTTATATTATTTTGGAAGACCAAACGGGTTTTATTAAGAATTGCTACTCTTTTTATAATATTCGTACACTTTTAAATATTGTCTATACCCTGTCACAAAACGATCCTGAATGCGTCATTTCCCTAGACGCTGAAAAAGCCTTTGATAGGATCGAATGGCCCTACTTATTTAAGGTGCTTGAAACGTTTAACTTTAGACCGAAATTTATAACCTGGATCAAATTGTTATACCATTCTCCTATGGCCTCAGTTCGTACTAACACTCTAAACTCACCTTATTTTCCTCTTTTTCGAGGTACCAGACAAGGTTGTCTTCTTAGCCCTTTAATTATTTGATATAGCATTAGAACCTCTTGCAATTGCTATTCCAGAATCTCCTAACATTATTGGTATAACTCGTGGATTAAAGTCTCATAAAGTATCACTTTATGCTGATGACTTACTTTTATATATTTCCAATCCTCAAAAATCTATTCCAGCAGCTTTAGATTTATTAGCACAATTTAGTCTTTTATCAGGATACAAATTAAATCTTAATAAGAGTGAACTTTTCCCTATTAATAAGCAAGTTCCCCTATATCAGAACCTGCCATTTAGATTGGTTAATAATCATTCTTCATATCTTGGGATTAAAATTACATGTAAACAAAAGGATTTATTTAAGACTAATTTCTTACCCTTAATTAACCACATTACAAACTTTCCTTTAAATGGTCTCCACTTCATTTAACTTTGACTGGTTGTATTAATGCTGTTAAGATGTTTATTCTGCCAAAATTTTTATATATATTTCAGGCATTACCGATTTTTGTTCAAAAATCCTTTTTTGATAAAGTAGATTCTAAAATCACTTCATTTATTTGGCAAAATAAAAACCCGAGATTGGGTAGAATACATCTACAGAAAGCTAAGAGAGATGGAGGCTTGGCATTACCTAACTTTAGATTTTATTATTGGGCAATTAATATTCGACACATGAAATTTTGGTTTCTTAACCAAGATATACTATCCATTCCTAAATGGGTAGTTTTGGAATTATATTCTGTTCAAGGCTATGCACTTAGCTCTATATTAGGTTCTTCTCTTCCTTCCGCTTTGAAACGCTATAAACAGGTTTGCAACCCGATACTTAAACATACCTTACGCATCTAGTTTCAATTTCGAAAATTTTTCGATCTTAATCAATTTTTCAGCTGGTTCCCTTATGTCTTTTGAACAGTTATCTAACAAATACAATTTACCAAGAACACATTTTTTTAGATATTTGCAAGTTAGAAATTTCCTAAATACCATACTTTCTTCCCTTCCGGTGTTACCCCCTACAAATATTTTAGACGTTATCATTAACCTCAACCAGTGTCAGAAAGGTGTAACCGCTATTATTTATAATATTATCATGAAACTTAGGATAGCTCCATTCGATAAGATTGGGACTGACTGGGAAAAGGAATTGGGCCTTACTATCCCGGCGGATGACCAGGCTCATATTTTACAACTAGTCAATACTTCCTCTATCTGTTCCAAACACTCCTTAGTTCAATTTAAAGTTGTCCATAGAGCACACAGGTCTAAGGATAAATTAGCTCGTTATTATTCTCATATTAATCCTCCTTGTGATAGATGTCATGGGGAGATAGCTTCCTTGACCCACATGTTTTGGTCTTGTCCTACTCTGGAAACTTTTTGGAAAGACATTTTTAATATTATTTCAAAGGTTTTGAATAGTGATATTTCTCCCCTTCCTATCACTGCTATCTTTGGATTACCTAAAACTTCTAGTAACTTATTCCCCTCAGCATGTAGAATGATTGCATTTCTTACTTTCGTGGCAAAAAGATGTATTCTACAACATTGGAAGGAGATTAATGCCCCAACTACGTTTTTTTGGTTCTCTCAAATGATATTGTGTCTAAATTTGGAAAAAATCAGAAGTAATCTTTATGATACTTCAGTTAAATTTGAACAGACCTGGAGTTCTTTTATTCAATATTTTCATTTAATGTAACTATTTTTTTCTCTCTGATCATAAATACACTCCCTCCATGGATTTTATCTGTTATTAGTGGAGGTCAGGTTTGAGGATGTGATTGTTTAATCTGTTTAAGGCTACTATTTACCTAGTTAGCCCATTGCTTTGCTTTGCAGCTTAGTTGCACGGTAGTTTTTTTTTGGAGGTTTTTTTTTCGGGTGTTTTTTCTTATCGATATATATGGAAAACTAGTATACAACTATATTACCTCGTTATTTTGTAACTAACTTATGTTGTTTGCATTGTTTTTTTTTGCATCAATATTTCTTGTGTATCTATATTGTAACAATGTATTGGTTGTTATATGTTTTACCTTGTGTGTACTAATTCAATAAAAAGATTTAAAAAGAAAAAGCAATGGCCCTCACTCCAGCTCCCTGACACTCACGGACCTCTGGCACACTGCCAGTGTCTTCTACAGTGAATACAGATGCAAAATACCCATCAAGTTCATCTGCCATTTCTTTGTCTCCCATTACTACCTTACCCGCATGATTTTCCAGTGATCCAATATCAACTCTCACCTCCCTTTTACTCTTTATATAATTGAAAAAAAAACTTTTGGGTACCCTTGTTTATATTATTGGTTAGTCTGCCCTCATTTTTCATCTTTTCCCTTCTTATGGCTTTTTTAGTTGGCTTTTTTTGGATTTTAAAATCTTCCCAATCATCCAATTTTCCACTCACTTTCGCTATTTAAACGCCCTTTCCTTGGCTTTTATGCAGTCCTTAACTTCCTTTGTCAGCTGCGGTTGCCTCCCCCTGCCACTTCAGAACTTCTTCCTCTATGGGACAGATCTATCCTGCAACTTGTGAACGATTCCCAGAAACTTCAGCCTTCTCTGCGCTGCTGTCATCCTCGCCAGTATCCTCCTCCAATCCACCTGGGCAAGCTCCTCTCTCATGCCTCTGTAATTCACTTTATTCCATTAAGATAAAGATGCACGTGAGTTATGCTTCTCCCTCTCAAATTCCAGTATGAATTCAATCATATTTTGATCAATGCTTCCTAAGGTGTCTTTTACATTATGCTCCCTAATACGATCCGGGTTATTACACAACACCCAATCTAAGGTAGCCTTTCCTCGATTAGGCTCAAGCACAAACTGTTCTAAAAAACCATCTCGTAGGCATTCAACAAATTCCTTCTCTTGCGATCCAACACCAACCTGATTTTCCCAATTCCCTTGCATATTGAAGTCCTCCCACATTACAGTTGTGTCATTATCCTTATTACATGCCTTTTCCAGCTTCCTTTACAATCTCAATCCCACATCTTGGTTGCTGTTTGGAGGCCTACTGTATATGTGATTCCCATAATGTTTTTTTACCATTGCAATTTCTTAACTCCACCCACAAATATTCGACATTCTCTGACCCCATGTCACGTCTTTCGAAAGATGTATTTCCATTTCTCACCAATACAGCCACACCACCGCCTAGGCCTTCTTACTTGTCCTTTCAACAGAAAGTATATCCTTTGATGTTAAGCTCCGAACTATGGCCTCCTTTCAGACACAACTCAGTGATGCGCACTATGTCATACACACCAATCTCTAATTGCACCACAAGTTCATCTACCTTATTCCGAATGCTACATGCATTTAAATACAGCACCTTCAGTCCTGCGTTCTTTGTTCTTATGAATTTCGCCTCTGTGGTACAATTTAACTCTTTGCTCTGTCTGCATTTGTACCCAATCATTGGCTTTTCCTTCCAAGTGGATTCATGTTACACTCATCATCCACTTGTAAACATGCTGGCTCATCCTCAGCTCTGTCACACTGGTTCCCATCCCCCAGCCATATTAGGTTAAATCACTGCCTGTTATAATATTGGTCCCTCTCGGATTCAAGTGCAATGCCTCTCTTTTGTACAGGTCCCACCTGCCCCAGAAGAGGTCCCAATTATCCAGAAATATAGGCTGGCCTACAGGAACATGAAAGAAAAAGGAAAAAAGAAAGGCGAGCAAAATTGGCTAATTCTCATACAAAATGAAAGAGCAAAATATTTAAAATTGAAGAATTCCATTGATGGATGATGTTCCTCAAAGTCTGAGTAAAGCCTCACTGTAACACTTCAGGAGGTCACGGACAAAACAGGATGACATCAGATGGTAAAGTGAGAGGCAAGAACAGATTCTTAATCATCCTTGACCCTCTGCATAATTACGCTGCTCTGCATGCATCATACCTTCGTATGCAGTCTTGGTTGGACAATAAAGGTCGGCACCACCAGCAATGTCTAATCTACTGAATTAATAAATATAAATTTAAAGGAAATCCTCTATAATGCTTTATACAAGACATAATAGCGGCCAAGTCTCTGGCACATAGTCTGGCTCTGTGGCTCAAAAGGGAAGGGTGAAGAAGGGGCAACCTGTAGTGACAGGGGATTCATTGGTTAGGGACAGACAGAAGTTCTGTGGATGACAAGGAGATTCCCAGACAGTACGTTACATTGCCTTCTGGGTATTACGGTCAGGTACACCTCTGATCGAGTTAGTAGCATTAAATGGGAGGGTGAGCAGCCGGACATAGTTAGGAAGGGTGACGAGATCCTACAAAGTGAGCTCAGTGAGTTAGATGTTAAGTTAAATGCAAGTAAATGAATCTTAGGGTAGTACAAGGTGACATAGACATTGTTTGATAATAAATTTACTTTCAACTTTGAGGAACTCCAGGGCTGTGATCTCAGACCTCTACCCATGCCACGTGCTAGTGAAGCCAGAAATATAAAGATAATACAGTTTAGGAGATGCAGGAGGGAGAGCTTCAGATTCTTGTATCATTGGACTCCCATCCATGGAAGGTGGGACCCATACAGACAGAACAGTGTGCACCTGAACTGGAGGGGAACTAAAATCCTTGCTGGAATGGTTGCTAGTGCTGCTCCAGAGGGTTTAAACTAGAACTGCAAGGGGTTGGAACCAGAATGCCAGGGCAGCTAGTGAGGTGGTTGTGGGCAAAGATATTTGTTAAGCCTACAGACATAGCCAGAAATTGAAAGGTTGAGCATGATGGGAATATTTTGAGCTGCATTTATTTCAATGCAAGGAGCATTGTAGGTAAGGTGGACGAGCTTAGAGCATTAATCAGCATGCGGTATTATGGCATTGTAACTATTAGTGAAACTTGGTCGCAAGAGGGGAAGGAGTGGCAGCTGCATATTCCAGGGTTCCGTTGTTTTCGGACAGAAGAGGTTCAAGGGGAAGAAGTGGAATTCCTAGTGAGGGAAAAGGTCACTGTAGTGTTGAAACAGAAAAGACTAGACAGCTCGTCTACTGAGATTATATGGATAGAACTGAGGAATAAGAAAGGGATGACCATGTCAATGAGATTATATTATAGACCACTCAATACTCAGCAGGATTTTGAGGTGCAAATCTGCAGAGAGATTGCAGACTGTAGCAAGAAACATAAGGATGTGATTCTAACCTTCCACAAATTGGCTGTGACTCCCAGACCGTGAAAGGGCTGGAAGGGATAGAGTATGTCAAATGCTTTCAGGAAAGTTTCTTTAAACAGTACATACAGATCCCAGCTAGACAGTGCGATACCAGATCTCCTATTAGGGAACAAGATGGGCAGGTGACAGCAATGAGTGTAAGGGACATACATCAAAGTTGCTGGTGAACGCAGCGGCCAAGCAGCATCTATAGGAAGAGGTGCAGTCGACGTTTCAGGCCGAGACCCTTCGTCAGGACTAACTGAAGGAAGAGTGAGTAAGGGATTTGAAAGTTGGAGGGGGAGGGGGAGATCCAAAATGATAGGAGAAGATAGGAGGGGGAGGGATAGAGCCAAGAGCTGGACAGGTGATAGGCAAAAGGGGATACGAGAGGATCATGGGACAGGAGGTCTGGGAGGAAAGACAAGGGGGGGGAGGGACCCAGAGGATGGGCAAGAGGTATATTCAGAGGGACAGAGGGAGAAAAAGGAGAGTGAGAGAAAGAATGTGTGCATAAAAATAAGTAACAGATGGGGTACGAGGGGGAGGTGGGGCCTTAGCGGAAGTTAGAAAAGTCGATGTTCATGCCATCAGGTTGGAGGCTACCCAGACGGAATATAAGGTGTTGTTCCTCCAACCTGAGTGTGGCTTCATCTTTACAGTAGAGGAGGCCGTGGATAGACATGTCAGAATGGGAATGGGATGTGGAATTAAAATGTGTGGCCACTGGGAGATCCTGCTTTCTCTGGCGGACAGAGCGTAGATGCTCAGCAAAGTGGTCTCCCAGTCTGCGTCGGGTCTCGCCAATATATAAAAGGCCACATCGGGAGCACCGGACGCAGTATATCACCCCAGTCGACTTACAGGTGAAGTGTTGCCTCACCTGGAAGGACTGTTTGGGGCCCTGAATGGTGGTAAGGGAGGAAGTGTAAGGGCATGTGTAGCACTTGTTCCGCTTACACAGATAAGTGCCAGGAGGGAGATCAGTGGGGAGGGATGGGGGGGACGAATGGACAAGGGAGTTGCGTAGGGAGCGATCCCTGCGGAATGCAGAGGGGGGGGAGGGAAAGATGTGCTTAGTGGTGGGATCCCGTTGGAGGTGGCGGAAGTTACGGAGAATAATATGTTGGACCCGGAGGCTGGTGGGGTGGTATATACATATTATTCTCCGTAACTTCCGCCACCTCCAACGGGATCCCACCACTAAGCACATCTTTCCCTCCCCCCCTCTCTCTGCATTCCGCAGGGATTGCTCCCTACGCAACTCCCTTGTCCATTCGTACCCCCCATCCCTCCCCACTGATCTCCCTCCTGGCACTTATCCGTGTAAGCGGAACAAGTGCTACACATGCCCTTACACTTCCTCCCTTACCACCATTCAGGGCCCCAAACAGTCCTTCGAGGTGAGGCATCGCTTCACCTGTGAGTCGACTGGGGTGATATACTGCGTCCGGTGCTCCCGATGTGGCCTTTTATATATTGGTGAGACCTGACGCAGACTGGGAGACCGCTTTGCTGAACATCTACGCTCTGTCCGCCAGAGAAAGCAGGATCTCCCAGTGGCCACACATTTTAATTCCACATCCCATTCCCATTCTGACATGTCTGTCCACGGCCTCCTCTACTGTGGAGATGAGGCCACACTCAGGTTGGAGGAACAACACCTTATATTCCATCTGGGTAGCCTCCAACCTGATGGCATGAACATCGACTTCTCTAACTTCCGCTAAGGCCCCACCTCCCCCTCGTACCCCATCTGTTACTCATTTTTATGCACACATTCTTTCTCTCACTCTCCTTTTTCTCCCTCTGTCCCTCTGAATATACCTCTTGCCCATCCTCTGGGTCACCCCGCCCCCTTGTCTTTCTTCCCGGACCTCCTGTCCCATGATCCTCTCGTATCCCCTTTTGCCTATCACCTGTCCAGCTCTTGGCTCTATCCCACCCCCTCCTGTCTTCTCCTATCATTTTGGATCTCCCCCTCCCCCTCCAACTTTCAAATCCCTTACTCACTCTTCCTTCAGTTAGTCCTGACGAAGGGTCTCGGCCTGAAATGTCGACTGCACCTCTTCCTATAGATGCTGCTTGGCCTGCTGCGTTCACCAGCAACTTTGATGTATGTTGCTTGAATTTCCAGCATCTGCAGAATTCCTGTTATGAGTGTAAGGGATCACTTTAGATCCAGTGATCATAATTCCACTTGTTTCAAGATAATTTTGATAAAGGATAGGTCTGATCCTTGGGTTGAGATTCTAAATTGGTGAAAGGCCAATTTTGATGGTATCAGAAAGGATCTGGTAAGTGTGGATTGGGACCAGTTGTTTTCTGACAAAGGCATTCATTCAAAAGTGAAATTTTGGGAGTACAATTGTTTTATGTGTGGTTGCTCTGGCAGGCCAGGTGAAAGAGAATCCCAAATGCTTCAACAGATAGAGTAAAAGCAAAAGGACATTGAAGAGGTCAACTATGCACGGAGCCAAAGGTAATTGAGGAGATGTAAAATGAATTTTTTTACTTGGGAAACGGACACAGAGCCTACAGAACAAAGGCAACCCGTAGTGAGGTCATGAACCATATACAGATTACAGAGGAGGTGGAGCTTGCTGTCTTCAGGCACATAAGAGTGGATAAATCTCCAGAATCAGACAAGGTGTCCCCTTGAACCTTGCTAGTGCACAAATTACAGGGGCCATAGCGAAGATATTTAAAATATCCTTAGCCATGTATGAGGCTCTGGAGGATTGGAGGATAGCCAACCTTCTTCTGTAGTATAAGAAAGGCTCTAGGAATAAACTGGGAAACGTTTGGTCGGTTAACCTGACGTTGGCAGTGGTAAGTTATTGTAAGGTATTCTAAAGGACGGATATTTGGATATATAGAGCCTGAATAAGAATATTCAGCAAGGCTTTGTGGGTGGTAGAACGTGTCTAATTGGCAGTTTGCCAGGACAAATCAGGATAGGTCTTACACAATGAACAGTAGGGCACTGAGAAGTGCGGTAGAACAGAGGGATCCGGGAATACAGATCCATCATTCCTTGAAAGCGGCATCACAGGTCGATAGGAGCATAAAGAGAACTTTTGGCACACTGGCCTTCATAAATCAAAGTATGGATGCAGGACAACAGACACTCAGCAGGTCAGGCAACATCTATGGAAATAACTCGAGTCGATGTTTTGGGACGAGACCCTTCTTCAGGACTGAGAAGGAAGGGGGATGATGCCAGAATAAAACGGTTGGGGGAGGGGAAAGAGGCTAACTGGAAGGTGGTAGGTGAAGCCAGGTGGGTGGGAAAGGTCGAGTGCTGGCAAAGGAGAAATCTGTTAGGAGAGGAGAGTGGACCACAAGAGAGAGTGAAGGAAATGGGGACCCAGCGGGAAGTAATAGACAGATGAGAAGAGATAAAAGGTCAGTGGGGAATGGGGAAGGGGGAAATTTGTTCATCAGAAGGAGAAATTGATATTTATGCCATCAGGTTGGAGGCTACCCAAACAGAATATAACGTGTTGCTTCTCCACCCTGAAGAGGGCTTCATCGTCGCACAACAGGAGGCCAAGAATCAACACATTGGAATGAGATGTAAAATGCTTGGCCACCAGGAAGTTCGACTTGGAGCATATGGTGTGGAGGTGCTTGACAAAGTGGTCCCCAATTTATGACAGGCCTCATCAATGAAGAGGAGGCCACATCAGTAGCCCCAGATACAATAAACAACTCCTACAGATTCGCAGGTGAAGTGTTGCCTCACTTGGAAAGACTTCCTGAGGCCCTGAATGGAAGTATGGGAAATTGCTGCAGAAAATTCTTAAGGATAGAATATATGAGCATTTGGAAACCTATGGCTTAACTAAGGAGAGCCAGCATGGCTTTCTGCAGGGCAAGTCATGTCTTACCAACTTGACTGAAATTTTTTGACAAGGGGTGAGAGAGATTGATGAAGGTAGAGCAGTAGATGCTGTCTACATGGATTTTAGTGAGGCATTTGACAAAGTCCCTCATGGAACGCTAATCCAAATGATCAGGATTCATGGGGTCCACAGTGAATTGGCTGTCTGGATTCAGAAATGGCTAGTACGTAGAAGGCAGAGGGTAGTGGTTGAAGGGAGGTATTCAAACTGGAGGTTTGTAATTAATGGTGTTCCACAGGGATATGTACAGGGACCTCTGCTGTTTGTGATGTGTTTAAATGACCTGGATGAAAATGTAGACGGGTGGGTGAATAAGTTGATGGATGATACTAAGAATGGTGGAGTTGTTGATCATGTAGAATACTGGCCAAGAATACAGTGTGATACAGACCAGTTGCAGATATGGGCTGAGAAATGACAGATGGAGTTTAGCACAGATAAACATGAGGTGTTGCACCTTGGTAGGGCAAATGCAAAGAGACAGTACACTGCTAAGGGCAAGGTCCTCAACAGTGCAGCTGAATGCAGAGATCTTGGCATCCAAGTTCAGAGCTCCTTGAAAGTGGCCACACAGGTCAGTAGGGTGGTTAAGAAAGCTTATGGAATGCTTGCTATTTATTAGTTGAGTCATTGAGTTCAAAGGTCAAGAGGTTATTTTGCAACTTTGTAAAACTCTGATTTGGCCACATCTAGAGTATTGCATACAGTTCTGGTCACCCACAATAGGAGGACGTGGTGGCTTTGGAAAGGGTGTGGAAGAGGTTTACCAGGATGCTGCCTGGTTTAGAGAGCACGGGCTATCATAACAGGTTAGACAAACTTGGGTTGATTTCTCTGGAGCGGCAGAGGTTGAAGAGAGACCAGATTGAGGTTTATAAGATTATGAGAGGCATTGATAGAGTAGACATTAAGTATCTGTTTCCCAAGGTAGAAATGTCTCATACCAGAGGGCATGCATTGAAAGTGAGAGGGGGTTAGGTACAAAGGGGATGTGAGTGGCAAGTTGTTTACTCAGAGCGTGGTGTACCAGGTACACCACTGCCTGGTATGGTGGTTGAGGCAAATACATTGGAGGCTTTTAAGAGACGCTTAGATAGGCACATGAATGTAAGGAAGATGGAGGGATATGGACATTGTGTAGGTGGGAGGGATTAGTTTTTTAGCTGGTTTGGCACAACATTGTGGGCTGAAAGGCCTGTTCCTGTACTGTATTTTTCTATGTTTTATTTTCCATGAGGTGTATGATTCACTTGCAAGGATAGGTGTCGGAAGGAAGTTTAGTGGGAGGAATGAACAGACAAGGGAATCGCGGAGGGAGTGATCCATCCGTGATTCCCAGTAGTCGAGGCTTTATGTTAAAGTTGTACTAGATGATGGTGAGGCTTAATTTGGAGTACTGTGTGCAGTTCTGGTCACCTACCTACAGAAAAGATGTCAACAAGAAAGTTTACAAGGATGTTGCTAGGTCCAAGGACCTGAACTATAGGGAAAGATTAAAAAGTTTAGGACTTTATTCCCTGGACCATAGGAGAATGAGGGGCGATTTCTTAGAGGTATATAGAATTACAAGTGGTATAGATAGGGTAAAGGCAAGCAGGTTTTTTCTGCTGAGGATGGGTGACACTAGAACTAGTGGTCATGTGTTAAGGGTGAGAGGTAAAAAGTTTAGGGAGAGTATGAGAGAGAACTTCTTCACTTAGAGGGTGGAGAGAGTGTGGAATGAGCTGCCAGCAGAAATGGTTGATTTCAACATTTAAGATAAGTTTGGATAAGTACATGGATGGTAGGGGTATGGAGGCCTATGGCCCAGCTGCAGGATGATGGGTCTAGGCTGAATAATAGGTCAGTACAGATTTGATAGGCTAAAGGCCTGTTTCTGTGCTGTAATGCTGAATGATTCTCCAACTTTCCACCATTAAATGCAGACATCCCACCTCTCCCGGAAGTTCCGGGAGTCTCCCGCATATTGATAGTGGCTCCTTGATGCCTGCAAATTATATAGAATATCACGGAAATCAATTTTTTTGAGAGCGAGTGAGAGAAAGCAAGAGAGAGCGCGAGAGCGACCACGAGAGAGAGCGCACATGTGAGAGAGCAAGAGCAAGCAAGTGAGCGAGAGAGAGTGAGAGCAAGCAAGCAAGCCAGCCAGAGAGAGCAAGAGAGAAAGCAAGCGCGAGCGAGAGAGCGAGAGCGTGAGTGAGAGCGCACCATGGAAGAGTGTTCCAAAAAAAAATAAAACATTCATCACCCCAGACTACACTAAAGTGTACCCCTGCCTAATAGGGGTCAAAATAATGACAGTGTTGCTCGCTGCACTGTTTGCAACAGTGAATTTTCTATTGCCCATGGTGGGTTAAGACTGTAAAAGACGTGTTGAGGTGAGTTGAACAGGTGTCATTCGTTCACTAGCATAGCTAACGTTATTTAAACTAGCTGGCTAGCTGCTAAGGAGCTACTCTATTGCAGACATCCCACCCCTCCTGGAAGTCTCCTGCAAATTGATGGTGCTACCTCCCTGAAATGAGTTTTTGCAGGGTGGGATGTCTGTAAATGATTTTCAAAAACTCATCTAAATCATATTATCGAACAACAAATTCAGTGTTTATCAAATACATAATTTAATATTTCCCTGCACAGTACCTTGTAACTATCAGAAGGAGGTAATCCCTTTGCTCCTTGGACATGCACAGCTCCTCCTTCTATACCTGCAAAATGAAATAGAACCCATCTGTTCCAGTTCTGGTATATCACCATAACAAATGTGAATACATTTTTACTTAAATGTTAATAAAACAATGCTTGGATATGTCATAAAGTCAACTGATTTACAATATTTAGCATACTTTTAAGTATCTGGAGTAAATATAAATTCTCTAATCTATAAATACAAGTATCAAGCAAATTCTAAACTTGCTTTAAACTATTAGATTAATTTAAATTACATGTCAATTAATAAACTCATATGAGAAGTAAACAAAGCTAGCACTTAATTTTGTCACAAGAAAGTGTGGCACACACTCAGTGCCTATGATTTTATGAAATCAGGAACTACAGTACTAACCTGTAGAGTTGTTTTAATATTGTTTGTATGTTTACAAAACGTACCACTTTGTAAATCAGATGGGTAACAGATACACAAGTGTATTCTCTACATTACGGTCAGCTCTTTATACGACCATAAGACATAGGAGCAGAATTAGGCCATTCAGCCCATTGAATCTGCTCTACCATTCCATCATGGCTGATCCTGGATCCCATTCCACCTCATAGACCTGCCTTTTCACCATATCTTTTGATGTCCTGACCGATCAGGAAACTACCAACTTCTGCCTTAAATATACTCACGAACTTGGCCTCTACCACAGTTTGTGGCAGAGCATTCCACAGATTCACTACTCTCTGGCTAAAAAAATACCTCCTTACCTCTGTTCTAAAGGGTTTTGAGGCTGTGCCCTCTAGTTCTGGATCCTCTCTACATCCACCCTATCTAGTCCTTTCAACAGTCCTTGCATCCTTTATAAAACGTCCAAGAGCACCAACAAAGCACTAACCATTATTAGACTTGACATGAAATAGCATTCAATTTGAATACTGAAGTGTTTGTTAGAGTCAGTGCAAAGACCTCAAAGAGAAAGACTTTATAATGCCAGCCTTTTGTGAATTCTGTAGTCAGACGAGGAGAAGTGATGTTGCCACCAGAAGCAGCTAACATGAGAATGGTAGAGCTAAACACTTTGAGCATCTGGTGCTCCTTTCCTCACAGATCCTTCTATTAACAGGGGCATTCATAAGATTCACCATTCTCCTTTGTAATTTGCAAACAGTTGATGTTGTATTTAAAAAAATGTTAAGTTTGTTACAGTTTAAAGAGAATAAAGTGATGCTAGACTGTACTGGAAATTCTCTGGGTTGAAAGCACACAAAGCACATCATTGCTTTCTAAATGATATCATATCTTTTCCCAGTAGTTAAGTTAATTACATCTAAACAAAAGAGTTCATGTAGAAGTTCAGGAAGAGATTAAATTCCATGAACTTGGTCATTAAAAAAACTTGTCATTTAGATATTAAACAGACTTCACCTGGCAGGGTAAAAGCTGGACCATTCAGTTATTTTTGCTGCTTGTTAGCGTTATTACCCTTGCACTGACGCACTTAAAATAATTACTGGTCATAAAATGAACTTTGTTAATAAGGAGATATGATTATTATCCTCCTCACTTACCATTAAGCATTAAAGTTATACTGTGATTGCGTTTCCTCTCTGGTCCCCCATGGTGGGGAAATTAAGGTTATGGAGAGGATTAGAGATCTGAGTTGTCAAGAGTCACTGAAAAGGCAACAGGAGTCTTTAAGCAACTGGGGTCACTTAGTGGGAAGACTGTTCAGTTACTGCAAGTTTCTTTTCACACCAGGTTGGCATGCACACGAGGTTTCAATCTTCAGCCAAGAAGTGCATAACATTTTTCAGTTCAGAATGAGCAAGGAGGTATGATGCAGGTTAGTACAGATCACACTTATTTTGTTTATGTAATAACAATTATAAACATTGATACAAAAGCAATTCAGTGGTGCACAATATTGTGTTTGGTCTGTGTGTCCCAAACTGATATTCAGAGGGAAGGGGCAATTATTAAATTAACAATATGAAATACTTTTGTAGTGTACATTTGGTTGTGGAAGTCTTGAACTTTCAGAGAACTGTTTGCTACTGTCATTCCAACTGTGCTCCGATACAGGACTGCCAACTTCATGCAGTTTCCCAGAAGTTATGCTGGAAGTCTGCCCACTGAATCTGTGTTTGGTTAGATCTGGTGCAGGTTCAGTGACCCCACTCACTTTACTGGAGAGGAATGATTCCAGCATGGACAGCCTAGTTTCAAGAAACGTTTTTTTAATATTTGTATGCACACAATGTATTTAGTTATTTAAGGTGGCTTCTGGTACTTGTTTGTCATAAGTACACATTTATTTTATTTCAATGCAAATGTTAAATACAAGAACAATTATTTTTTTATTTTTTTAAATCTTGACTTTTTGGAATCTTGATCATTTTGATGAAGATGTAGGTGGCCTGATTTGTAAAATTGCAGACGATACAATAATTAGTGGATTTGTGGATAGTGAGAAAACATATTAAATGATTCAGCAGGATACAGACCAGCTGAAAATGTGGATGGAAAAATGTTAGACTAAGTTTAATTTGGACAAGTACGAGATGTTGCACTTCTGAATGTCAAGTGTCGGACGAAAGTACACAGTAGATGACAGGATGCTTAGGAGGACTGATGTATAGATAGGCTCCATTCACCCCACTGAGTCTACTACACCATTCAATCATGGCTGATTTCAATTTTCAACCACATTCTCCTGCCTTTGCCCCATAACTGTTAACATCCTTAAATCAAGAACATATCAATCTCTGCCTCAAATACACCCAATGACTTGGTCTCCACAGCTGTATGACTAACCAATTCTACAGATTCACTACCTGCTGGCTAAAGAAATTTCTCATCTCAGTTTTAAAAGGATGTCCTTTTATTCTGAGTCTTTGCCTTCAGATTCTGGACTCTCCTACTAATGGAAACGTTCTCTTCCACATCCACTCCATCCAAGCCTTTCATTATTCAGTAGGTTTCAATGACATCAAGTACTGACCCAGAGCCCTCAAACACTAAGCTTTTCATTCTTGGGATCATTCTTGTGAACCTCCTCAGGACCCTCTCCACATCTTTTCTTATGTATGGAGCTTAAAATTGCCCACATTTTCCAACTATGGTCTGACGAATGCCTTATAAAGCCTCAGCAGGACATCATTCCTCTTAAAAAAAAAGAATGTAAAGCTTTGCATGCAAGACTTTCAAATTATCTCTTATACTTGTCTTCTCAAAATGAATCCTGATTAGTATTTGCTTTCCTTACTACCAGGTCAAATTAATCTTAAGGGAATCCTGTACTAAGACTTCTAAGCCCCTTTTGCACCTCTGATTTTTAAATTCTCTCCCTAGTCAGAAAATGATCTGCACATTTATTCTTCCTACCAAAGTATAAACTCCAAACTTCCTTATGTTGTATTCAATTGATCACTCCTTTATGCTATTTTCAACCTTCCACTTACCTGCCCACTCTGCTAACTTGTCCTGGGCCTTCTGCAGACTCTCTTGCCTCCACAACACCATGTCCCTCCACTATCTTTGTACAAACCCCATTTCCAGAAAAGTTGGGATATTTTCCAAAATGCAATAAAAACAAAAATCTGTGATATATTAATTCACGTGAACCTTTATTTAACTGAGAAAAGTACAAAGAAAAGATTTTCAATAGTTTTACTGACCAACTTAATTGTATTTTGTAAACATACATAAATTTAGAATTTGATGGCTGCAACACACTCAACAAAAGTTGGGACAGAGGCATGTTTACCATTGTGTTACATCACCTTTCCTTTTAATAACACTTTTTAATCGTTTTGGAACTGAGGATATTAATTGTAGTAGATTTGCAATTGGAAATTTTGTCCATTCTTGCTTGATATAAGACTTCAGCTGCTCAACAGTCCGTGGTCTCCATTGTCTGATTCTCCTCTTCATGATGCGCCATACATTTTCAATAGGAGATAGATCTGGACTGGCAGCAGGCTAGTGAAGCACACACACTCTGTGTCTACAAAGTCACGCTGTTGTAGCCTGTGCAGAATGTGGTCTGGCATTGTCCTGCTGAAATAAGCATGGACGTCCCGGGAAGAGATGTCGCCTTGACGGCAACATATGTCTCTAAAATCCTAATATACGCCTCAGAGTCAATGGTATCTTCACATACATGCAACTCACCCATGCCGTGGGCACTGATGCACCCCCATACCATCACAGATGCTGGCTTTTGCACCTTTCACTGATAACAATCTGGATGGTCGTTTTCATCTTTGGCACAGAGAACTCAACGCCCGTTTTTTTCCGAAAACTAGCTGAAATGTGGACTCATCTGACCACAGCACACGGTTCCACAGTCTTTCGGTCCATCTGAGATGAGCTCGGGCCCAGAGAACTCATCGGCGTTTCTGCATAGAGTTGATGTATGGCTTCCTCCTTGCGTAATACAGTTTCAAGTTGCATTTCTGGATGCGGCGACGGACTGTGTTGAGTGACAATGGTTTCCCGAGCCCAGGCGGCTATAATTGTCACAGTAGCATGACGGTTTCTTAGGTAGTACCGCCTGAGGGCTCGAAGATCACGCACATTCAACAGTGGTTTCCGACCTTGGCCTTTACGCACTGTGATGTCTTTGAATTCTCTGAATCTTTTCACAATATTATGTACTGTAGGTATTGAAAGACCTAAATTCTCTGCAATCTTGCATTGAGAAATGTTTCTTTTGAACTGACTAACAATTCTCTCACGAATTTTGGCACAAAGGGGTGAGCCACGACCCATCTTTGCTTGCAAAGACTGAGGCTTTGATGGACGCTACTTTTATACCCAGTCATGATACCTCACCTGCTACCAATTAGCCTGCTTAATGTGGAGTCTTCCAAACCGGTGTTACTTGAATATTCTGTGCACTTTTCAATCTTATTTTAACTCTGTCCCAACTTTTGTCCGCTGTGTTGCAGCCATCAAATTCTAAATTTGTGTATATTTACAAAATACAATTAAGTTGGTCAGTAAAACTACTGAAAATCTTTTCTTTGTACTTTTGTCAGTTAAATAAAGGTTCACGTGAATTAACATATCACAGATTTTTGTTTTTATTGCATTTTGGAAAATATCCCAACTTTTCTGGAAATGGGGTTTGTATTTTCTGCAAACTTGGGCACAATGCCATCAATTTCTGCAAACTTCAAAGTAAATTTATTATCAAAGTACATATATGTCACCATTATACAACCCTACCCCTGATTCATTTTCTTGCAGGCAATCACAGTAAATACAAGAAACACAACAGAATTAATGAAAGACTGAAACCAACAGGACAGGCAACAATGATAATGCAAAAAAATTTGCAAATACAAAAATAAATAAATAATAAATAAATACACAATAAATATCGAGAAAGTGAAATGAAAAGTTCTTGTAAGTGAGACCACAGGCTGTTGGAACAGTTGAGTGATGGGGCGAGTGAAGTTATCCCCTCTGGTTCAAGAGCCTGATGGTTGAGGGGTAATAACTGTTCCTGAACCTGGTGGAGTGAGTCCTGAGGCTCCTGTACCAGCTTCCTGATGGCAGCAGCAACAAGAGAGCATGTGCTGAATGGTGGGGCTCCTTGAAGATGATACAGTGCTCTGCGTAGACATGACCAATGGTGAGGAGGGCTTTGCCCATGTTAGATTGAGCCACACTCACTACTCGTTGTACGCTTTTCGCTGGAAGAGCATTTGGTGTTTCCATACTTGGCCTAGGTACAACCAGTCAATATACTGTTCATCACACATCTATAGAAGTTTGTCAAAGTTTTAGATGACACGTCAAATCTTCATGAACTTCTAAAAAAGTAGAGTTACTGCTGTGCTTTCTTCGTAATGGAACTTAAGTGCTGGGCTGAAGAAAGATCCTCTGAAATGATAACACCGAGGAATTTAAAGATGCTGATCCTCTCCACTTCTGATCCCCCGATGAGGACTAGCTCATTGACCTCTGGTAGCTGGTTGCATCACAGCCTGGTATGGAAACACCAATGTCCTTGAATGGAAAATCCTACAAAAAGTAGTGGATATGACCCAGTTCAGCAGGGAAAACCCTCTCCACCATGGAGCACATTTACATGAAATGGTTGCCGCAGGAAAGCAGCATCCATCATCAGGGACCCCCAGAACCCAGGATGTGCTCTCTTCTTGTTGCTGCCATCAGGAAGAGGTACAGGAGCCTCAGGACTCACACTGCCAGGTTCAAGAACAGTTATTACCCCTCAACTATCAGGCTCTTGAACTGAAGGGAATAACTTCATCTGCTCCATAATTGAAATATTCCCACAACCTAAGGACTCACATTCATTGCATTTTCTTGATACTTATTGCTTGTTCATTTATCTATCGATTTATTTATTATTGTTATTTCTTTCTTTTTGTTTTTGCACAGTGTGTTGTCTTTTGCACACTGGTTGAGCATCCAAGTTGGGTGGTCTTTCATTGGTTCTGTTATGTTTATTATTGTGTTATTAAGTATGCCCACAAGAAAATGAATCTCAGGGTTGTATATGGTGACATATATGTACTTTGATAATACATTTGCTTTGACTTTGCTGACATTGAGTGAGAGGTTGTTATTCTGGCACCACTCAGCCAGATTTTCCTTCTCCTTCCTATATCCTAATTCGTCACCAGCTTAGATTCAGCCAACGACAGTGGTGTTGTCAGCAAACTTGAATGCGGTCGTCCAGAACATTAATGTATGAAGTGAAAAGTTTGTGGGCTCAACACTGACCCTTACTAGTCACCGACAACCATCCTGAAAAAGCCCCTCCACCTTTTATCCTAACTCTCTGCCAAACCATGCTAGTATCTTGCCTCTAACATCATGGGTTTTTATCTTGTTTATGGCTCAGTAAACTGGTTTTCTCTAGTGTTAGAGGCCCAGGGATGACCTGATATGTATATATAAAACTGCGAGGTATAGTTATAATAGTCAGTCAGGGCACTTTTTTTCTCAAATACTGGAGGGCCTAGCTTTAAACTAAGGTGGTGGTGGGGGGGGGAGGTTTAAAAAAGATTTACAAGGCAAGTTGTTGTTGTTTTTTTTACACAAAGTATGATAGGTTCCTGGATTGTGTTACCAGCAGAAATCGTGGAAGCAGATACAATAACAATATTTAAAAGGCATTTAGATGAGTACATAGACAGCTAGGGAATGGAGGTGTGATGGCAATGGTATGGATTGACATCACAGCTGACAAGACTTTGTGGCCATAAGGCCGATTCCTGTACTGTACTGTTCTGTGCTCTATTTGCTTCATAAAAATGTATATCAAACCCCTCAAAAATATTGAACTGAGTTTCTTTACGAATATGATGGATATAAAATAAATGAAACACAGAATGATTAAAACCTTATACAATATAAGACATTTTAAAATTATGAGAATCGATCAACATCAAAGCCACTCAACATCAAATATTACCAGAGTGGAGTCTAAGTTTTTGCCACTGTTAAAGATTCAAAAACATGAAAACAAATTTGCCATTCTGTTTAAAAATGATATTCATTACAGAAAGCTGACTGAAAGGAAAATCAATCACAACCTTTAGCCCTGTTCAGTCATATTCAGAGTGCCCTATAGCAGCGGTCCCCAACCACCGGGCCGCAAAGCATGTGCTACCGGGCCGCGAGGAAACGATATGAGTTAGCTGCACCTTTCCTCATTTCCTGTCATGCACTGTTGAACTTGAACACAGGGTTGCCAACCGTCCCGTATTGCTGGGACATCCCATATATTGGGTTAAATTGGTTTGTCCCATTCGGGACCGCACTTGTGCTGTATTTCCCCCGCTAAGGTAGAGCATTCCTATGAAACCTTTCATACCGAAATGGCGTAAAGCGAAGAAGCAATTACCATTAATCTATATGGGAAAAATTTTTGAGCGTTCCCAGACCCAAAAATATAACCTACCAAATAATACATAAAACCAAAAATAACACTAAGATATAGTAAAAGCAGGAATGATATGATAAATACACAGCCTATATAAAATGAAAGTGATGTATTTACAGTGTAGTCGGGAAGATTAAGCCAAAACCGATTTGTGGGGGGGGGGGGGAAATTGGCACATACGCGCATGCGCACATCACATATGCGTACGTCACTCATGCATGCGCACACAGGTGCCCGCGCAAGGCTTCATAGTCATGGTAGTCTTTCCCGGGGTAAGGTGTCCCGGGATTTGACTGCTACTTTTGTCCCATATCTGGGAGTGAGAAAGTTGGCAACCCTAACTGTAAAAGACATGTTGAGGTGAGTTTAACCCTACTTGAATACCACCCCCCCACCCCCCGTTTGGCTGGTCCGCAAGAATATTGTCAATAATAAACCGGTCCGCGGTGCTAAAAAGGTTGGGGACCCCTGCCCTTATAGCAATTCACACTTTGAGCACAAAATCTATTTAAAAATAAACCAATGGTAGGCACCATTCATCCGGTCTGGCCCCCTACACATTAACATTGTTTAGGAGAGCACATGAGGTTGGGTGCAATCTTAGCAGGACACTGAGTTTCCATTTTTAACAACAGTGTGGGAAATGCCTTATCACACGTGTCAAATTGAATAAAATAATCCCTCTCTATATCTTTAAACAACAAAGAAATGACAAGGTCCACCTGTCAAAAAATATAATTTTAAGTTTCTTTAATAAAACTTTTCTACTTCATACTTTCCTTATTATGAGGGATGTTAAATATTGAGAAATGCATCACCTTTGCACAGCCAGTTTATAGAACTGACGGCTGGGAGAGAAAAGATTCTAATATTCTATTTTCCAATGTGCCCAATGTGCCCTTTTGCTGACTGATCCAGAACTGACAAGATTGTTTTCTCATTTCAAAACATGAATAGGTTATATAGCCTCTTGATTTTACACAACCATATAAATTAGATCATTGTTCAGAAATACAGTATTTCCACTTCCTGCCTGAATTGCATTATGTCTCAACATGCCCAGTTGACAAAAATGTATCATATGCAGTCTTAAAACCCTTAATTTCCTAAATTAATACTGTCCACAGCATCTCTGAGTGACAATTTTGGATCAACAGCTGCGAAACATCTCTGTAGATTTCTGCCCAAATGTAAGAAAGTTAAAAATACATTGTCTATTTATAAAACAGCTTTATGCATTTGAAAGAGATGATAGAACCAACAGACCTGATATTTCAGATATGGTAACGTGGGAGAAATTGCAGACAACATCAGGCAACTGGTAGTGACGAGGGTCACCTATCTCATACACAAGCTGCTCAGACACAGTACCAAATGATACCAAGCCTCCAGTTTTAGGTGGTTTAGAAAGGGTGAAACTTCCATCAGAGGAACATTCAAGCACTGGAAAGCCAATGTTATCCCTGGAAATAGATAATACAGATTTAAGCAGTAGACATTAGAAATGAGGCAACAATAACTGAAAAAAAATGTTGAAAATGTAATAGCTCTCATGTTCAGGTTGGAACTCCATAAACTGATTATCTAGGAGGATGAATCTGGGATGCAAAAATAATTTTGCTTAAATTAGGCTAGATTAAATGCGTGAGTTGAATAGTAGGCTCATCCAGCTCACTACACTCATCCATCAGTGCTGATTAATGAGCGCTTCATTCAAATCATTTTATGAGTCAGCAATTAAAGAACTGATCTAAATACTTGCTAAATGTTGTGAGAGTACTTGCCTCTAGTATCTACCCAGTCAGTAGGTCCAGACTGCAACCACACTTGGTGAAATGTACTTTACCTCCAATCTCCTGTAAATCTTTTACTTCTTATATTCAATCTAGACCTAGACAACTCTATTATGGGGAAAAGTTTCTCATTATTCTTCATAATTTTGTTCATCTCTCTGAGGTCCCACTCCTCAGCATTTTCTACTTGAAAAATAACAAACCCAGCTTATCCAGTCACATCTCATAACTGAAAAGTTCCATTCCAGGCAACATATCCTCCAATCCCTCTCCAGAACAATCCCATCATTCCAAAAGTGTGGTGATCAGCAATGTGCACAATATTCTCGCTGAAGACTCATCAACATGTCATAAAGTTGTTCCATGGCCTCCCCGCTCTTATATTCTATGCACTTGTTAATGACTCTAGTATCCCGTTTGTTTTCTTTACACTCCCATCTATCTGTACTGTCTGGACCACCAAGGGCCGTCTATTGCTCCATACTTCTTCGAGACCTGCTATTCTAGGTACATACCCTTATCATCTCCAAATGCATCACCTCACAAGGGATTAAACTTTATCTGCCATTGTTCCATATTACTGATCAGTGTCTTCTCTAATCATTTAAGATTCACGATTCACAACACCATTGACTTTCATGCTGACAGCAAAGATATGGATTGTATTGCCTACATTCCTATCCAAATTATTAATGTACAGTACTGTGCAAAAGTCTAGGATGCTGTACTGCAGTAATTTTATGTATTGCACTATACTGCTGGAAAAAAAACAAATTTCATGGCATAAATGAGTGTTTCCCTCTGCTTATCCACCCAATATGATAGATACCCTTTTTCAGGTTAAACCATTTCAAAAAGGACTGATAGCTATAATTTATAAATGGTTATTGAATTTACGAAAGGTATCTAACGATAAAATTAAAGGTGCGTGGGAATTGGAATTTCGAGAGTCACTTTCAGATAATCAATGGGATAAAATTTTTCATTTGGTAAATACTTCATCTATTTGTGCCCGTCATTCCTTGATACAATTCAAGGTAGTACATCAGGCACATATGTCAAAGGATAAATTAGCCCGTAGTTTTCCCAATATTAATTCTATTTGCAACAGATGTAATATTGAGGTGGCTACTTTAACTCATATGATTTGGTCTTGTATCAAGATAGATAATTTTTGGAAAGATGCCTTTAAAACTTTGTCAAAAGTCTTGAATTTGGACCTACAACCGAATTTATTTACAGCAATTTTTGGGATCATTCCTGTTTCCACTCAACGGATGATAGCTTTTACAACCTTATTGGCTAGGAGAGCCATTTTGCTTAAATGGAAGGATTCTAATCCACCTACTGTTTTTTATTGGCTTTCCTCCATTATGTCCTGTCCAAGTTTAGAGAAAATAAGAAGTCCGACATTTGATACATCCTTTAAATTTGAAGAAACTTATATTAAATTTTATTCAATATTTTCATATGGTTTGATTTACTGCTCTTCCAGTTACTTTTTCGAAACTTTGGATTTGATCAGAAAGTTTCTCTTTCTTCTTGCTTTTACTCTCAGTATGGGCTGCCCAGCCCCCTTTTTTTTCTTGTTTTTTTTTAACCTTTTTTTTTGTTTATAGAGAATAATGGGGTTCTTTTTTTTAGAGAGAGAGAGATATATATATATAAAATTATAAACCTTTCTTTATCTTTTTTTCTTTTTATGAAATGATAAGGGGAGAATTGATTATCTTAATTTTTATTATATATTATTAGATTAATACTATGTATGATTTTGATAATGTTTATTTTACCTTTATATGTATTATTAGCGATATAGATATTTGAGATAATTTTCCTCTTTAAAAATTAATAAAAAGATTGATAAAGAATGACATAAAGTGAGTGATAATCAACTCAATTTTGATATGGGTCTCTATCAGTGAGTAAGAAGGGGTCACAGTGTGGGGAATCGTGGTTAGGAAAAGTGGGGAAGGGAGAGAGGAGGGAGTGGGAAGCACCAGAGAGACGTTCTGTAATGATCAACAAACCAATTGTTTGGAATCACTCCCCTCCCATGGTGCTCCATCCTCACCATTCCAAACATCCTTTGTTCCCGCCAGATTTACAAACTCATTCTCCGCTCCACATTGACAAATGCAAAACAGTGCCTAACACTTATGCACAGTACTGTATATGACAAGCAGTAAAGAGGTTGACACCATTTCCTGTGGCACACCACTTGTTACAGGCTTCTAGTCATAAAGGGAACTCTCTACATTACCCCATTCTCCTTTATCAACCTGACTTCGGATCCAATTTGGCAACTTAGTAAATTTTAAATAATAACAGAAAACACTGAAGTAATAAGCAGCAAGGAATGAGGATCGGGAGAATCGAAGGCAAGAGTCTATGATACAGAAGAGATCTGAAAATACAGGTACAGATAATCTTAACTCAATAAAGGTGAAAAAAGATGGGGTACCGCAAGGCTCAGTGCTGGGACCCCAGTTGTTTACAATATATATTAATGACTTGGATGAGGGAATTAAATGCAGCATCTCCAAGTTTGCGGATGACACAAAGCTGGGTGGCAGTGTTAGCAGTGAGGAGGATGCTAAGAGGATGCAGGGTGACTTGGATAGGTTGGGTGAGTGG
This sequence comes from Mobula hypostoma, assembly GCF_963921235.1. Lineage (NCBI taxonomy): Eukaryota > Metazoa > Chordata > Chondrichthyes > Myliobatiformes > Myliobatidae > Mobula > Mobula hypostoma. Next base: position 99,248,661 of record NC_086100.1, on the reverse strand, counting down.
GCAAACTCATGGCAGATGCAATTTAATGTGGATAAATGTGAAGTTATCCACTTTGGTGGCAAAAATAGGAAAACAGATTATTATCTGAATGGTGGCCGATTAGGAAAAGGGGAGGTGCAACGAGACCTGGGTGTCATTATACACCAGTCATTGAAAGTGGGCATGCAGGTACAGCAGGCGGTGAAAAAGGCGAATGGTATGCTGGCATTTATAGCGAGAGGATTCGAGTACAGGAGCAGGGAGGTACTACTGCAGTTGTACAAGGCCTTGGTGAGACCACACCTGGAGTATTGTGTGCAGTTTTGGTCCCCTAATCTGAGGAAAGACATCTTTGCCATAGAGGGAGTACAAAGAAGGTTCACCAGATTGATTCCTGGGATGGCAGGTCTTTCATATGAAGAAAGACTGGATGAACTGGGCTTGTACTCGTTGGAATTTAGAAGATTGAGGGGGGATCTGATTGAAACGTATAAGATCCTAAAGGGATTGGACAGGCTAGATGCGGGAAGATTGTTCCCGATGTTGGGGAGGTCTAGAACGAGGGGTCACAGTTTGAGGATAGAGGGGAAGCCTTTTAGGACCGAGGTTAGGAAAAACTTCTTCACACAGAGAGTGGTGAATCTGTGGAATTCTCTGCCACAGCAAACTGTTGAGGCCAGTTCATTAGCTATGTTTAAAAGGAAGTTAGATATGGCCCTTGTGGCTACAGGGGTCAGGGGGTATGGAGGGAAGGCTGGGTTCTGAGTTGGATGATCAGCCATGATCATAATAAATGGCGGTGCAGGCTCGAAGGGCCGAATGGCCTACTCCTGCACCTATTTTCTATGTTTCTATGTTTCTATAATGGGAATTGGTGTGGATACTATAGACTGACTGGCCTCTTTTTTGTTGTATTAGCATAACATCAGAGAGAGATTATTGGACTCTCAAGAGCAGGGGTTCTCAACTTTTTTTTATGCCAATGGCCAATACCATTAAGCAAGAGGTCTACTGAATTCAGGTTGGGAACCCCTGTGTCAAAAGAAAAGGCTAATTTTAGTAGTTTTCATCATTCTCTTAAGAGACCCTCTAATCTTTCTACCTGATTACTGCAACTTCACTTCCAAGCTATAATACCATTTATAAAAAACTAACTTTGAATGTGTCTTGTGAAAGTTAAAGTCAAATGATATACCATCTTGTCAAAGCTCTTGTATCAACATCAGGTAAAAGTTTAATTAAGTTGTAATTATAGTTTTAATGTGTCTAATCCTCAGCACCTTAAGGCATCTCCACTAAGCAGGAGTCAAACCTTTGCTAGCAATTCAAATCTGAACCTTTTGTTATTCCAGTTGTTTTATTGTCTCTGATGCCCAAACCATTCTTAATATCTTCAATTCAAGACTGCTTTATGTCATTTTCTATACACAAGTGTAAAGGAGAATGAAATAATTGTTCTCCGGATCTGATGCTGGATTAAAAAAAACACAGAAGATGAAGATGAATAATAATTTAAAAACCACAATAAATATAAATACATAAGATAGCTTATAAATATATAGATTGGATGTCCATAGAGTGACACTCGGTTGTACATAAGGTGACTGCCAGGAAGTAATAAAGTAGTGGTGGAGTTAGCAGGTGGAAGCGTTGATCAGCTTTACTGCTAGGGGAAAGTAACTGTTTTTGAGTCTGATGGTCCGGGGTGGATGCTACGTAATGTCCTCCCTGATGAGAGTGTGGCAAACAATCCATGTGGGATCCTTCATGATGTCACTGGTCCTTTTCCAGCACCTTTCTGTGGATATTATACCCGTCCTTGATGATGGTACGCTGGTGCAAATGATGTGTTTGGCAGTTGTGACTACCTATTATACAGCCTTCCTGTCTGCCACAGTGCAGTTTCTATCCAAAGCAGTGATGCAGCTTGTCAGGACCCTCTCTAGTGGGCATCAGTAGAATGAAGTGAGTATAGATGTGCGAAGTCCAGCTCTCTTCAGCCTCCTCAGAAAGTAGAGGAGTCGATGAGCTTTCATGTGTCCTGCGACCATGAGAAATTGTGTGTGATGTGCGCTCCCAGGAGTTTGAAACCACTGTGTCACCAATGCAAGGTGGGTGAAATTGCTGCGAGTTCACCTTCACCTTTGTCTTGCTGGCATCAAGGAAGAGGTACCGGGCCCCTCGATCTCTTCCACCTGCTCTCTGTAGGCCATCTCTTCATTTTTGGTGATGGGCCCCACCACTGTTAAGTCATCGATGAACTTGTCAATGTGATTGCTTGGGTATTTGGCTGTGCAGTCATGTATGAGCAAAGTCTGCACACACAGCCCTTTGGGGTGGGGGGGCAACTGTGACACCTCCCTCCTGATGCTCTAAGCAATTTTTACATACACTTTGATGCACGCAACATAATGCTGGCCATGAAAGTTAACTCCTTCCCAGGTGAGCAGCCACTGTGTAACAGTAGGATATGTGAGAACGACTCTGCAGAGAGGCAACCCCATAAGGTGGCCAGGCCCAGACAACATCCCAGGCCAAGTACTCAGGGCAGTGCGCACATGAGCTCGCTGACATCTTCATGAATATCTTCAACACTTTACTCATTCAGGCTGCTGTCCCCACATGCTTCAAATCAGCCATCATCATCGCTTTATCAAAGAACTCTACACCTTCAGAATTAAACAACTACCAGCCAGTGGCATTGACACCAACCATCATGAACTGCTTTAAGTAGCTGATAATGATACATATCAAAAACTCCATTCCTGCCTTATTGGACACTCACCAATATGCTTACCAACAGCGAGCCCAACCCTCATAAGACCATAAGATATAGGAGCAGAATTAGGCTACTTGCCCAATGAGTCAGCTTCATCATTCAATCATGGCTGATACAATTTCCCTCTCAATACAGTCTCCTGCCTTCTTCCCATAACCTTTGACACTCTAACAAATCAAGAAATACCATAAGACATAGGATATGTTCCTTTCTTTCCATTAAGATAGAAGTTATCTTTATATGAGTTAATTGTACTGCTTGGCTGATAACAGTTCTAGAAAATTTTAAAAGGCTGACATGTCTCTAACTTTGCATATTAGTTTTGGAATATTATTACTAACATAGTCTTAAAATAAACTTTACAGTTCTTCCTTTGACTATAAGACCATAAAGCATAGGAGCAGAATCAGCCCACTCAGCCCAGCGATCCACTGAACTACCCTATATCAAAGCGCTGGCCCAATCCTCAAATACACCCTTGTAACTCCAACCCATATGCCCCTTTCCCCGTCACAACCCAACTCTCCTCCCCAAGGCCCAACTTATCCTGACCCTTGAGGTCCTTATCCATTTTGTAAATGTTGATCTGGCCACTTCGTCAATCTCTCTGACCCTCTCTACTCTGCAACTTGGGACTTGTAATTACCTGTATTTGGAGTATGTAAGGGTTTTTCGCTGTATAAGTGCTGCTTCAGCAATAACACGCTAAAAATTTTTCAACACCATGCCCTTACCTTTAGGCCTAAAGCTTAGCACCAATATTAACATACATGTCTAGACTCTAAAAAGTTCCTATTCTGTACCATTAAGTATGTATTAAAATCAGAAATAATACAAAATACAATTTTTTGGAGAAAAAGAAAGAATTATAAAGATTGATTGAGTACCAGTCAGGAACTCTATGCCAGTCTGTAAATATTCCGCCTGTGCACTGGGCGCCGCACTCAATCAGATGACCTGCAAGACTACATACCAAATAAAAACATGAAATTTAAACTTCAGGAAGTTCAGAAGTGTGTCAGAAACAAAATTTAGCACGCAGAATAAATGATCTAGTGAAATCAGTAAGGTAATGAGCACAATAGCTCTCTGCTGCTTCAGGCTTTTACTAAATCAAATTCTGATTGATGGTTGGCAAACCTTTATCCTCTTCCAGCTTCAGGATCTGTTGTGAAATTAATTTACGCAATCTTTGTGCATGGAACACAATGACAGATTCCACTCACAACTGACACAGTTCAGGGATCTCAATGAAGGATGTCAATAAGAATGATGTAGACAATAAAGAAGGAACAGGAATAAAAGTAGAGTTATACAATACCTATAAAAAGTATTCACCCCCCCCTTAGAAATTGTCATACTTTATTGTTTTACAACGTTGAATCACATTGGATTTAATTTGGCTTTTTTTGACACTAATTGTGATCACAATTCTATTTCCTTTACCATAGTCTTAGAGAGGGATAGGAATATACAAGCTAGGAATGCGTTTAATTGGAGTAAGGGGAAATATGAGGCTATCAGGCAGGAACTTGGAAGCATAAATTAGAAACAGATGTTCTCAGGGAAACGTACAGAAGTAATATGGCAAATGTTAAGGGGATATTTGCGTGGAGTTCTGCATAGGTACATTCCAATGAGACAAGGAAAGGATGGTAGGGTACAGGAACTGTGGTGTACAAAGGCTGTTGTTAAGTCTAGTCAAGAAGAAAAGAAGAGCTTATGAAAGGTTCAAAAAGCTAGGTGATGATAGAGATCTAGAAGATTATAAGGCTAGCAGGAAGGAGCTCAAGAAAGAAATTAGGAGAGACAGAAGGAGCCATGAGAATGCCTTGGCGGACAGGATTAAGGAAAACCCCAAGGCATTCTACAAGTATGTTAAGAGCAAGAGGATAAGACGTGAGAGAATAGGACCAATCAAGTGTGGCAGTGGCAAAGTGTGTATAGAACCGGAGGAGATAGCAGAGGTACTTAATGAGTACTTGGCTTCAGTATTCAATATGGAAAAGGATCTTGGTAATTGTAGGGATGACTTACAGCAAACTGAAAAGCTTGAGCATGTAGATATTAAAAAAGCGCATGCTTTTGGAAAGCATCAAGTTGGATAAGTCACTGGGACCGGACAAGATGTACCCCAGGCTACTGTGGGAGGTGAGGGAGGAGATTGCTGAACTTCTGGCGATGATCTTTGCATCATCAATGGGGATGGGAGAGGTTCTGGATGATTGGAAGGTTGCGGATGTTCCATTATTCAAGAAAGGAGTAGAGATAGCCCAGGAAATTATAAACAGTGAGTCTTATTTCAGTGGTTAGTAAGTTGATGGAGAATATCCTGAGAGGTAGGATTTATGAACATTTGGAAAGGCATAATATGATTAGGAATAGTCAGCATGGCTTTGTGAAAGGCAGGTCATGCCTTACGAGCCTAATTGAATTTTTTGAGGATGTGACTAAACACATTGATGAAGGTAGAGCAGAAGATGTAGTGTATATGGATTTCAGCAAGGCATTTGACAAGGTATCCTATGCAAGGCTTATTGAGAAAGTAAGGAGGCATGGGATCCAAGGGGAAATTACTTTGTGGATCCAGAGCTGGCTTGCCCACAGAAGGCAAAGAGTGGTTGTAGACAGGTCATATTCTGCATGGAGGTCGGTCACCAGTGGAGTGCCTCAAGAGTGCCTACTCTTCGTGATTTTTATAAGTGACCTGGATGAAGAAGTGGAGGGATGGATTAGTAAATATGCTGATGACACAAAGGTTGGAAGTGTTGTGGATAGTGTGGATGGCTGTCAGAGGTTACAGTGGGACAGTGATAGGATGCAAAACTGGGCTGAGAAGTGACAGATGGGAGTTCAACTCAGATAAGTGTGAGGTGGTTCATTTTGGTAGGTCAAATGTGATGGCAGAATATAGTATTAATGGTAAGACTTTTGGCATTGTGGAGGATCAGAGGGATCTTGGGGTCCGAGTCCATAGGACACTCAAAGCAGCTGCGCAGGTTGACTCTGTGGTTAAGAAAGCATATGATGCATTGGTCCTCATCAATCGTGGGATTGAGTTTAGAAGCTGAGAGGTAATGCTGCAGCTATACAGGACCCTGGTCAGACCCCACTCGAAGTACTGTGCTCAGTTCTGGTCGCCTCACTACAGGAAGGATGTGGAAACCATAGAAAGGGTGCAGAGGGGATTTACAAGGATATTGCCTGGATTGGGGAGCATGCCTTATGAGAATAGGTTGAGTGAACTCGGCCTTTTTTCCTTGGAATGACGGAGAATGAGAGGTGACCTGATAGAGGTGTATAAGATGATGACAGGCATTGGTTGTGTGGATAGTCAGAGGCTTTTTCCCAGGGCTGAAATGGCTAGCACGAGAGGGCACAGTTTTAAGGTGCTTGGAAGTTAGTACAGAGGAGATATCAGGGGTAAGTTCTTTTACCCAGAGAGTGGTGTGTGCGTGGAATGGGCTGCTGACGATGGTGGTGGAGGCAGATACAATAGGGTCTTTTAAGAGACTCCTGGACAGGTATATGGAGCTCAGAAAAATAAAGGGCTACGGGTAACCCTAAATAATTTCTCAGGTAAGGACATGTTTGGCACAGCTTTGTGAGCCGAAGGGCCTGTATTGTGCTGTAGGTTTTCTATGTTTCTATGTAATCAACAGAAAAAGACTCTTTCATGTCAAAGTGAAAACAGATCTCTACAAAGTGATCTAAATTAATTACAAATATTAAACACTTATAATCGATTGCATAAGTATTCACCCCCTTTAATATGACACACCAAATCGTCACTGATGCAGCCAATTGGTTTTAGAAGTCACGTAATTAGTTAAATGGAGATCACCTGTGTGCAGTCAAGGTGTTTCAATTGATTAGAGTAAAAATATACCTGTATCTGGAAGGTCCAACTGTTGGTGAGTCAGTATCCTGGCAAAAACTACACCATGAAGACAAAAGAACACTCCAAGCAACTCCACGAAACGGTTATTAAAAAACACAAGTCAGGAGATGGATACAAGAAAATTTCCAAGTCACTGAATATCCCTTGTTAAGTCAATCATCAAGAAAAGGAAAGAATATGGCACAGTTGTAAATCTGCATAGAGCGGGCCATCCTCAAAATCTGAGTGACTTTGTAAGAGAGAGACTAGTGAGGGACTCCACCAAGAGACCTGTGACAACTCTGGAGCAGCTTTATGAGGGAGTAGCAAAGAAAAAGCCACTGTTGATCTTTTTCTGTAGATTAGTGTCAAAAAAGTCAAATTAAATCCACTGTGATTCAATATTGTAAAACAGTTAAGTGTGAAAACTTCGAAAGGAGTGAATACTTCTTACAGGTATTGTATTTTTGAACGGAGAGCGGCCTTGAGCTGGTGGGGAAAACCAGCACTTTTGGAATTTCAAAGTTCAAAGTAAATTTATCATCAAACAATGTATATACATCACCATATAAAACCCTGAGATTCATTTTCTTACAGGTAATCACAGTAAATACAAGGAACACAATAGATTCAACAAAAGACTGCTCCTATAGAACAGGCAACAACTAATCTGCAAAAGATAACAAACTGTGCAAATACAAAGCAAGAAAAACAAAATAATAATAATAAATAAGCAATAAATATCATGAAAATGAGTTGCAGAGTTTATAGTGAGTCCAAAGGTGGTGGAAACAATTCAGTGATGGGCGAGTGAAGTTATCCCCTCTGCTTTAACAGTTTGATGATTGTGGGATAATAACTGTTCCTGAAACTGGTGGTGTAGGTCCTGAGGCTTTTAAACTTCCTTTCTGATGGCAGCAGTGAGAAGAGAACGTGGGCCTGGATCTTGATGATGGATTGCACTCCATGTAAATGTGCTGCTTTACTCTTGATAGACTGGGCTATATCTACTACTTTTTGTAGGTTTATCTGTTCGAGGGCATTGGTGTTTCCTTACCAAGGGTTATGCAACCAGTCAGTATAGTCTCCTCTGCACATCTACAGAAGTTTGTCAAAGTTTTAGATGACATACTGAATCTTTGTACTCTTCTAAGAAAGTTGAGACACTGCTGTGCTTTCCTTGTAATGGCGTTTACGTGCTGGGCAGAGGATAGATTCTCTGAAATGATTACACTGAAGAATTTATTTATTGGGATAAAGCATGGAATAGGCCCTTCTGGACCTTCTAGCCACATTGCACAGATTGAACCCCAGGCTAATCACAGGACACTTTACAATGACCAATTAACCAGTAGGTCCTTGGACTGTGGGAGGAAACCGGAGTACCTGGAGTAAACCCACGCAGCCACATGGAGAATGTACAAATTCCTTACAGGCAATGGCGGAAAGTTGCTAACCATCTTCATCCGATTCCCCAATGTGGACTGGCTCATGGATCTCTGGTTTCCTCCTCCTTGATGCCAGAAATCAGCTCCTTGGTTTTGCTGCCATTGTTGTCATGGCCAGATTTTCAGTCTGCCTCCTATCTGTTAATTCGTCACCACCTTTGCTTCAGCCAACAAACATGGTGTCATCAACAAACTCAAATATCACCATCAGAGTTGTACTTAGCCTCACAGTCATGAGTATAAAGCGAACAGAATGGGGTATTGAAGTTGTAGAGATGTTGCCAATCCAAACTGATTGGTGTCGGCAAGTGATAGAATCGAGGATCCAATTGCACAAGGAGGTATTGAAGCCAAGGTCTTGAAACTTATTGATTAGTTTTGAGGGGATGATAGTGTTGAATGCTGAGCTGTAGTCAATGAAAAGCATCCTGATATATGCATCTTTGATGTCCATAAGTTCCAGGGAGGTGTATGGAGGGATATGGTCCGTGTGCAGGTCAGTGGGACTAGGCAGAAAATGGTTCGGCACAGCCAAGAAGGGTCAAAAGGCCTGTTTCTGTGCTGTAGTTTCTATGATTTCTATGGTTGAGGGAAGAGCCAATGAGATAGCATCTACTGTGGACCTGTTGCTCCAAAAGACAAATTGGTGCAAATCCAAGTCACTTCTCAGGCAAGAGTTAATATGTTTCATCACCAATCTCTCAAAACTCTTCATCGCTATGGATGTAAGTGCTACTGGATGATAGTCACTGAGGCAGGTTACCATGTTCTTCTTAGGCACTGGTATAATTGAAGCCTGCTTGAAGCAGGTGGGTAGCTCAGACTGTTGAAACAACAGTTTGAAGAGATTGGTGAACACTCCAGCCTGTTGATCAGCAAAGGTGTTTAATACTCAGCCAGGTACCCCACCTGCACTGGGTACTTTCCAAGGGCTCACCGTGCTGAAGGATGCTCTCAGACTGGCCTCAGAATTTGGTGAACATAAACACCTTTTTCCCACTGGCACCGAACCGCATTGACAGGAAAAGCCACAAGTAAGAGATAAGACAGAAGATAGTACTGATATTTTGAGACATCAGTTGGTAGCAGTTGATTAAGAGAGATCTCGAGAGAATGTAAGGGAGGGGGAGGTGGAGAGAGAAATGGCAGCAGGTCCTGAATAAGCTAAGGAAGTATTCCTTGATGTTTAGTTTTTAGAGCCTACAGCATCAAACACTTTCAGCCCATGGTTGGAAGAAGGAAGAACTAGGTGGGGGTGGAGTGGGGTTGAGATAAGTTTAATATTGACTCCCAAATGTTCAAGTCAAAACCTATTACTCAGTTCAGTTTCCCATAATTTGGTTGAAAAAGCATAGCAAATGATATTATAGAAAAAAGGCATTGTAGAAGTTGTTATAGTATTTTTAACTTATGTCAATGGGTTGTATGCTTTGATTAAGTAACTGACTGGCTTATAAATGCAAGAATATTATTATCTGAACAGGGTACAATTTTGTTGAAATGTAGCACCCACACTCCTGCAAGCTATAGTGTTTATGTCTTTACAAATATATTTGTGAGAAACCATTTATCTAAACTCAGGAAGTATATATTTAAATTTCACACTATCTGGCAAAAAATTTTAAATTACTTATACCTTAATCAGTATTTAAGAGGGTAAAAGCCTGCATAATAAGTTTTCATTAATTATAACTTCTGAAAAAAATCCCTAATCCATTCACCAAAATCCTCTTACACTAAAAATTCAAATAAGCAAGTTAGTTCAATGAAAAAAGAACAAAGTATAATTATTTTTAAAAAGCAATAATATCCTTTGAACTGTAGAGGTGGGTGGTAAGTGTATGTTCACAAGAAAATGGAACAGAAGCACAAAAGTCTGAGATGAAACACAAAGTTTTACCTTCCAGCAGCCAACAGGTCAAATTCATTTTTTTTCCAGCCAAACTGCAATAAAAAGTGAAATTAGGATGTTAACAAAGCTAAATAAACCAAAACAAAATGAAGAGCAAAAAATGAGCAAGAATGGAGGAAAACTTATTCGAGTGATGTAACTTTTTAAAACAAGCAAGATCCAGATATAAGCTAATGATAATATCAAATTTTTCAAAAGAGCAAATCACAAAAATGTGCTTTTGAAACCAAGCACAAACTACTTAGTAATTTGTTGCAACTCTGTAACAAAACCTTTCAATTTTTATTATGCATTGAGGAGCCAACCAGGATAACTTGGCACACACAATAGCTACGGAGGACTTATGTAGAATGCTTTCCAATTAACAAATCCAAACAAAGTTTTGAAAAATTAAAATAGAAATCGTAAATGCCGGAGAATTAATCACTTCAATTTGAATTGGTTTGTGACTCCTCAGTAAAGTTCCTAAAGCAATGATTACATAACACAGATTTTTCACTGCTACTTGATTAAAAATTGGTTTTATTGTAGTTACCATTATTTCAGGATTGTGATGTATCAATTGCAAAATTAACAAGGCACTTCCAGTCTTTCCTATCCATTGAAATACTTTTTAAATATAGTTAATATACACCTCAACCATTTCCTGTGTTGGGACTGTAGTAATGGGAGATTGGATGGGCTGGGCTTGTTTTCTCTGAGTGATGGAGACCAAGGAGTGACCCCACAGATGTTTACATAACTATGAGAAACACAGATAGGACGAAACTCCTATCAGCTTCTAGCGTGTCCTCTTTCCCTCCCCCGACTTTCTTATTCCAGCATCTTTCCCCTTCCTTTCCAGTACTGATGAAGGGTCTTGGCCTGAAATGTTGACTGTTTATTCATTTCCACAGATGCTGCCTGATCTGCTGAGTTCCTCCATCATTTTGTATGTGTCAGTCTAAACAATGTTTTGTACAGCTGAAACATGACATCCCAACTCTTATACTCAATATACAGGTTTCCCCCACCATCCGAAGGTACAGCGTTCCTATGAAACGGTTCGTAAGCCGAAATGTCGTAAAGCGAAGAAGCAATTACCATTTATTTATATGGGAAAATTTTGTGAGCGTTCGCAGACCCAAAAATAACCTACCAAATCATGCCAAATAACACATAAAACCTAAAATAACACTAACATATAGTAAAAGCAGGAATGATATGATAAATACACAGCCTATATAAAGTAGAAATACTTTTCCATAATCATTACCGCACTGTTCTCCGTAGTGAAAATCTCATGCAAGCGCTGTCGGCAGAAAATCTCACGCAAGCGCCATCGGCAAAAACACAGTGCAAGCGCTCTCCAGTAACCTTTAAGCTATGAAGCTGCTGAATCATACCAAATAACACGTAAAAATACACAGCCGATATAAAGTAGAAATAATGTATGTACAGTGTAGTATCACTTACCGGAATTGGTTCAGCGCCGAGCACACTGATGATGGCGTGTTAGACTGAGTTGTCGCAGGTTAGGTGATGCAGTGGCCCCCACTCTCCAGGCTGCCAACTGATACATTGCCACGAAGCACGCAGGGGCCCAGCGGTAGCCGGGCGGCACACAGCACATCTTCGAGAAAAAAGCTGAAATAAACATGCTAATTAATTAGGTGCCGCCCGGCACGTAATTGTCGGCCCTGATCAGTGCCAATTTCCGATTGCGTCATCTCTGATCTGGGCCGACAATTATGTGTCGGGCGGCACCTAATTAATTAGCATGTATATTTCGGCTTTTTCTTAAAGATGTACTGTGTGCCTCCCGGCTACCGCGGCATTTCCGCGAATCGGTATCTGTCCGCGGCCTGGGTGATGGGGTGGTGGGACACTGGGGTGTCATCTCGTCGTCTGTTTCCATTAGGGCAGGCAGCTCATCTTCTCCTATGACTGCCCGCCTCGATGTCGAAGGTCGAGGTTCGTTGTCTGCTGTGGCTGATGTGGAAGGCTTCCTTGACTGCTGAGCCTCGTGCATTTTTCCATCATACAGTTCTTTGTACAGACTCAAACCATCTTGCAAATATCCCCTAAACCTTCTTACCCTTTCAAAATTAAAGTCGTACTTTATCATTGCAGTGAAAATCTCACACAGTTGCTTCACGTTCAGTTCGCTATTGCATTCGGTTTCTATTGTTATCCTTTCTTCTTCCAATTGCATCAGCTCTTCATCTATCAGTTCTTGGTTATGGGATGCCAAAACCTCTTCAACATCATGTTCGTCAGCTTCCACAAGCCAAACTCACTTTGTCCTTGCTTTGTTCACCACGATCGAAATGCTTAATTATCTCAAGTTTTACGCTAAGTGTAACACCCTTACGAGCTCTTTTAGGCTTTTCCGATACCATAGAACTCATCTTGCAAACGGCTGCTCACAGGCATGTGTTTAAGCAATGCTGGCTAGAATGCAGTTCCTGGGGAGAGCGGCTGCTTGGGGTGCGCGCTGCCTTTTATCACGCGCTGATTTTTTCGTGCCCTGATTTTTTTATCGCGCGCTGCTTTTTCTTCCTAACAGTGAAAACACCTTCTGAAAGCAAAAACAGGGAACTATTGTAGGTCTTTCGTAACAGTGAGGTTTCGTACAGCGAACGTTCAAAAAATGGGGGACACTTGTATTGGCCTATGAAGCTCTCATACCAAATGCTGTTTTAACTACCCTATCAGGGAGCTAAGAACTTGCACAACAAGGTTTTTCTATATATTAACACTACTAAGATCCCTGCCTTTTACTCTGCATGTCACACCAGAATTTGACTTCCCAAAATGTACTACCTTGTACATGTCTGGATTGCATTCCTTCTGCCATTGCTCTGCCCAACTTTCCATTTATGTACTGCTGTATCCTTATAGAGCTTTAATTGCTACGTAGGTCATGTTTGACCAATCTGTTGGAGTTTTTCGAGGAGGTTACCAGGAAAGTGGATGAAGGGAAGGCAGTGGATATTGTCTACATGGACTTCAGTAAGGCCTTTGACAAGGTCCCGCATGGGAGGTTAGTTGGGAAAATTCAGTCGCTAGGTATACATGGAGAGGTGGTAAATTGGATTAGACATTGGCTCGATGGAAGAAGCCAGAGAGTGGTGGTAGAGAATTGCTTCTCTGAGTGGAGGCCTATGACTAGTGGTGTGCCACAGGGATCAGTGCTGGGTCCATTGTTATTTGTCATCTATATCAATGATCTGGATGATAATGTGGTAAATTGGATCAGCAAGTTTACTGATGATACAAAGATTGGAGGTGTAGTAGACAGTGAGGAAGGTTTTCAGAGCCTGCAGAGGGACTTGGACCAGCTGGAAAAATGGGCTGAAAAATGGCAGATGGAGTTTAATACTGACAAGTGTGAGGTATTGCACGTTGGAAGGACAAACCAACATAGAACATACAGGGTTAATGGTAAGGCACTGAGGAGTGCAGTGGAACAGAGGGATCTGGGAATACAGATAAAAAATTCCCTAAAAGTGGCGTCACAGGTAGATAGGGTCGTAAAGAGAGCTTTTGGTACATTGGCCTTTATTAATCGAAGTATTGAGTATAAGAGCTGGAATGTTATGATGAGGTTGTATAAGGCATTGGTGAGGAGTAATCTGGAGTATTGTGTTCAGTTTTGGTCACCAAATTACAGGAAGGATATAAATAAGGTTGAAAGAGTGCAGAGAAGGTTTACAAGGATGTTGCCGGGACTTGAGAAACTCAGTTACAGAGAAAGGTTAAATAGGTTAGGACTTTATTCCCTGGAGCGTAGAAGAATGAGGGGAGATTTGATAGAGGTATATAAAATTATGATGGGTATAGATAGAGTGAATGCAAGCAGGCTTCTTCCACTGAGGCAAGGGGAGAAAAAAACCAGAGGACATGGGTTAAGGGTGAGGGGGGAAAAGTTTAAAGGGAACATTAGGGGGGGCTTCTTCACACAGAGAGTGGTGGGAGTATGGAATGAGCTGCCAGACGAGGTGGTAAATGCAGGTTCTTTTTTAACATTTAAGAATAAATTGGACAGATACATGGATGGGAGGTGTATGGAGGGATATGGTCCGTGTGCAGGTCAGTGGGACTAGGCAGAAAATGGTTCGGCACAGCCAAGAAGGGCCAAAAGGCCTGTTCCTGTGCTGTAGTTTCTATGGTTTCTATGGTATCACTGGAGCAGCTTTTGTGCTGACTGCAAACTTATTAAGTAATACCCAGTAGGCAGGGAAAAAACTGAGTTTTTTTTAAACACAATCAGAGGTGGAAAAATGTTGGTGATGACCTTGTACATAAGAATGTTATAATGCGATTCCACAAGGCATTAAGAGGGCAAATAATATGTTCATATTTTTTCACCAAAGATGCCCTGGTTCAATCCTGATCGTTGGGTGCTGTCTTTGTGAATCTTGCGCTGTACATTCCCCCGTGGCCACATATGACACAGTAGCAGAATTAGGCCATTTGGCGCATCAAATCTGGTTTGCCTTTGATCATAACTGATCCATTTCCCTCTCAACCTCATTCTCCTGCCTCCTTCCTGTAACCTTTCATACCATGAATTATCAAGGACCTAGCTATCTCTGCCCTAAATACACCCAATGACCCGGCCTCCACAGCCGCTTGTGGCAAGAATTTCCACAGATTTACCACCCTCTATCTAAAGTAATTTCTCCGTATCTCAGTTCTAAATGGATGTCCTTCAATCCTGGAGTCGTGCCCTCTTGTCCTAGAATCCCCTACCATGGGAAATAACTTTGCCATATCTAATCTATGAGACCCCCCCCTCATTCTCCTGAACTCCAGGGAATACAGCCTAACAGCTGCCAGACATTCCTCATATAGTAACCCTTTCATTCCTGGAATCATTCATGTGAATCTTCTCTGAACCCTCTCCTGCTCATCTCCATTCTAAATGAATGTCCTTCTATTCTGAGGTTGTGCCCTCTGGTCCTAGGAACATCCTCTCCACATCCACTACATTCTAGGCCTTTCAACATTTGATAGGTTTTGATGAGATCCCCCTCCATTTTTCTACCTTCTAGTTAGTAAAGGCTCAGAGCCATTGAGCCCTCCTCATAAGCCTTTTATTTCTGGAATCATTTCCGTGAACCTCATTTGAACACTCTCAGTGCATCCCTTCTCAGCTAAGGGACCCAAACCTGCTCAAAATATTCCAAGTGAGGCCTCACCAGTATCATAAATCCTCAGCATTACATCCTTGCTTCTATATTCCAGTCCTTTTGAAATGAATGCTAATATTGCATTTGGCTTCCTCACCATTGACTCAACCTGCAAGTTAACCTTTAGGGAATCCTCTATGAGGATTCCAAGTTCCTTTGTACTTCAGATTTTTGAATTTTATTCCCATTTAGAAATAGCCTACATTTTTATTCCTTCCATCAAAATGCATGACCGTACACTTACTAACACTGTATTCCATCTGCCACTTCTTTTCCCATTCTCCTAACGTCTGTCTTTTTGCCTCCCTGCTTCCTCAACACTATCTACTCCTCTACCTGTCTTCGTATCATCCGTAAACTTAGCCACAAAGCCATCAATTCCATCATCAAAATCATTGATGAACAATTTTACCAAAGGAGGTGTAAGGCATTCCTTCTCTCCACTAGCCTGCAGGCTACGCTTGGGCAAGGTGTAGCACCTGTTTAGCCCCCGATCAGGGTCACATAAAGCCATTCGAGCAAGTAGTGGGTGGTTGTATGAGAGGCTGGTGCATATCACAAGTCCTGTGTTATGCTACTACTAATTACAGACAGGCAAACTCTGAAGAGTATTGATACTGGATGGGGTCTTGCAAAGACAATAACCGGAAGACAATGCAAACTACTTCTGTGCAAAAATTTGCCAAGTGCAATCATGCTCATAGACAGATGGAAGTCCATGATAACCCACATCATACAACATGGCACATAATAATAAAGATGAGGATGTTATTTTCTTTATGCTTTTTACTCTTTACACTAAATCTATGCCTTTTCTACTACTGTCTAACTTTGTCTAGATCAAATTGTTTCTATGTGGCTCAGATTTAAATAGCAATCCCACCACAATTTTGGAACAAAGTTTGTTCATTTGCAATTCCTCTATATGTGGCTTGGCCCCAGGGATCTTTCCTGGTCATTGGTATATGTGACGATACAGTGAAAAGCTTTGTTTTCCATGCCAGTCATACAGATCATGCTGAAACAATAAGTACATTGAGGTTTACAAAGGAAAAATGTAGAATATCGTAACACAGATATCGTTACAGAGAAAGTGCAGTGTAGATACACTAATTAGGTGGAAGGGACACAATGAGATATACTGAGATATTAAGAGTTCATCATTATCTGACTCTTGAATAACTGTCCTTGAGCCTGATGGTGCATGTTTTCAAGTATCTCACTCTGATAGAAAGGGTGAGATAAGAGTGGAAGAAGTCTTTGATGATGTTGACTGGCTTCCTGAGGCAGTGCAAAGTACATAGAGGTTGGTTTCAGTACGACCATAACACATAGGAGCTTAATTAGGCCATTTGCCCCCTCGTGTCTGCTCCGCCAATTCATCATGCGATCCATTTCCCTCTCTATCCCATTCTCCAGCCCTCTCCCCATAACCTTTCACACACTGACATATCAACCTATTAACTTCCACCTTAAATACACCCAAAGACCTGGCCTCCACAGCCACCTGTGGCAACGAATTCCACAGATTCACCATCCTCAGGCCAAAAAATTATCATCTATATTATAAATCTCTCTATTCTTAGGCTGTGTCCTCTGATCTCAGACTTGCCAATCCTAGGAAACATCCTCCACATCCACTCTGTCTAGGCCTTTCAACATTCCAGAGGTTCCAATGAACTCCCCCCTTCATTCTTCTAAACTCCAGCGAGTAGAGGCCCAGAGCCATTAATCACATCACATATGATAAGCCTTTCATTTCTGGAATCATTCTCATGAACTTCCTCTGAACCCTCTCCAATGTTAGCACATCCTTTCTTACAGAAAGGGCTCAAAACTGCTCACAATACTCCAAGTGGGGCATCACCAGTGCCTTATAAAGTCTCATCATTACATCCTTGCTTTTATATTCTAGCCATCTTGAAATGAATGCCAACATTGCATTTGACTTTCTTACTACCAACTCAACCTGTATGTTAACCTTTACGGAGTCCCGCATAATGACTCCCAAGTCCCTTTGCTCCTCTGATTTTTGAATTTTCTCCCCATTTAGAAAATAGTCTAAGCTTTTATTTCTTCTACCAAAACTTCCTAACACTTAATTCCATCTGCCACTTCTCTGCCCATTATCCTTATCTGTCCAAGTCCCTCTGCAGCCTCCCTGCTCCTTCACCCACCTTAATGTTGCCCACAGTCATTAATTCTGCCATCCAAATAATTTATATAAAAAGTAAAAAGAAGTGGTCCCAATACAGACTCCTGGAGAGCACCACTAGTCACTAACAGGCAATCACTCTTTGCCTCCTGTCAATCAGCCATTCTCTATCTTTGTAGTATCTTTCCTGTAATACCATGGGCTTTATTATGTTATGCAGCCTCATGGGTGGCACCCTGATATGAAAATTCATTCTTTAAAATTATTTTCTCCAGTGGCTGATGACTGGCCACACCTTTCGCCCCAGGAATTAGCTTAGTGAATTATTATTAACTATCTCTAATATCAGTAAATACTTTCTTTAAAGACCTAAGAGTACAGAAGTCACCCGGATCAGATAAACTGCACCCTAGGGTTCTGAAAAAGGTAGCGGTAGAGATTGTGGAGGTATTAGCAATGATCTTTCAAAAATTATTGGACTCTGGCATGGTGCCAGAGGATTGGAAAATTGTAAATGTTACTCCACTCTTTAAGAAAGGAGGAAGGCAGCAGAAAAGAAATTATAGACCAGTTAGTCTGAATCCCGTGGGAGGATGTTGGGGTCAATTGTTAAGGATGAGATTATGGAGTACTTGGTGACACAGGACAAGATAAGACAAAGTCAGCATGGTTTCCTTAAGTGAAAATCTTGCCTGACAAACCTGTTGGAATTGTTTGAGGAGATTACAAATAGGATAGATAAAGGGGATGCATTAGATGATGTATATTTGGACTTTCAGAAGGTCTCTGACAAGGTGCCACACGTCAGGCTGCTTAACAGGTTAAGAGCCCACCATATTACAGGAAAGTTACTAACATGATTAGAGCATTGGCTGATGGGTAGGAGGCAGAGAGTGAAAATAAAAAGGTCCTTTATGGTTGGCTACCAGTGACTAGTGGTGCTCCACAGGGGTCAGTGTTGAGACTGCTTCTTTTCATGCTGCATATCAATGATTTAGATGATGGAATAGGCAGCTTTGTTGCCAAGTTTGCAGTTGATACAAAGATTAGTGGAGAGGCAGGAGCTGTTGAGGAAACAGGTAGGCTGTAGAAGGACATAAAACAGATTAGGAGAATATGAATCGAACTGAATTGACTTTATTCCTCACAACCTTCACAAACGTGTAAAAATTTTTACATTACGCCTCTAAGTGTGCAAACATAGTAATTTATAATAATTTATAATAAATAGAACAGTCAATGTAACATAGAAATACACTCAAATCAGCAACAGTTAATCAGTCTGATGACCTGGAGGAAGGAGCTGTCCCAGAGCCTGTTGGTCATAGAAACATAGAAAACCTACAGCACAATACAGGCCCTTCGGCCCACAAAGTTGTGCCGAACATGTCCCCACCTTAGAAATTACTAGGCTTATCTATAGCCCTCTTTTTCTAAGCTCCATGTATCTATCCAAAAGTCTCTTGAAAGACCCTATTGTATTCACCTCCACCGTTGCTGGCAGCCCACAGCACGCACTCACCACTCTCTGTGTAAAAAACTTAGCCCTGACATCTCCTCTGTACCTACTCCCCAGCACCTTAAACCTGTGTCCTCTTGTGGCAGCCATTTTAGCCCTGGGGAAAAAGCCTCTGACTATCCGCATTATCAATGCCTCTCATCATCTTATACACCTCTATCAGGTCACCTCTTATCCTCCGTTGCTCCAAGGAAAAAAGGCCGAGTTCACTCAACCTATTCTCGTAAGGCAAGCTCCCCAATCCAGGCAACGTCTACGTAAATCTCTTCTGCACCCTTTCTATGGCTTCCACATCCTTTCTGTAGTGAGGCGACCAGAACTGAGCACAGTACTCCAAGCCCGTTCTGACCAAGGTCCTATAGATCTGCCACATTACCTCTCGGCTCCTAAATTCAATTCCACGATTGATGAAGGCCAATACACTGTACGCCTTTTTAACCACAGAATCAACCTGCGTAGCTGCTTTGAGCGCCCTATGTACTCGGACCCCAAGATCCTTCTGATCCTCCACGCTGCCAAAAGTCTGACCATTAATACTATATTCTGCCATCACATTTGACCTACCAAAATGAACCACTTCACACTGATATGGGTTGAACTCCATCTGCCACTTCTCAGCCCAGTTTTGCATCCTATTAATGTCCCGCTGTAACCTCTGACAGCCATGCACACTATCCACAATATTTCCAACCTTTGAGTCATCAGAAACTTACTAACCCATCCCTTCACTTCTTCATCCAGGTCATTTATAAAAATCACGAAGAGTAAGGGTCCCAGAACAGATCCCTGAGGCACTCCACTGGTGACCGACCTCCATGCAGAATATGACCCTTCTACAACCACTCTTTGCCTTCTGTGGGCAAGCCAGTTCTGGATCCACAAAGCAATGTCCCCTTGGATCCCATGCCTCCTTACTTTCTCAATAAGCCGTGCATGGGGTACCTTATCAAATGCCTTGCTGAAAACCATATACACTACATTTACTGCTCTTACTTCATCAATGTGTCCAGTCACATCCTCAAAAAATTCAACCAGGCTTGTAAGGCACAACCTGCCCTTGACAAAGCCATGCTGACTATTCCTAATCATATTATACCTCTCCAAATGTTCATAAATCCTGCCTCTCAGGATCTTCTCCATCAAATTAGTGAGGTAAGACTCACTGGTCTATAATTTCCTGGGCTATCTCTACTCCCTTTCTTGAATAAAGGAACAACTGCCGCACCCTCCAATCCTCCGGAACCTCTCCCGTCCCCATTGATGATGCAAAGATCATCGCCAGAGGCTCAGGAATCTCCTTTCTCGCCTCCCACAGTAGCCTGGGGTACATCTCATCCGGTCCCAGAGATCTATCCAACTTGATGCTTTCCAAACGGTCCAGCACATCCTCTTTTTGAATATCTACATGCTCTAGCTTTTCATTCTGCTGCAAGTCATCACTACAATCACCAAGATCCTTTTCCATAGTGAATACTAAAGTAAAGTTTTCATTAAGTACCTCTGCTATTTTCTCCCGTTCCATACATACTTTCCCACTGTCACTTGATAGGTCCTATTCTTCCACGTCTTATCCTCTTGCTCGTAACATACTTGTAGAATGCCTTGGGGTTTTCCTTAATCCTGCCCACCAAGGTCTTCTCATGGCCCCTTCTGGCTCTCCTAATTTCCTTCTTAAGCTCCTTCCTATTACCCTTATAATCTTCTAGATCTCTAACATTACCTAGCTCTCTGAACCTTTTGTAAGCTTTTGTTCTTCGCTAGATTTATTACAGCCTTTGTACACCACAGTTCCTGTACCTTACCATAACCTCCCTATTTCATTGGAACGTACCAATGCAGAACTCCACACAAATATCCCCTGAACATTTGCCTGAGAACATCTGTTTCCAATTTAAGCTTCCAATTTCCTGCCTGATAGCCTCATAATTCCCCTTACTCCAATTAAACGCTTTTCTAACTTGTCTGTTCCTATCACTCTCCAATGCCATTGTAAAGGAGGTAGAATTATGATCACTATCTCCAAAATGCTCTCCAACTGAGAGATCTGACACCTGACCAGGTTCATTTCCCCATACCAAATCAAGTACAGCCTCTCCTCTTGTAGGCTTATCTATATATTGTGTCAAGAAACCTTCCTGAGCACCCTAACAATTCCACCCTATCTCTAGGGAGATGCCAATCGATATTTGGGAAATTAAAATCTCCCATCATGACAAGTCTGTTATTATTACACCTTTCCAGGATCTGTTTCCCTATCTGCTCCTCGATATCCCTGTTACTATTGGGCGGCCTATTAAAAAACACCCAGTAAAGTTATTGACCCCTTCCTGTTCCTAACCTCCACCCACAGAGACTCTGTAAACAATCCTCCACGGTGTCCACCTTTTCTGCAGCCGTGACACTATCACTGATCAACAGTGCCACGCCCCCACCTCTTTTGCCTCCCTCCCTGTCCTTTCTGAAACATCTAAAATCCGGCACTTGAGGTAACCATTCCTGTCCCCGAGCCATCCAAGTCTCTGTACTGGTCACCACATCATATCTCCAAGTACTGATCCATGCTCTAAGCTCATCCGCTTTGTTCACAACACTCCTTGTGTTAAAATAGACAAATCTCAAACCTTTGGTCTGAGTGCATCCCTTCTCTATCACCTGCCTATCCTCCCTCTCGCACTGTCTACAAGCTTTCTCTATTTGTGAGCCAGCCTCCTCTTCCCCAGTCTCTTCAGTTCGGTTCCCACCCTGCCACAATTCTAGTTTAAACTCTCCCCAGCAGCCTTAGCAAACTTCCCTGCCAGGATATTGGTCCCACTGGGATTCAAGTGCAACCCATCCTTTTTGTGCAGGTTACACCTGCCCCAAAAGAGGTCCCAATGATCCAGAAATCTGAATTCCTGCCCCCTGCTCCAATCCCTCAGCCACGCTTTTATCCTGCACCTCATTCTATTCCTATTCTCACAGTCGCATGGCACAGGCAGTAATCCCGAGATTACTACCTTTGCGGTCCTGCTTCTCAACTTCCTTCCTAACTCCCTGTACTCTTTTTTCAGGACCTCTCCTCTTTTCCTATCTATGTCATTGGTGCCAATACGTACCACGACCTTCGGCTGTGCTCCCTCCCACTGCAGGATATCTTGGACGTGATCTGAAACATCCTGGACCCTGGCACCTGGGAGTTAAACTACCATCCGAGTTTCTTTCCTGCGTCCACAGAATCGCCTGTCTGACCCCCTAACTATAGAGTCCCCTATCACTAATGCCTTCCTCTTACCTTCCCTACCCTTCTGAGCCACGGGGCCAGTCTCTGTGCCAGAGGCACGGCCACTGTCGCTTCCCCCAGCTAGGCTGTCCCCCCAAACAGTACTAAAACAGGAGTACTTATTGTCAAGGGGTACAGCCACAGGAGTTCTCTCTAGCACCTGACTCTTTCTCTTCTTCCTCCTGACTGTGACCCACTTGTCTGTCTCCCGTGGCCCTGGTGTGACCACCTGCCTATAACTCTTTCCTATCACCTCCTCACTCTCCCTGACCAGGCAAAGGTCATCGAGCTGCATCTCCAGTTCCCTAACTTGCTCCCTTAGGAGCTGCAGCTCCACGCACCTGGTGCAGATATGGCCATCCAGGAGGCTGGGAGACTCCAGAACCTCCCACATCTGAACCCAAGCACAGAAAACTGGCCTCACACACATACTTCCTCCTTTCTGCAAATAACACGGGTAAACCTACCTTGCCTCGTCCCGTTACCGCCTAAGCCCATTGAGCCAAAGCCCTATCACTCTGCTGCCTCTCACTCCGCTGTCCACTCCAAACACTGCCTGCTGGATATGGTGGTCTTCTTTTTAAACTTTTCGTGCTCTACTGGCTGACGTCACACGCCTGCGCAGTCCTGCCTCTCTTTTACCCCAAGTGGTAAAAACTGCCTTGGCTCTGAAAATCAGCTATTGCTCCAAATCAAAAACCGTTGAAGATTCCTTGCCTTTTTAAACCTTTCATGTTCTACTGGCTGATGTACTGCCTCTACTGGCTGGTATCAGCTGGAACAGATTGTGGTTGGGGTGACTCAGGTACCCAATGATCCTTCGGGCCCTTTTTTCACACCTGTCTTCGTAAGTGTCCTGAACCATGGGATATTCACAACTACAGATGTGCTGGGCTGTCCGCACCACTTTCTGCAGAATCCTGTGATTAAGGGAGGTACAGTTCCCATACCAGGCAGCGGGACAGCCAGTCAGGATGCTCTCAGTTATGCCCCTGTAGAAAGTTCTTAAGATTTGGGGGCCCTTACCAAACTGCCTCAACCATCTGAGGTGAAGGAGGCGCTATTGTGCCTTTTTCACTACACAGCTGGTATATACTAACCACGTAAGGTCCTTGGTGATGTGGATGCCAAGGAACTTAAAGCTGTTTACCCTTTCAACCCTTGATCCATTGATATCAATAGGGGTTAGCTTGTCTCCATTCCTCCTGTAATCCACAACCAGCTCCTTGTTTTTGTGACATTGAGGGAGAGGTTGTTTTTTTGACATGACTGTGTCAGAGAGATGACTTCTTCACTGTAGGCCACCTCGTTATTGTTTGAGATTAGACCAATCAATGTAGTGTTGTGGGCAAATTTAATTAGCAGATTACAGCTGTGGGTGGTGACAGTTATGGGTATACAGGGAGTAAAGGAGGGGACTTAGTACACAGCCCTGAGGGGCTCCTGTGTTGAGAGTCTGAGGGGTGGAGGTGAGGGAGCCCACTCTTACCACCTGTCGGTGATCTGACAGGAAGTCCAGGACCCAGCTGCACAAGGCAGGGTCAAGGTTTTATAAGGTATTGGTGAGGCCTCACCTCGAGTTTTGTGAACAGTTTTGGGCTCCTCATCTAAGAAAAGATATGTTGGCATTGGAGGGGATTCAGAGGAGGTTCACAAGGATGATTCCTGGAATGAAAGGGTTATCATACAAGGATCACTCTGGGTCTGTACTTGCTGGAATTTAGAAGGATGAGAGGGAATCTCTTTGAAACATTTCAAATGTTGAAAAGCCTAGAGTAGATGCGGAAAGAATGTTTCCCATGGT
Source organism: Mobula hypostoma (assembly GCF_963921235.1). Lineage (NCBI taxonomy): Eukaryota > Metazoa > Chordata > Chondrichthyes > Myliobatiformes > Myliobatidae > Mobula > Mobula hypostoma. The sequence goes on along the minus strand of NC_086100.1, from coordinate 99,224,749 downwards.
TGGGGAGTCTAGGACAAGAGGGCACAGCCTCTGGATAGAGGGGCGTCCATTTAAAACAGAGATACGGAGAAATTTCTGCAGCCAGAGGGTGGTTAATTTGTGGAATTTATCACCATAGACAGCTGTGGAGACCAGATCATTGGGTGTATTTAAGGCAGACCTTGATAGGTTCTAGATTGGACACAGGTTATGGGGAGAAGGCTGGGGAGTGGGGCTGAGGAGGGGAAAAAAGGATCAGCCATGATTGAATGCTGGAACAGACTCGATGGGCCAAATGACCTAATTCTACTCCTATGTCTTATGGTCTTAATAAGGGGAGTAAGAATTACACAGAACAGCAGATTTAACCTCACCACATAACAATCCTTCTCCAATTGTAAACTTCAGACCTCTTGCAGTAAAGGCCAATGTGCTATTTGCTTTCTTTATCATTTTCTACATTTGCCAGAAAACCCAAGAACACCTAGATTTCTCTATATTACACTGATGGGATTTTACAACACCCCCTCCCCACCCCAACTGGCCACTAGGAGGTGGAAGAACATATATTTAGATTGACTATGGAAAGGTACAGAAACAGCAGGGCTGTCATGATGGGGACCTTTCACTTCTCTGGTATTGATTGAAACATCTTTAATACAAGAGGCATAGATACAGCAGTATTTCTTCAGTGCATCCAAGGGGGGTCTTTGAACACCATGTGGAGTCTAGTCAGAGGAGAAAACATTCTGGACCTAGTTATGGGAAATGACACAGGCCAGATGACAGACCTGATAGAAGGTGAACTTTTTGGAAAGAGAGAACACAACTCACTATGTTTTAAGATAGTTATGGGTAAGGATAAAATCTGACCTTACAGGAAGGTACTAAAATGGGAAAAGAAAAATGACAGGATGAGAAAGGAGCCAAGGGGTATTAATTGGGAGCAGATGCTGTCAGACAAGTCCACTTCTAACATGTGGGAGTTGTTTAAAGACCAGCTGATCAGAGATCAGGATCAGAATGTTACCGTATTGAGTACAGACAAGAATAGAGGGACCTTGGATGACCTGAGTGGTCCTAATTTTATTCGGGAAGAATAAGGAAGCACATGTAAGGTTTAGGAAGCTAAAATCAGACTGGGCCCTTGTGGAATATAAAGATAGCAGGAAAGTGCTCAAGCAGGCGTAGTGGTTAGCACTACACAATTACAGCTCTGAAATTTAGAGTTCAATGCCACCACTGTCTGTGAAGAGTTTGTATGTCCTTCCCATTGGTGCATGGGTTTCCTCTGGGTGCTTGGTTTCCTCCCACAGTCCAAAGATGTACCAAGTTGTTGGTTAACTGGTCATTGTAAACTGTCCTGTGATTAGGCTCGGGATAAACAGGTGGCTTGCAGCACATTGAGCTAGAAGGGCCTGTTCCACACTGTATCTATAAATAAATTAATTTGTGATGTGTTGCACTTTGGGAGGCCTAATGAAAGGAGAAAATATACAGTTAATGAGAGACCCCTTCATAATATTGAAGTACAGAGGGGTTTCATGGTCCAGGTCCATAGCTCACTGAAACTGGCTATGCAAGTGGGCAAGGTGGGAAACAGGCCTATAGCATGCTTGCCTTCATTGTTTAGTGTTGAGCATAAAGGTTAAGGAAGACATGCTGCAGCTATATGAAGCTTTAGTCAGACCGCACTTGGAATACTGCATGCAGTTCCGGTTATGGAGACTGTGAAGAGTGTTCAGAGGAGGTTTACATGGATGTTGTCTGGATTAGAAGGTATGAGTTACAAGGAAAGGTTCAACTACATAGAACATAGAATAGTACAGCACAGTACAGGTTCTTTGGCCCACAATGTTGTGCTGACCCTTAAACCCTCCCTCCCAAATAATCCCCCACCTTAAATTCCTCCATATACCTGTCTAGCAGTCTCTTAAATTTCACTAGTGTATCTGCCTCCACCACTGACTCAGGCAGTGCATTCCACGCACCAACCACTCTCTGAGTGAAAAACCTTCCTCTAATATCCCCCTTGAACTTCCCATCCCTTACCCAAAAGCCATGTCCTCTTGTACTGAGCAGTGGTGCCCTGGGAAAGAGGCGCTGGCTGTCCACTCTATTCCTTTTTATAACTTGTATACCTCTATCATGTCTCCACTCATCCTTCTCTCCAAACAGTAAAGCCCCAGCTCCCTTATTCTCTGATCATAATCCATACTCTCTAAACCAGGCAGCATCCTGGTAAATCTCCTCCGTACCCTTTCCAATGCTTCCAAATCCTTTCTATAGTGAGGTGACCAGAACTGGACACAGTACTCCAAGTGTGGCCTAACCAGAGTTTTATAGAGCTGCATTATTACCCTGTGACTCTTAAACTCTATCCCTCGACTTCTGAAAGCTAACACCCCATAAGCTTTCTTGACTACCCTATCTACCTGTGAGGCAACTTTCAGGGATCTGTGGACATGTACCCCAGATCCCTCTGCTCCTCCACACTACCAAGTATCCCGCCATTTACTTTGTACTCTGCCTTGGAGTTTGTTCTTCCAAAGTGTACCACCTCACACTTCTCCGGGTTGAACTCCATCTGCCACTTCTCAGCCCACTTCTACATCCTATCAATGTCTCTCTGCAATCTTCGACAATCCTCTACACTATCTACAACACCACCAACCTTTGTGTCACCTGCAAACATGCCAATCCACCCTTCTACCCCCACATCCAGGTCGTTAATAAAAATCACGAAAAGTAGAGATCCCAGTACTGATCCTTGTGGGACACCACTAGTCACAACCCTCCAATCCGAATGTACTCCCTCCACCATGACCCTCTGTTTTCTGCAGGCAAGCCAATTCTGAATCCACCTGGCCAAACTTCCCTGGATCCCATGCCTTCTGACTTTCTGAATAAGCCTACCATGTGGAACCTTGTTAAATGCCTTACTAAAATCCATATAGATCACACCCACTGCACTACCCTCATCTATATGCCTGGTCACCTCCTCAAAGAACTCTATCAGGCTTGTTAGACATGATCTGTCGTTCACAAAGCCATTCTGACTGTCCCTGATCAGACCATGATTCTCTAAATGCCCATAGATCCTAACTTTAAGAATCTTTTCCTACAGCTTTCCCACCACAGACGTAAGGCTCACTGGTCTATAATTACCCAGACTATCCCCACTACCTTTTTTGAACAAAGGGACAACATTCGCCTCCCGCCAATCCTCCAGTGGACAACGAGGACATAAAGATCCTTGCCAGAGGCTCAGCAATCTCTTCCCTGGCCTCGTGGAGTAGCCTGGGGAATATTCCATCAGGCCCCAGGGACTTATCCGTCCTAATGTATTTTAACAACTCCAACACTTCCTCTCCCTTAATATCAACAAGCTCCAGAACATCAACCTCACTCATATTGTCCTCACCGTCATCAAGTTCCCTCTCATTGGTGAATACCAAAGAGAAGTATTCATTGAGGACCGTGCTCACTTCCAGAGCCTCCAGGCACATCTTTCCACCTTTATCTCTAACCGGTCCTACCTTTACTCCTGTCATCCTTTTGTTCTGCACATAATTGAAGAATGCTTTGGGGTTTTCCTTTACCCTACTCGCCAAGGCCTTCTCATGCTCCCTTCTTGCTCTCCTCAGCCCCTTCTTAAGCTCCTTTCTTGCTACCCTATATTCCTCAATAGACCCATCTGATCTTTGCTTCCTAAACCTCATGTATGCTGCCTTCTTCCACCTGACTAGATTTTCCACCTCACTTGTCACCCATGGTTCCTTCACCCTACCCTTCTTTATCTTCTTTACGGGGACAAATTTATCCCGAACATCCTGCAAGAGATCCCTAAACATCGACCATATGTCCATAGTACATTTCCCTGCAAAAACATCATCCCAATTCACACCCGCAAGTTCTAGCCTTATAGGCTCATAATTTGCCATTCCCCAATTAATAATTTTCCTGTCCTCTCTGATTCTGTCCTTTTCCATGATAATGCTAAAAGCCAGGGAGTGGTGGCCACTGTCCCCCAGATGCTCACCTACTGAGAGATCTGTGACCTGACCCAGTCGTTACCTAATACTAGATCTAGTATGGCATTCCCCCTAGTCGGCCTTCAACATACTGTGACAGGAATCTGTCCTGGACACACTTAACAAATTCTGCCCCATCTAAACCATTGGAACTAATCAGGTGCCAATCAATATCGGGGAAGTTAAAGTCACCCATGATAACAACCCTGTTATTTTTGCACCTTTCCAAAATCTGCCTCCCAACCTGCTCCTCTGTATCTCTGCTGCTACCAGGGGGCCAATAGAATACCTCCAATACAGTAACTGCTCCCTTCCTGTTCCTGACTTCCACCCAAACTGACTCAAAAGAGGATCCTGCTACATTACCCACCCTTTCTGTAGCTGTAATAGTATCCCTGACCAGTAATGCCACCCTTCCTCCCCTCCCCGCCCCCACCTCTATCCCTTTTAAAGCACTGAAATCCAGGAATATTGAGAATCCATTCCTGCCCTGGTGCCAGCCAAGTCTCTGTAATGGCCACTACATCACAATTTCATGTATGTATCCAAGCTCTCAGTTCATCACTTTTGTTCCTGATGCTTCTTGCATTGAAGTACACACACTTTAGCCCTTCTGCCTTTCTACCTTTACACCCTTTATTCTGTTTCTCTTTCCTCAAAGCCTCTTTATGTTAGATCTGGCTTTACTCCATGCACTTCTTGCACTGCTCTATCACTCTGGGTCGCATCCCCCTTGCAAATTAGTTTAAACCCTCCCGAATCATACTAGCAAACCTACCTGCAAGGATATTGCTCCCCCTTGAGTTCAGGTGCAACCCTCCAATCTGTACAGGTCCCACCTTCCCCAGAAGAGATCCCAATGATCCAAAAATCTAAAACCCTGCCCCCTGCATCAACTCCTCAGCCACGCATTCAACTGGCATCTCCTCCAATTCTTACCATCAGTATCATGTAGCACTGGCAGCAATCCTGAGAACGCCACCCTTGAGGTCCCGTTCTTCAGCCTTCTGCCTAGTTCCCGAAACTCACGCTTCAGGACCTCGTCCCTCTTCCTGCCTATATCGTTGGTACCAAGAAGTATCATGACCTCTGGTTGCTTTCCCTCTCATACCAGGATGTCATGCACCCGGTCAGAGACATCCCAGACCCTGGCACCCAGGAGGCAACAAACCATGTGGGCGTCCTTCTCAAGTCCACAAAATCTCCCGTCTGCTCCCCAAAGACGACAGCTCTCCTCTTCTCCGTCCCACCCTTCTGCACCACAGGGTCAGACTCAGTGCCGGAGGACCTGCCACCTTGGCTCACCCCGGTCGGTCATCCCCGCCAACTGTATCCAGGACGGTATACTTATTATTCAGGGCATGGTTTAAGAATAAGGGGTAGGTCATTTGGAACAGAGTTGAAGAGGAACTACTTCTCCCAGAGAGTTGTGGAGGTGTGGAACGCGCTGCCTCAGAAGGCAGTGGAGGCTAATTCTCTGGATGCTTTCAAGAAGGAGCTAGATAGGTATCTTAAGGATAGGGGAATCAAGGGTTATGGGGACAAGGCAGGAACCGGGTATTGATAGTAGATGATCAGCCATGATCTCAGAATGGCGGTGCTAGCTCAAAGGGCCGAATGGTCTACTTCTGCACCTATTGTCTATTGTCTATTGAATGGCTACAGGGGTGCTCTGCACTACCTGTCTACTCACCTTCGGTTTCCCCCCTCTGACTGTCACCCAACGACCTGCTTCCGGCAGCCTAGGTGTGACTACCTCCCTGTAGCTCTCATCTATGACTGCCTCATTCTCCCTTATGAGTCGAAGGTCATCCAGCTGCTGCTCCAGGTTCCTTACATGGTCTTCCAGATCGCCCAGCAGCATGCACTTCTGGCAGATGTGACTCTGCGGGAGAGGGGAAATCCCCCAAGACTGCCACTTAGGTTGTTCTCTCTGAAGTGTCGGAGGCTGATGGAAGATCCTTAAAGTTATGAGAAGCATAAATAGGGTAGATGGAATGAATCCTTTTGCCACGGTAAAAGAGTGAAACACCAGTAGAGCTATACATCTTCTGAATTATTTCCACCAGTAGACATGTTTTAAAGTTGGGAGGGGGGAGTTTAAAGACAGTGTTAGAGCCATGTTTTTTTAATATATAAATGCAGAGTGTAGTAGGTCCCTGAAATAGGTTACCAGGGGTATAGTGGAAACAGGCTGCTGCTGAGTGGACTTTAAGAGCTTTTAGACAGTGTATGCATTTTTAGACAGATGCATGAACATGAAGGAAATTTGGGATATGATTGATAAACATTAGGATATTTCAGCAAGAACTTATCCTTCTAGCCTGAAAAGGACATTTCAATGTCTTCTGTGCAATAACTAACCTTCAGTCCAGGTCGACACACATGCCTAATACTTGAGGTCCCATCTTGTGCACCAAGCTTATTATGCGGCACTTTGCAAATGCCTTTTGAAAACCCAGATGCACTATGGCTTCAGGTTCCTCCAATCACATCTTCTTCTTACATCTCATAGAACTCTTGCAAATTTCTTGCATAAATTTACGTTGACTTATTATCCACATTAAGCTTCTTTAAATGACTAGCTACTTTATCCTTGACTATAACCTCCAACATCTTGTCAGTAAGCAGATGTTAAAATGTTGCTTCAGGAGACTCCAAATGCTGGAACTAGGAGCAAAAAACAAACAGCTCGAAGAACTCAGCAGGTCAAGCAGATTTGTTTCTATATTAATGCAGCCTGCCTCTGACCTACCTCCACTTGCTTTCTTTTCCCAACTATCACCCACCTATCTCTACCTCCCGAATATAACCCTACTCTACTAGGTGTTTTCTGCACCCCTCCTTACTCCACCTATCACTACCAGCCCCGGCCTTAACCCTCCCCCACTCCTCTTAGTACTGACCAACTTCCCTGTCCACTCTATCTTGATGCAGGGTTTTGAACATTTACAATGCTTTTCCCTACAGAAGCTGTTTCACTTGCTGAATTTCTCCAACAATTATTTTTGCTGCAGATATGAAACTAACAGGTTTATAGTTATCCACTTTTTGTCTTCCTCTCTTCTTGAGCAATTAAATCATATTTGGAGTTTTCAAATTACTAGTACTTTCCCAGAACTTGGTGAGGTTTGAAGAACTTCAACAAATGGATCCACCATCTCTACAACTGCTTCATTTAAAATGCTTGGGTACAAGCCATTGGGACTTGGTGACTTTTCCACTCTTACACCACCTCATTTTCTGTCTGGATTGCTGCCAACCTGATGGCATGACATCAATTTGTCTAACTCTGGTAATTTCAGCACCTCCCCAACTTCTCTTTTTATATTCCTCTTTCTAGCTCGCTCCTTACCCCTTTCTCTTCTCTTCACCCTCTCATCACCTCCCACAAGTCCCCCCTCCTTCCCTTTCTCCCATGGTCCATACTCCTCTCCAAAGAGGAATTGTTTCTTAGGGTTTTCAGACTTTTATTTTTCCACCTATCACCTTGCAGCATCCTCCCTCCATAAAGGCGGGGGTCATGAATGTCATTGGGGTCAGAGGTCTGTGCAAGTCTATAAGTCCAAAGGTCAAATCGTGATCCAAGAGTCCTTAGATCAATACCCGGAAGTCAGCAAAGCCCAAAGGGCAAAGCCAGAGTCAAATTCCAGATCTTGGCGAGTTCAGAAGTAGGAGTCCACAACTCAGAAAGTAAATTTGGCGAGTTCTGGAAGTAGGGGCCCGAAGATCAAAGTCTCTACGTCGATTGTCTGGAGGTCATCTGATGTCTGTGTGTAGGGCCAAAGCCTGGAGGTTGGAGACCTAATGTCTGCAAGTCTTTAAATCCAGGCCAAGTACCGGAGGCTGTCTGTCCATGGAGATAGTCATAGTCATACTTCATTGATCCCGGGGGAAATTGATTTTCGTTACAGTTGCACCGTAAATAATTAAATAGTAATAAAACCATAAATAATTAAATAGTAATATGTAAATTATGCCTGGAAATAAGTCCAGGACCAGCCTATTGGCTCAGGGTGTCTGACCCTCCAAGGGAGGAGTTGTAAAGTTTGATGGCCACAGGCAGAAATGACTTCCTATGACGCTCTGTGTTGCATCTCGGTGGAATGAGTCTCTGGCTGAATGTACTCCTGTGCCCAACCAGTACATTATGTAGTGGATGGGAGACATTGTCCAAGATGGCATGCAATTTGGACAGCATCCTCTTTTTAGACACCACCGTCAGAGAGTCCAGTTCCATCCCCACAACATCACTGGCCTTACGAATGAGTTTGTTGATTCTGTTGGTGTCTGCTACCCTCAGCCTGCTGCCCCAGCATACAACAGCAAACATGATCGCACTGGCCACCACATACTTGTAGAACTTGTTACAAAGTGAAACCCTACATCATGAATGGTAGTGATGCTTCACTACCTGATGAGCTCAGCCACTTTTATGCTCACTTTGAAAGGGAGAATGAACCGGCAGCCAGCATTGATGGGAGTACCTGGTAAGGCTCTGAAAAATGCACTAACCAACTAGTGGGGTATTCAAAGACATTTTCAATCTCTCACTGCTACAGTTGGAAGTTCCCACCTGCTTCACAATGACAACAATTATACCAGTGCCTAAGAAGAGCAGTGTGAGCTGCCTTAATGAATATCATCCAGTAGCACTCACATCTATGGTGACAAAATGCTTTGAGAGGTTGGTCATTGCTAAAATCAACTTCTGCCTCAGTAAGGACCTGGACCCAATGCAATTTGTCTATTGCCACAATAGGTCTATGGCAGATGCGATCTCAATAGATCTTCATGCAGCCTTGGATCACCTGGACAATACAAATACCCATGTCGGGACACCATTTATTGACTATAGCTCAGTGTTTAACACCATCATTCCTACTGTCCTGATCGAAAAGCTACAGAATCTGGGCCTCTGTACCTCCCACTGCAATTGGATGCTCAACTTCCTAACCAGAAGACCGCAATCTCTGCCTTGACTTCCAGTCAAGAGAACACCTGCATACAACGTTCCTTGAGTCAACATCTGGATAGATCATTAAACCATATATTTAACTTACTTTATGTCCTTTACTTTCATTTTTTGTCTCGAATGTGATCCTGGAACTGTTGGAGCCTGTGATTTGCTGTTTAGTGATCAATTAGTTGTTCCAGTGCTCTGTTGTCTCTGAGAAGATTCCAGGAGGTGGAGGCAGTGTGCAGGAACATCGTGGCTAGAAGGTTGCGAGCCAGTGTTCGACTCCATTTTGCCGATTGAAGCTTCCATTGTTCACCCATTAAAGTGACAAGGGAGACTGAAACTTCGAGGTGAATGCGGAAATTTCCAGATCATTTGGGTGCTTCAGCGCTATGCAGTCTCTGAGAGGATTCTGGGAGACAGATGCAACACATGCAAACCTCATAATGAGCAGGCTGCAGGACGGCGCAAGCTGATACTGGACTCTATTTCACCGATTAAAGCTCCCATTGTGCACCGATTAAAGTGACAGGGAGATTGAGACAACAAGGTGAATGCAGAAGGTGAACACCGGCTGCCAGTCTTCTGATTGCTCTACTGCAGAGAGGGGAAAGCCTGCTGCTGTCCCCGGAGAATGTTACCCAGGTTTTCTGTGTTTTGGATATGGACTTGGACTACAGACTTTTTTTCCCAGCTTTATAGTTATTTTATATTTTGTGTTTTTCGACCAATCTCTCATTTTTTTTGTGCGGGGGAGGGGTGGATGTGCCTGTTCCATTTTGTTTGTTTTATTGTGAGGGGAGGGGGTATTTGGGAGTTGATGATCATGCTGCCTTTTCTTTTCCTTTCTTGACTTCATGGTTACCTGGGGAAGAAGAATTTCATAACTGTATACTTTGTTAATAAATGAACCTTCGAACCTCGCTGATGATCAACACTGGCGCACCTCAGGGGTGCGTGCTTTGCCCACTGCTCTACTCTCTCTACACCCATGACTGTGTGACTAGGCAGAACTCAAATGCCATTTATAAATTTGCTGATGATACAACCATTGTTGGCAGAATCTCAGGTAGTAGTGAAAGGCCGTATGGGAGCAAGATGTACCAGTTATTTGAGTGGTGTCAGAGCAACCACCATGCACTCAACGTTAGTAAAACCAAACAACTGATTGTGGGCTTCAGAAAGGGTAACACAAGGGAACACAAACCAATCCACATAGAGGGATTAGAAGTGGAGACAGTGAGCTATTTCAAGTTCCTGGGTGTCAATATCTCTGTGGATCTAACCTGGTCCCAACATATCGATGCAGCTATAAAGAAGGTAAGACAGTGGCTATATTTCATTAGGAGTTTAGGAGATTTGGTTTGTCACCTAAAACACTCAAAAACTTCTACAGATATACTGTGGAGAGCATTCTGACAGGTTGTATCACTGTCTTTGAAGTTGAAGTTGAACATCACTTGAAGTTACTTCGAACTCAACGGCTGTGAAGGTGGATGAAGGCTGCAACAAATCTATCAGCTCCAATCTTCGTGGTTTCCATGCCATTGGAATCAGTTGGTTGATTTGTGAAGTATCGTGTGCTTCTTGGAGTGCAACATCAAGTACATGTTAAACAAATACACGCATAGCGTCTTCGCTCTGTGGGCCACTTCTTCAGAACGAAGACCATCATCCTCGACCTCGAGGGATAGCCACAATGATGATCACTGTCTGTTATCGGGGGGGCACTGCTACACAGGATCGAGGTAAGCTGCAGAAAGTTGTAAAATTAGTCAGCTCTATCATAGCATCCAAGACATCTTCAAGGAGCTGTGCCTCAGAAAGGCAGTGCCCATCATCAAGGACCCCCATCACCCAGGACATACCCTCTTTACGTTGTTACCCTCAGGAAAGAGGTATAGAAGCCTGTTATTCCATGGCAGGTTCCAAGGTCCCGTTTGCCAATTTACCTTGGGAGAATCTAGAACCTAGAATTTAGAACATAGAATATACACACTCAACAATTCAGGAACAGCTTCTTCCCTTCTGCATCTGATTTCTAAATGGACACTGAATCCATGAACACCACTTCACTACTGTTTTTAATTTCTGTTTTTGAACTACTTCATTTAATTTAATTATTTAATATACATATAGCCTCACTGTAATTCAGTACTTTTCCCTATATTTATTACATATCCATTTTACTGCTGCTAAGCTAACAAATTTCACAACATATGCTGGTGATATTAAACCTGATTCTGGTTTTACTGTTGCTGTTACTGCTGCTGCTGCTTGTGTTACCTGCTCAACACTATGGGTATGCTCTCTTGGCACTGAAATGTGTGGTGGCACTTACGGGTTGTCCCCACAAATCCTTGGGTGTGTTGGTTATTAACAAATCATGCATTTCACTGTATGGTTCAATATACATGTGATAAATTCAAATGTTTGTAAATCCAAATCTCAATCTGGACAATTTCTGCTTACCATTATCATCTAGCTGTTTAAATACCTGCCTTTGCTCATCCAGTGACCTATTAGCCTACTTACCCTGTCCACTCCAGACTACTCTATCTTTACATCACTGCAATTGCTCTCTGATTGAAATTGAGGACATTGGCTTTGGCCCCAGGATATTCACCTTTAAATTGTATTCAGACTCCCCCATTCCCAATTGAACCATAATATCTTTTTAAATCCTAACTCATGACATATGATCTAAAATTGATTCTGTTGTTGCTCTTCCTGCCTTGTGGCGTATCGGGCGACAACTTTGCCATTTCTTTTACATTTTTGTCTGTATTCTATGAGGCCAATTTGCTAGCTCGACATTCAACCCAGCATGGATGGAAGCATGCAAGTAGCCGGCCGGATTCAAACCCAGGTCCATTCGCCCCAAAGTCTAATGCAGATGCCACTGCACATGGCATTTTCAATTAACATGGGTAAATCTATTTTTTTTGAAAATGCCATGGCTGCATTTCATCAGAAGATTATGTGTCCTAAGTAATTCTTGCAGATGCCAATTTAAGAATCAAAGCTAGGATTATTTGATTAGCTGATATATGAAGAAACCATATACTGTAATTAAGATGGTACATTATAATCATCACCATTTGGAATGGATGCCCATGAAAATACCGATCTTTGTAGTACCTATTTTCAAAAACAAAGGAGTAAATATGTTTGTTGAAATACGGCAAAGGACAATAGTGGTTGACTGTTTTTGTGACCAGTGGTGCAATGCCCAGATTGGTGCCACGACTTCTGTTGTTTGTAATATATAATAATCTGAATCTAGAAGTAGATAGAAAAAAAGTGTTGTTAACAGTGAGAAGGGGAGTCTTCAAAGGGTGGGTGAAGATAGTCTCTCACTTTATCCAAGGCATAGAAGACAATGGGCCTAGTGCTGGAAAAGGGCTGGACACTTGATCAATGGCAAGAATGGGTGAGCTGAAGGCCACATTTCTGTGATGTAGATTGAGAACAAGGAAAAGTACTGAACTATAAATATCCTTAAATAAATAAAACACTGATCAAAACTAATGCCACAAAATAACACAAAACGTGCAATTACAGTAACATTGCGTCTTTCTCAGTTGCAGAGTACCCTTTACAGCCAATAAAATGCACTATGAAAGGCAAATGTGATCACTGTTGAAAAATAAGTTTTTCAATGAAGGCACAAGACACTGAAATACTGGAGTGAGAATAAGATGTTAGAGGAACTCTGCAGGTCAAGCAGCTTGAGATGGACGATAATGGACTATCGATCTTTCGATTTGAGACTGTTCATCTGGTTTATCTTTTTCAATGATATTGATTGAGAGAAATGTGCAATAATTAGTATACTCCTCCTCTCAGGGTCTTAGAGCAATGGAAATAGGCCTTTTTATTCATGTTGGCAAATCCACATCAAGCATCCATTTACACTAATGCTATGCTTATCCCATTCTTTTCTCAAAACCACATACCCTGACATACATAGAGTACAAATACAAACGGAACTAAATGTCTGAATGGAACCAAGGTGACTGGAATTGTCAAGCAAGCTGCACCACTCTGCTGCTCCTTCAGAGCATCTTCTTCAAACTGCGTCAAAGAAGCCAGATGGGAATGAGGTTTGATGTATTATCTATTTGAGGGCATCTCCAACAATGCAGCATCCACTGTATTACCTAGATTTGTACACTCAAATTCCAAAATGTGGAATTAAAGTCACAAGTTACTGATTTTCAGGCAGGAGATGCATGAGCAGGCCACACTTGTCGCATGTAAATATTACTAAAATATTAAACTGAAATACAACACCTTGATTTGGAATAGTATTTCTTCAAGTTTGCAGCTTAGTCTCTCACATCTCTTTGCTGCGACAAATGGTCATGGATCACAGAGATCTCGCACAGAAGCTGGCCCACCATGGCCTTCAATTCCCTATTTCATTTACCACCACTTGATCCATAGTCTACTATGCCATGGTGCTCTTAAATACTGTGAGTGTACCTATCTGCATCAGATTTCAACCACAAGTGAAACAAAAAAATTCTTCCTGAGATCACCTCAAAACTCTTATTCTTCACCCTGTATATATGTCCTATAGTCTTAGATATCTCTAGAATTGGATGCAAACATACAACCAAACTCATTATCAACGTCTCATCAGAGCTTAAAACATAACATTGATTCAAGCATTTAGATCTGAATTAGAGATTTTGCTGGACTAGCAATTTACTTCTATCCATCAAAAACAAACACAGCTTTCAGTTTCCATGCCACTACAGTAATGCACAGATCACCACATCATCAGTACTTATTTTATTCATCTATAGTACCATAGAGCAAATGTTGTAAAACAGTTATCCTCAGCATCCCGAATGACATCTACTGCATAATCAAGATTATGAAATCAGATCACTTTCATATTTGTTTGACTTCTGCCTGTGTGCAGTTATATTTCATGTGCAGACTGCACGGTAGAGTAGTGGTTAGCATAACACTTCACAGCACAGGCAACTAGAGTTCAATTCCCACCGCTGCCTCGAAGGAGCTTGTGTGGTTTTCCGCCAGGTGCTCCAGTTTCCTCCCACAGTCCAAAGTTGTACTGGTCTGTAGGTTAATCGGTCATAGTAAATTGTCCCGTGATTAGACTCAGATTACATTGGGGTTTGCTGGGTAGTGTGGCTCGAGGGGCCGGAAGGACCTCTTCTGCACTTTATCTCAATAAATAAAGATAAATAAATTTTGTAGGCTGAATAGTTCTCTGGGACAATCTGACATCATGAAATGTGTTGTCCTAGCATTACTTTCTCAGGCCTTCTCATTTATGACATTAGTTTGTTTAAACTACAGCAGTCCTATTGGGAATAGTCGATGGTAACTTGGGTGGTACGGTAGCAGCAGATAAGTACAATGCTATAGCAGTCTGTGACCCGGGTTCAATTCCACCACTGTCTGTAAGGAGTTGTGTACATTCTCCCCATGACAGCGTGGGCTCCCTCCCACATTCCAGGGATGTATGGGTTAGTAGGTCAATTGGTCACATAGTTGTAATAGGGCAGTGCCAGCTCATCGGGCACGGAAGAGCCTGGCACTATACTGCACCTCTAAAAATAAAATAAATAATGCTAAAACTGACATTTTACATCTATTAGGAAAAATAATTAATTTAAACAAGTACAAACGTCTTTTTTATCCCCACTTTCTTCAAATATACGATTTTTAAAAATACATGACAACAGGAAAGCTTGAATTATGTTCATGCAGAGAGTTTCTTACATAATGAATTAGAGGTCCCAGAACGAGGGCACTGTCGACACATCTGCCAGTCACCACCACATCAGCTCCGAGATCCAGAGCTCTGCCGATTGGTTGGGCACTATGCAAATAACGTAAGTGATCATTATTCAGTGTCCCAAATCAGAAAAGATGGATAAAATTAATGGCCTCAATACAGTTTACAAATGATTTATTTTACATTTTTATAACATTTACTAGCTGATAAAATATGCATAAAATTTGGTCTTTTAATTTCTGGTGCTCTAGCTTTCTCAGTTACAATGCCTTCTTTGTAAGTGAAAAAAAACATAGTCAAACTGGATTTGCAAATTGCACAAGAATGGATTAACATATGAATCAGGGTTACTGTTATTTAAAGTGCATTCACCCTCTAAAAATGGAAACTTTTTAAAAACAGAAACAGATACTGAGGGAACCAAACAGGTCAAACAATATTTGTGGAGGAAAAAGTTATAAAACAATGCTTTAGGGTTAAGACCGTGAATGAGGACTGAGAAGGAACAAGAAGAATTGCTAGTACAAAGCACAGCGGGCCAGGCACTGGTGGAGCCTTATAGGGAGGGAACAACTGGGCAAATGGAAAAAGTTGGGATACCAATGCTCTATGTATTGCTACTATACTAGCAAACCTTCCTGTTCTCTCTCAGTCTTGATGTAGGATTTCAACCTGGAATGTGGTCGCGCCTATTTCCTCCCTGACCTGCGGAATTCTTCCAGCATCCGCAGGCTTTTTAGTGTTCAATTTTTAAAGCAGGATATTTCGCAGTGTTGGCATAAATTAAAAGTTCACAAAATCACAAGTGAAAATATCGAATATTTTATATTATATCAATGGCACAGGATAATAATTATTCAAAATCATAGTTAAGAGTTGAATTTATTCCCCGTTTCAAAATTCTAAAATCTAAATAACAAAGAGAGCAACTGAGGGGCACTGGAAATATCTGGGATTTCATTATTGCTAAATAACAAGTAAATCAAATCAAATCAAAGGTGGTGTTGAATCAGCATATAGGAAAGCAATTAAAAATCTGACCGAGTGATGCCATAACAACAACTTCTTACTCAGTGTTAGCATGACCAAGGAGCTGATAATTGACTTCAGGAGAAGGAAACCAGAGGTCCATAAGCCAGTCCACATCCAGAGATCAGAGGTAAGAGGGTCAGCAACTTTAAATTCCTTGGTGCTATTATTTCAGAGGACCTGTCCTGGGCCCAGCATGTAAGTGCAATTACAAAGAACACACAACAGCACCTCTATTTCCTTCAGAGTTTGCAAAGATTTGGTATGACATCTAAAACTGACAAACTTCTATAAATGTGTGGTGGAGAATATATTGACCGGCTGCATCACAGCCTGGTATGGAAACACCAATGCCTTTTCATGGACAATCCTACAAAAAGTGATTATGGCTTAGTTCATCATGGTAAAGTCCTCTCTAACGCAGAGCACACCTAAATGGAACATTGTTGCAAGAAAGCAGCATCCACAACCCAGCAGATGCTCTCTTCTCACAGCTGCCATCAAGATGCCCCAGGACTCACAATACCAAATTCAGAAACAGTTATTATCCCTCAACCATCTAAAGGGGATAACTTCACTCAACTTCACTTGCCCCATCATTGAAATGTTCCCAGAAACTGCAGACTCACTTTCAAGGACTCTTCAGCTCAGGTTCTGGATATTTATTTATTACTATTATTTCTTTCTTTTTATATTTGCACAGTTTGTTGTCTTTTGCACACTGGCTGAATGTCTTATTGGTGTGTCCTTTCACTGATTCTTATGGCCGTAAGACCATAAGACATGGGAGCAGAATTAGGTCATTTGCTCCATCGAGGCTGCTCCGCTATTTCATCATGGCTGATCTTTCTATCCCCTCCTCCTTCTATCCTTCTCCCTGTAACGTTTGATACCATGTCCAATCAAGAATCTATCAAGCTCTGCCTTAAATACACCCAACAACCCAGCCTCTACAGCTGCCTGTGGTAATAAATTCCACAAATTCACCAACCTTTGGCTGACGAAATTTCTTTGCATCTCTGTTTTAAATGGACACCCCTCTATCCTGAGACTATGCCCTCTTATCCTAGACTCTTCCACCATGGGAAACATCCTTTCCAGATCTACTCTGTCTAAGTCTTTCAACATTCAAAAAGTTTCAATGAGATCGCCCATCATCCTTCTAAATTCCACCCAGAGCTATCAAATGTTCCTTGTATGATAACCCTTTCATCCCCGGAATCATCCTTGTGAACCTCCTTGAACCCACTCCAAAACCAGCACATCTTTTCTTAGATGAGGAGCCCAAAACTGTTCGCGATACTCAAGATGAGGTCTCATCAGTGCCTTATAAAACCTCAGCATCACATCCCTGCTCTTGTATTCTAGACCTCTTGAAATGAGTTGGCTTCCTCACCACTGACTCTACCTGCAAGTTAAACTTTAGGGTGTTCTATACAAGGACTCCCAAGTCCCTTTGCATCTCAGGTTTTTGGATTTTCTCCCCACTTAGAAACTAGTCTGCACATTTTCCAACATTGTATTTCATTTGCCACTCTCTTGCCCATTCTCCTCAATTGTCTAAGTCCTTCTGCACCCTTCCCGTTTCCCCTCCACCAATCTTTGTATCTGTTGCAAACTTGGCAACAAAGCCATCTACTTCATCATCTAAATCAATGATATACAGCACTAAAAGAAGCGGTCCCAACACCGAACCCTGCAGTACACCACTATCACTGGCAGCCAACCAGACAAGGGTTCTTTTATTCCCATTCAGTGCCTCCTACCAATCAGTCAATGCTCTAATCAACTTTCCTGTAATACCATGGGCTCTTAACCTGTTAAGCAGCCTCATGTGTGGCACCTTGTCAAAGGCCTACTGAAAGTCAAATTATACATCATCTAATGGATCCCCTTTATCTATCCTATTTGTAATCTCCTCAAACAATTCCAACAGGTTTGTCAAGCAAGATTTTCACTTAAGGAAACCGTATTGACTTTGTTCTATCTCGTCCTGTGTCACTAAGTACTCCATAATCTCATCCTTAACAATTGACTTCAACATCTTCCCAACAGCTGAGGTCAGGCTAACTGGTCTATAATTTTCTTTCTGCTGCCTTCCTACTTTCTTAAAGACTGGAGTGACATTTGCAATTATCCGGTCCTCTTGCACCATGCCAGAGTCCAATGATTTTTGAAAGATCATTATTAATGCCTCCACAATCTTTACCGCTACCTCTTTCAGAACGCTAGGGTGCAGTTCATCTGGTCCGGGTGACTTATGTACCCTTCGGTCTTTCAGCTTTTTGAGCACCTTCTCCCTTCTAATAGTAACTGCACTCACTTCTCTTCCCTCACACCCTTCAACATCTGGGACATTGCTAGTGTCTTCCACAGTGAAGACTGATGTAAAATAATCATTTAGTTCATCTGCCATCTCCTTGGCCCCCATTATTAATTCTCCGGCCTCATTTTCCAGCATTCCTATATCCACTCTCATCTCTCGTTAAGCGTCGCTGACCTGTGAGAATCGTCATCACTGTGGTCTGCTCCTGCTGCTGATTGGGCCATCAGAATTAGTCCAAACGCCTGCAAAGATCTCCTTTTAAGCAAGCTTATTACTCTATGGATTGAAACATTGAGGTGAATGCAGAGGAGGCCATGTCAGTGGTTGCTCTTCACGGCTCGGGCCAGAGGTCAGGAGGCTGCAGATCGGCGCTGAAGTCCACTGGTCACTCCCCATGGAAGGACTGTGTTCAAGTTGTCACTCTTCTCGATGCTGACGGAGGATGTTTTCAAAATTCCAGGATATTCTGTATGTGATTATTGGTACAGACTGTAGTTCATATTGGTCTCCTTCAGTTTTCTGCGTATAATTTCTTGTTGCCAATTGGTGGGTGGGCATTTGTTACTTTTTTGGGTGAGGGAGGTGTTGGGGATTTGGGGGTCTGATGTTTTGTTGGTGCTTTCTCGTGTGCGAGAGAGGGGTTGGGGGTTTGATACTATTGTCGCTGTTTTTTTTTGGGTTGGGGGTTAAGGGTTTGATGTTTTAGCAGGCTGTGTCCGGGTGGGCGATCTATTAGTTTTGTGCAAGGGAGGGGTTGGGGAGGTTTGCGAGTTTTGTTTCTTTTTCTTTCTCGTGCAGGGTGGGGGTTGCTGTCTTCTTTCAATGACATACATGATTTTTCTGTAATTTATGGCTATCTGAAGAAGACAAATCTCAGTTATATTCTGCGTACATACATTGACAATAAAATGAAGTCTGATTTATTCAGTATGTCTGCAAGGAAATAAACCTCAGGGTTGTATATGCTGACATACATGTACTTTGATAATAAATTTAGTTTGAACTTTGAAAATGATTTTAACAATCCAGACAGCAAGAAAATAAGTTTTTAATTACCTACAACTTACCACTAAAACAACTTTTGATTTCTTCATTTAAAGAGCAGTAATAAACAAAGCAACACACATCCTGACGAAGGGTCTTGGCCTGAAACATCGACTGTACCTCTTCCTAGAGATGCTGCCTGGCCTGCTGCGTTCACTAGCAACTTTGATGTGTGTTGCTTGAATTTCCAGCATCTGCAGATTTCCTGTTGTTTGCAGTAATAAACAAAGTCCCAGTGATCCAACCACACTGTGTTTAGCTAAATTGGTGTCAAGGATCTCTGCATTTTAAAAGTGAAGAATATACTTATGAGAGGATGTAGAGCACATGCTTCACATGCCTGAGGTCCCAGGTTCAATCCCCGGTCTCTCTACAGCTTTTACTGTCAACATTCCTGAAGCAAGTACTGTTGAAAAAATATCACTCCACTCTGGAACAACAGATCCCTTTGGGGCAGCACAGTAGTGCTGCGGTTAGACTATTATTATACTGTCAGCAACCTAGATTCAATTCTGAAAGGAGTTTGTACATTCTCCCCATGGTGACGATTCCTCCTCTGGTTTCCTCCCATATTCCAATGATGTACGGGCTAGGAGATTAATTGGTCATACACTGTAGTGTCAATGGATGGCATGGGCTCACTGTTACTATGCTGTATCTCTAAATAAAAATTTGTCCCAGTCAGAGAATCACAATGTCACAGAATGACATTCAGCACTTGACAAAGTATTCATGGTAGGCGGGCAACATGAGTGGATAATTGAACCTGCATCAGGACTGAGGGTTTAGAGACAAGATGGCCAGTATAATGAGAAGAAGTGGTGAGAGAAGAGTCCAAGGTGCTTAGTGGACTGAAGTGGGGTGTTAACAACATCCACTACATTCACTTCAACAATAATCTCTGTTACTTCTTCCTTGTACAATCTGCCTTTTACAAATGTGTGCTGACTCTCCTTAATTAACTCAAATTTCTTTGCCTGAAATTTTTTTCTTGATTGTTTCCAAAGTCTAAAGTAAATTTATTATCAAAGTACATTTAAGTCACCATACACAACCCTCAGATTAGTTTCTAAATGCACACTTGACAAATTGGCAGGGTTAGCGCTACAGGGAGATGCAAGGGACTGCTGATGATAGATTCTGGGGCAACAAGCAGAATGCTGGGAAACTCAGTGGGTCAGGCAGTATCTGTGAAGAGAAATTCATCATTGATATTTTGGATTAAGACCCTTCACCTGGTCTGAAAGAAGGGAGAAAGGGACACACTCCATTTACCAGGATTTCATATAAACAATAAATACTCACCCTAAATATGCATTCATACTTTGGACACTTTCAGGAAAAGGACTCCCACAATACATGTCTGTGACGCCTACTTCTTTCAACATATCTTTCTGGCAAAAATATAAAAAGGTAGATACAGTCAATCATTGCTACCTTTCTTAATTTTGATAGACTACAGACTTACATCTGTACAGTCACTATCTGTTCCCTAAAATCCCATTTTGCCTAATGATTTTACTTGATTTTGATTCCTCAATCAGTCCTTCTAATTGGAAAGACTATTGAAATTCATGAAGGCTTTCCACCCAGACTCTGTTTACATGTTGCTGCACCATTAATTTAAACCGTGAAAGTAAATCATATATTCAATTTTAAATTAGTTCCGACAGTCTTAGAGCAAAGTTAACTCAGTGGCATTGCCTAACCTATGGCACATATGCCTAAGATGGCACACACAAAGCTTTTGTTTGTATACGGCATGCAGCGCTACTTCTCAATACTTTAAATCTCACCCATAATAAAAAGCTTATGCACCAAAGCTCATAATTTCATATTTACATTTCTTATGTTATATATGAGATACAGTAACAATATCATATAGAAATTCAAATAACAGGAATTCTGCAGATGCTGGAAATTCAAGCAACATACATCAAAGTTGCTGGTGAACGCAGCAGGCCAAGCAGCATCTATAGGAAGAGGCGCAGTCGACGTTTCAGGCCGAGACCCTGGGGTCTCGGCCTGAAACGTCGACTGCGCCTCTTCCTATAGATGCTGCTTGGCCTGCTGCATTCACCAGCAACTTTGATGTATGTTGATCATATAGAAATTGTTATTTTTCAGTTCATAGAAGATTAATATAGTTTTTGAACAGTTTGTCTAAAATGCTTAATCTGTGGTTGAGAGGGAAATTCAGTCATGATGGCAGACCCGATGAGCCAAAAATGGGCTAATTTTGCTTCTATGTCTATGGTCTCTGTTCCACTTTTATTTATAGTAAAACAATGAATATACATGAATACGCAACAGTACTCATCCTTTTTCCATAAAAAATGCCCATAATTATTATTACTCATTCATTAATCAATGATCAGCTCCATTCAAAATTACCACCTGAAAGTTCAATGGTTTACTTCCTGATAGCCATCTCTGTTGAAACCCAAAATGAATTTAGTTCTACACACAGGATAATGTTGTTCTCCCACTTATGAGCTCCCTACCCTTACAGTTACAGGTGTCCCCCGCTTTTCAAACGTTCGCTTTACGAAACCTCACTGTTACGAAAGACCTACATTAGTATCCTGTTTTCGCTAACAGAAGGTTTTTTCACTGTTACGAAAAAAGCAGCGCGCGAAAAATGGCGGCGCGCGCCCCGAGCAGCCAAGCTCCTCCCCCGGAACTGCATTCTAGCCGCCATTGCTTAAACACGTGCTTTATCTCGATTTATTTTGTGCATCCGTTAGCAAGATGAGTTCTAAGGTATCGGAAAAGCCTAAAAGAGCTTGTAAGGGTGTTAAACTCAGCGTAAAACTAGACATAATTAAGCATTTCGATCGTGGTGAACGAAGTAAGGGCATTGTCCGCACGTTGAACTTGCCTGCATCCACCATTCTCACTATTTACACGCAGAGAGAAAAAATCTTGAAAGTTGCCGATGTTACTGTTGGTTCTGCTCGTAGCAAAGTGGTTTCTCTTAGTCGGCATCCAGTAATGGATAAAATGGAAAGTCTATTGCTTGAGTGGATTGATGGGTGTACAAAACGTGGTGTTCCTTTAAGTTATCTTATACTTAAGGAGAAATCAGTCAGTCTTTTTAATAAGCTGAAACAGAAAGCACTGGCCAATGGTGATGAAAGTATTGTGAAAGTGGAATTTAAAGGTAGTCACGGGTGGTTTGATCGGTTTCTGAGGCGAGGGCAGCTTCATAGTTTAACATTTACCGGAGAGAGTGCTTCGGCTGATAACTGAAGCTGCTGAAAGGTTCCCAGCAGAACTGAAGAAAATAATTACAGAAGATGGTTATTCGTATAAGCAAGTGTTTAACTGTGACGAAACTACAATTTATTGGAAAAAATTGCCGAGTAAGACATTTATTTCGAAAGAAGAAAAGCAGGTTAAGGGACACAAGGTATCGAAGGACAGGTTTACCCTAATGCCTATTATTAACGCCACTAAGCCTCTACTAGTGTACCATTCAGAAAATCCGAGGGCACTTAAAGGCGTTGATAAGAAAACACTTCCTGTTGTATTCCGTTCACATCCAAGCAGTTGGAACATCCAAGTGCTCTTTTCTGAGTACATGAGCAGATACGTTAGTCCTTTTGTTGAAAAATACTGTAGAGAAAATAACCTCGATAATAGGTGTCTTGTGATTGTCAATAATTGTGCTGCTCATCCGCCTGCCATTACTGAGTATGGCAGTAATATTCGTGTTGCGTTCTTACCGCCGAATACAACATCGTTGCTGCAGCTGTTTGACCAAGGCCTAATAGCCACAATTAAGGCTTACTATACGCAAAATGTGAAACGTTTTATTGTAAGTGCTATTGACAGACAGGGCAACTCTGAAGCATCTTTGCGAGAGATCAGGAAAGACTACAATATAAAACTGGCAATCGCCAACATTGGAGATGCTCTCGATAGGCTAACAGTCTCAATGAGAAATGGCGTTTGGAGGAAACTATGTCCCGAAGCAGTGAACGATTTTAAAGGCTTCGAACCATCAACAATAAATACGACAATAGTGAGCTTGGCTAAGGAGGCTGGGTTTGTGGAAGTTGATGAAGATGAAGTTGAAGAGGTTTTGACATCCCATGACCAAGAATTGACAGATGAAGAGCTGATGCAATTGCAAGAGGAAAGGATAACAATCGAAACCGAACGCAGTAGTGAAAATGAAGTCGTCCAGGGACTGAACGTGAAGCAGTTGCGTGAGACTTTCGCTGCGATTGACAGCGCTGCAATGATTGCAGAAAAGTATGACTTTAATTTTGAAAGGGCACGTAGGTTTAGGGCAGGTTTGCAGGATGTTTTGAGTGCTTACAAAGAACTCTATGATCTAAAAATGCGCGAGGCTCAGCAGTCAAGTATACTGTCGTTTTTCAAGCCTTGCACATCAGCCACAGCAGACGACGAACCTCGACCTTCGACATCGAGGCAGGCAGACATAGAAGATGATGACCTGGCTGCTCTATTGGAAATAGACAATGATGAGATGACACCCCAGTCTCCTCTACCTCCCACCACCCCAATTTCTGACGACTCAGCCTAACACACCATCCCGATTCCCGTAAGTGAAACTACACTGCACATACATTATTTCTACTTCATATAGGTTGTGTATTTTTGTGTTATTTAGTATGATTTGTTATTTGGTATGATTTGTCAGCCTCATAGCTTAAAGGTTACTGGAGAGAGTGCTTCTGCTGACAGCGCCTGCGCCAACAGTGCTTCCGCCGAGAGCGCATGTGTGAGATTTTCGCTGCGCTAGACAGTGCTTCAATGATTGCAAAAAGTATTTCTACTTTATATGGGCTGTGTATTTTTGTGTTATTTAGCATGATTTGTTATTTGGTACGATTTGGCAGCCTCATAGCTTAAAGGTTACTGGAGTGAGTGCTTCTGCCAAGAGCGCATGCGCGAGATTTTCGCTGCGCTAGACAGTACTTCAATGATTGCAAAAAGTATTCTACTTTATATAGGCTGTGTATTTATCATATCATTCCTGCCTTTACTATTATGTTACTGTTATTTTAGGTTTTATGTGTTATTTGGCATGATTTGGTAGGTTATTTTTTGGGTCTGGAAACGCTCAAAAATTTTTCCCATATTAATAAACGGTAATTACTTCTTCACTTTACGACATTTCGGCTTACGAACCGTTTCATTGGAATGCTCTACCTTCGGATGGCGGGGGAAACCTGTACCCCAGTTCCATGTTTCAATCTGTCAGCCTCGTATTACTCAGCTTTGATTCTGATGGTCCCCATTCCTATCTCTTCCTCCAAATACATTCATTCTGCTGGTCGTCATCATAATACCCTTTTCCACACCAATGACAACAATTCCCGATTCTTCCAGCCAAAGCCAAAATACTAGATACTGATTCTTCACCCCCCCCGAGAGAATGTTTACATTCAATTAAATTTTTAATATTTATTCCACTTATTTTCTTTCACATTAAAAACAGAGGGCTATGTGAAACAGAAGGGTTAAATTGAACCTGGAGTACATTAAGAGGTCAGTACAACATCGTGGGCAGAAGGGCCTGTACTGTGTTATACTATTCTGTTTTCGCAATTATCAAGAGATAGGGAAATAATTTGCTAAAAACTTACATTTTCAAGAAAGGTTATTCTTCGTAACACAACATTGCATCAGCTTACCCCATGTTCTAAATCGAGTCACATAACACAGAAACGACTGGCGCACCACATCTACGCCAACCATCAGATGCTACCTACGCTATTCCCATTCACCAGCACTTGGCCCATGGTCTACAACGCCAGGCTGATTCAAGTTCTCATCCAGACACATTTTAAAAATGGTACCAGACTCCACCATCTTCTCAAGCTGTAAGCTCCAGATTGTAAACATTCCAATAGTGAACAAAATCTTCCTCAGATCTCCTCTAAGGCTATCACTCCTCAACTTGAACCCTTGTGCTATAGTGAAAAGTGCTTCTTAAATAGCTCGATCAGGTCTCCCTCTGCCTTTGCTACTACAATGAAAACACACCAAGTCTCCCCTTATAATGAAATATTCAACCCCCAGTAGCAACATGAGCTATGGCCTATCTAATGTTTTGTACCAAATTTCCCATACACTGCACCAGCAAAAGAAAGTAAACAATCTGCATTCTTCACCAGTTTATCAGGCTGTGCTGCCCCTTCAGTGATCTTTGGACTTGCAGAGCCAAGTCACTTATTCCTCAATACTCCCTAGTGCCCTACCATTTACGGTACATTAGGTACCATTGTTTAACTACCTCCAAATGCATCACCTCTCATCAGCACTCGTTAATAATACCACCAATTGTGTGTCAATTTACTGATTAATACATCCTATTTCACAGCAAAGTCATTGATCTGTGTAACAAGCAGACGGGATAAGACCATCCCAGCAACTATCCCCATAATACACCTCTATTCAACAGGCTTTTCTAATCATAAAAGTAACTCTTTACCATCACCTTGGCCAATCTCGTGGCCATTTTTGGATCTGACTTGCCAACATGCATTGGATTGTTTGGGATTTAACCAGATCAGAGGTATTCAAGTCTGGTGACCAAGAAAGTTACAAGAGATCCAAGTACGATCTTCGGAAAGCCATCTCACTGGCCAAGTGGCTATACAGGACTAAACCTGAATCAACAAAGGATACTCCAATGTTCTGGCAGGGCTTGAATGCTATCACCTCCTATAAAGTAAAATCAAGCAACACAGCCAACAATGGGACTTCACTTCCAGATGACCTCAATGTCTTCTATGCTCGTTTTAACTGTCAAATCATGGAGAAACCATCACAAACTCCTACAGCCCCTGATGATCTTGTGATTTCTGTCTCTGAGGCTGTCGTGTGAGCAGCCTTCAGGAGGGTGAACCCACAAAAAGCCCAGAAGTGGGTAGCTACCGAGTACTAAAGACCTGTGCTGATCAAATGGCTGGAATGTTCACTGAGCTCTTTAACCTCTCACTTCAGCAGTCTGACGTACCCACCTGCTTCAAGCAGGCTCCAATTATACCAGTGGCCAAGAACATGGTAACCTGCCTCAATGACTATTATCCAGGGGAACTTACATCCACAGCTATAAAATGTTGAGGGTACTTGGAGGCACACAATAGAATAAGCCAAATTCAGCACAGTTTCCTTAAGGGGAAATCTTGCCTGACAAATCTGTTGGAATCCTTGGAGGAAATAACAAGCAGGGTAGACAAAGGAGAATTGGCAGATATTCTGTACTTGGATTTTCAGAAGGCCTTTAACAAGGTGGCAAATGTGAGGCTTTTTAGCAAGATAAGAGCCCATGGTATTACAGAAAAGATACCAGCATGGATATCAGCATTGGCTGATTGGTAGGAGGCAAAGGATGGGAATAAAGGGAGCCTTTTCTGGTTGGCTGCCAGTGACTACTGGTGTTCTGCAGAGGTTGGTGTTGGGACCATTCTTTTTACGTCAATGTCAGTGATCTGGATGACTGAATTGATGGCTTTGTGGTCAAGTTTGCAGATGATACAAGATAGGTGGAGGGGCAGGCAGTGTTGAGGAAGCAGGGAATCTGCAGAAGGTCTTGAACAGATTAGGAGAATAGGCAAAGAAGTGGCAGATGGAATACACTGTAGGATGGTGTACTTTGTAAGTGGTCATGCACTTTGGTAGAAGGAATAAACGGCATAGACTACTTTCAAATTCAGAAATTGGAGTTGGAAAGGGACTTATAACCATATAACAATTACAGCACAGAAACAGGCCATCTCGGCCCTTCTAGTCCGTGCCGAACTCCTTCTCTCACCTAGTCCCACCGACCTGCACTAGGTCCATAACCCTCCATTCCCTTCCTGTCCATGTATCTATCCAATTTAACTTCAAACGACAACATCGAACCTGCCTCAACTACTTCTGCTGGAAGCTCAGTCCACACAGCCACCACTCTCTGAGTAAAGAAGTTCCCCCTCATGTTACCCCTAAACTTTTGCCCTTCAACTCTCAACTCATGTCCTCCTGTTTGAATCTCCCCCATTCTCAATGGAAAAAGCCTATCCAGGTCAACTCTATCAATCCCCCTCATAATTTTAAACACCTCTATCAAGTCCCCTCTCAACCTTCTACGCTCCAAAGAATAAGGACCTAACTTGTTCAACCTTTCTCTGTAACTTAGGAGATGAAACCCAGGCCAACATTTTAGTAAACCTCCTCTGTACTCTCTCAATTATATTGACATCTTTCCTAGAATTCGGTGACCAGAGCTGTACACAATACTCCAAATTTGGCCTTACCAATGCCTTATACAATTTCAACATTACATCCCAACTCCTATACTCAATGCTCTGATTAATAAAGGACAGCATACCAAAAGCTTTCTTCACCACCCTATCCACATGAGATTCCACCTTCAGGGGACTATGCACCATTATTCCTAGATCCCTCTGTTCTACAGCATTCTTCAATGCCCTACCATTTACCATGTTATGTCCTATTTTGATTAGTCCTACCAAAATGTAGCACATTTTTCAGCATTAAACTCCATCTGCCATCTTTCAGCCAACTCTTCCAACTCGCCTAAATCTCTCTGCAAGCTTTGAAAACCTACTTCATTATCCACAACGCCACCTATCTTAGTATAATCTGCATACTTACTCATCCAATTTACCAACCCATCATCCAGATCATTAATATATATGACAAATACCATTGGATCCAGTACAGATCCCTGAGGCACACTGCTACACACCGTCCTCCAATCTAACACACACTTATCCACCACTACTCTCTGGCGTCTCCCATCCAGCCACTGCTGAATCCATTTTACTACCTCGATATTAATGCCGAACGATTGAACCTGCTTAACTAACCTTCCGTGTGGAACCTTGTCAAAGGCCTTACTGAAGTCCATATAGACAACATCCACCGCTTTACTCTCGTCAACTTTCCTAGTAACCTCATCAAAAAATTCAGTAAGATTTGTCAAACATGACATTCTACGCACAAACCCACGTTGACTGTTTCTAATCAGACCCTGTCTATCCAGATAATTATATATAACATCGCTAAGAATACTTTCCATCAATTTACCCACCACTGAGTCAAACTTACAGGCCGATAATTGCTAGGTTTACTCTTAGAACCCTTTTTAAACAATGGAACCACATGAGCAATATGCCAATCTTCCGGCACCATCCCCGTTTCTAATGACATTTGAAATATTTCTGTCAGGGCCCCTGCTATTTCCACACTAACTTCCCTCAAGGTCCTAGGGAATATCTTGTCCGGACCCGGAGACTTATCCACTTTTATATTCTTTAAAAGCGCCAGTTCCTCTTCGTTAATCGTCATACTTACAATAACTACCCTTCTTGTTTCCTTTACCTTACACAATTCAATATTCTTCTCCTCAGTGAATACTAAAGAAAAGAAATTGTTCAAAATCTCCCCAATCTCTTTTGGCTCCGCACATAGCCGTCCACTCTGATTCTCTAAGGGACCAATTTTATCCCTCACTATCCTTTTGCTATTTATATAACTGTAGAAACGCTTTGGATTTATTTTCACCTTACTTGCTAAATCTGCCTCGTATCTTCTTTTAGCTTTTCTAATTTCTTTCTTAAGATTCTTTTTACATTCTTTATATTCCTCGAGCACCTCATTAACTCCAAGCTGCCTATATTTATTGTAAATCCCTCTCTTTTTCCGAACCAAGTTTCCTATATCCCTTGAAAACCATGGCTAGCTCAAACTTTTAACCTTTCCTTTCAACCAAACAGGAACATAAAGATCCTGTACCCTCAAAATTTCACCTTTAAATGACCTCTATTTCTCTATTACATCCTTCCCATAAAACAAATTGTCCCAATCCACTCCTTCTAAATCCTTTCGCATCTCCTCAAAGTTAGCCTTTCTCCAATCAAAAATCTCAATCCTCGGTCCAGTCCTATCCTTCTCCATAATTACACTGAAACTAATGGCATTGTGATCACTGGATCAGAAGTGCTTCCCCACATATACCTCCGTCACCTGCCCTATCTCATTCCCCAACAGGAGATCCAACGCTGACCCTTCTCTAGTTCGTACCTCTATGTATTGCTGCAAAAAACTATCTTGCACACATTTGACAGACACCAAACCATCCAGCCCTTTCACAGAATGGGCTTCCCAGTCTGTGTGTGGAAAATTAAAACTTCCCACAATCACAACCTTGTGCTTACTACAAATATCTGCTATCTCCTTACAAATTTGCTCCACCAGTTCTCGGTCCCCATTAGGTGGTTTATAATACACCCCTATAAGCATCACAACACCTTTCCTATTCCTCAGTTCCACCCAAATAGCCTCCCTGGACGATTCCACTAATCTATCCTGCCAGAGGACCGCTGTTATATTTTCTCTGACAAGCAATGCAACACCTCCCCTTCTTGCCCCTCCTATTCTATCATACCTGAAGCAACGAAATCCTGGAATATTTAGTTGCCAATCACACCCCTCCTGCAACCACGTTTCAATAACAGCTACAACATCATATTTCCAGGTATCAATCCATGCTCTAAGCTCATCCACCTTTCTTACAATGCTCCTAGCATTAAAATAGATGCATTTAAGAAACTCTCCACCTCTTACTCTCTTTTTATCCTTACTGGAGCAAACAACTTTATCTTTTTCTTCCTTGTCGCCTATATCTTTGGTCCGAGTGCTCCTGATCTCTGTCCCCTGCCTATCCTCCCTCACACACTGTCTACTAGCTTTCTCTATTTGTGAACTAACCTCCTCTCTCCTAGTCTCTTTAATTTGATTCCCACCCCCCAACCATTCTAGTTTAAAGTCACCTCAGTAGTCCTCGCAAATCTCCCTGCCAGGATATTGGTCCCCCTAGGATTCAAGTGTAACCCGTCCGTTTTGTACAGGTCACACCTGCACCAAAAGAGGTCCCAATGATCCAAAAACTTGAATCCCTGCCCCCTGCTCCAATCCCTCAGCCACCCATTTATCCTCCCCCTCATTGCATTCTTATTCTCACTGTCACGTAGCACAGGCAGTAATCCTGAGATTACTACCTTTGCGGTCCTTTTTCTCAACTCCCTTCCTAACTCCCTATATTCTCCTATCAGGACCTCTCCCCTTTTCCTACCTATGTCATTGGTACTGTTACGTACTCTGTAACTGGGTTGCCAAACCAGCAGAAATAGAACGCTCGTTGGAGTCTGGATTACTAGGAACTAATAAAGTTTTATTAAAGAATTAAGTAATACAGTACACGAATCGTAAGGATATAAATGTAACAGGTTAGCAATGATAATACACACATATACACAGAACTAGGGTAATAGGAATCAACCAAGCTCTATCGCAGTCTCGGGGTAAAATGATCAGTCTTAAGTGAAGCAGAGTTTAGTTCAGTTTAGTGTCGTTCACAGTAATCGCTGTTGTCGTACCGTTGGAGAGAGAGAGATGCAATTTGGTTTCAGGCAGACCTTTTGATGTCTTCTAATCCTGCTGTGGTCACCGACTGTGACCCCTCTGTTTCGGATACGATCGTTCTTCCGCTGTGAACCCGGCACCCAGGCAAGGGTGGACTCACACCCCAGGTTCCCACCAATCGTACCTTTACACCGTGAGCCTCTGGTCGGTTCCCGCGAACCGATCCTCCAAACTCACACCAACTTGTGGGGGCACACTGCTCTTTCCAGGGTCTCGTGGTGTGTCGTGCCTTAGCAAACCTGCTCCTCTTATCCCCCTGCTGGGGTATCACTTGTCCATCAAACTTCAAACAGTTCAGGTTCAAAGCAACCGGTCTGTCAATATCTGAATTGTGTTTCTTTCTCGTTAATCCCTCTCTTCTCTCTTATTAGCATTTTGAATGTTTTTCCATTGTCTTTCTTATCTCTCTCATTAGTATCATCCATCCAGTACCTCTGATTGGCGTCACACATGACACCCCCACCCTTAAAAGGATTTTTACCGGGGTAAAAATTATGAGCATGAATGCACATTATTAGATACATGCTACTATACAGGTAGTCATCAGCTCATCGGCTAATACAGAGAACTTTAAGTTTTAACACCTTGACAGACAGTCAGCAATCACATTGTCCGTTCCTTTTACATGTTTTATCTTAATATCAAATTCCTGTAAGACCAGGCTCCAACTTAGTAAGCGTTTGTTTTTATCCTTCATTGTGGCCAAAAACACTAATGGATTGTGATCAGTGTAAACTATCAGTGGTTTCCGTGCCGGACTAATATAAACCTCAAAATGTTGTAATGCTAGTATGATTGCCAGTAATTCCTTCTCCACAGTGGAATAATTTCTCTGATGGACATTAAACTTCTTAGAAAAACAAGCCACTGGGTGTTCGATCTCCTTTTTGTCTGTCTGCAACAGCACCGCCCCTGCCGCTTCGTCGCTAGCATCTGTTGCTAGGGAGAAGGGTTTTGAAAAGTCAGGCGCATTCAATACAGGGTGGTGACACAGAATCACCTTCAGACTCTCGAAGGCTTCTGACAAAGGTCGTTCCACACAAACTTCGCATTCTTCGGCAAGAGCTTAGTTTTTGCAGAACTTCCGATAGTACCCCACCATCCCCAAGACCCTTCTCAGGGCTCTCTTGTCCGTCGGGATGGGAACTTCAGAGATAGCCTGCACCTTAGCCTGCATCGGTGCCAGCTGCCCGTCCTACCACATACCCCAGATAAGTGACCTTAGCGTGGCCGAACTCACTTTTCGCGAGGTTCACTGTCAGGTTGGCTTCAGACAGCCATTTAAACCTTTCCTCTACTGCCACAATGTGCTCCTCCCACATGCCACTCCAAACCACTAAATCGTCAACATATGCATCTGCGTTCTTTAACCTTTTTATCACCTAATTAATCATCCTATAGGGCTGTTGCTTAATAGGCTGATCTGATGTGACAACAACATCATGTACCATCCCCTTGCTTCGCCTCGGGACATCCGGACATAGAGAAGTCGATGTTCATGCCATCAGGTTGGAGGCTACCTAAACGGAATTCCTCCAACCTGATGGCATGAACATCGACTTCTCTAACTTCCGCTAATGCCCCACCTCCCCCTCGTACCCCATCTGTTATTTATTTTTATACACAAATTCTTTCTCTCACTCTCCTTTTTCTCCCTCTGTCCCCCTGACTATACCCTTGCCCATCCTCTGGGTTCCCCCCGCCCTTTTGTCTTTCTCCCTGGGCCTCCTGTCCTATGATCCTCTCATATCCCCTTTGCCAATCACCTGTCCAGCTCTTGGCTCCATCCCTCCCCCTCCTGTCTTCTCCTATCATTTTGGATCTCCCCCTCCCCCTCCCACTTTCAAATCTCTTACTAACTCTTCCTTCAGTTAGTCCTGACAAAGGGTCTCGGCCTGAAACGTCGACTGTACCTCTTCCTAGAGATGCTGCCTGGCCTGCTGCGTTCACCAGCAACTTTGATGTGTGTCAGCTAAATCTACATTCGCTTCGGCAGCCTTTCTGGACATGCACCGAGTTACTGCGCAAACGGGATAAACCTGTGGGTCCATGGGCAGGTCCTCAGTCCTGGCAGGCTTGCTTGTCAGCTTTACTGCTGGGTACACATCTCCGCCTGCAAGGTCATTACTGAGTAAGACCTCCACGTCTTCCATCGGTAATTCAGGCCTCACCCTTATCGTGACCGGTCCGGAGACTAAGTCGCTTTTTAGGTGTATCTGGTGCAAAGGTACTGCTTCAGTCCCTTTCCCAATGCCTTTTATCACACTGATCTCCCCAGTCTTGGTCTCTGAACTAAAGTCTAACACCCTCCTTAAGATCAATGACTGACAAGCCCCAGTGTCTCTCCAGATCCGTACTGGTACTGGGTTTGACCCCTCCTTCACCGACACCAATCCAGCCGAAATAAACTTCTCGTGCCCTTCCTGAACTCTATCAGACCTCTTTTCCCCTAGCGGTTTGTTTGCCGGCTCAATACAGCCTGTCGGAGTCGCCGTTTTTCCTTTCCCCGTCTCCTTCTTTGGGGCAAAACGCAATGTGACCGGTTTTCCCACAATTTTAGCATACGACCCCAGGAGACTTCCTACTAAACTGCTTCCTGCCTTCCTTATCCTTCTGACTAGGCCCCGACTTACTTTCTGGCTTTTCCGGCAGACTTTCTCCGCCCTCTCGACTACCCTTCTGGTAGCTTTTACTCGGGGTAAACTCTGCTTTGTGTGTTAACGTGTACTCATCCGCTAACTTAGCAGTTGCAGCTAAGGTTTCTGCCTCTTTCTCATCTAGATAGGGCCTCATACCTTCAGGGACACAACCTTTAAATTGCTCAATCAGTATTAGCTGTAGCAGTCTGTCATAGTTTCCAGTGACCCCTTTTGAGGTGCACCAACGCTCACAATACATCTGCATCTCACGGGCAAACTCTAAATACGTGCGGCCCCACTGCTTCCTCACATTCCGGAACCTTTGCCGGTATGCCTCGGGGACCAACTCATAAATCCTGAGTATAGCCTCTTTCACCACATCATACCTGTGGGCATCTTCTGTGAACAATGCCGAGTAAGCTTGCTGAGCCTTCCCCTTAAGTACGCTCTGAAGCAAAACAGCCCACTTATCCCTCAGCCAATCCTGACTTGCAGCGACTTTTTCAAAATGTAGAAAGTACTGATCAACATCGGCCTCCTCAAATGGGGGAACCAACCTAACCTCCTGGGTCGCCCTGAACCTTCCACCTTGGTTCGGCATTTGGCCCTTCTGTAACGCACATCCTTAACTTCTCCAGCTCAAACTCTTTCCTTCGCTTTCTCTTCTCGTTCTAGCTGCTTTACTCGGAACTCGAGCTCGAGTCTTAATTTTTCCATCTGCAGCTGCACTGCTTCTCCACCAGGTTTGCTCATAGACACCACCTCCAGCTCCCCGTGGGGAAACACACCTTTAGATACATAATGCTCAACCATAGTTCTGTGCATCTCCATTCTCCTCATTGTCGGCTTCCCTTAAAAAGATTCAACCATTTTGCAACAGTCGTCAATTCTGATTTCCTGGCATCCTCTAATGTCTCCAAGGTTGGCGCCTTTAGAAATTCCTCAATCTCCATTTCTGCTGTTTGCCCTCTTTTTTCTTTTGGGAATTTTAACCCAATCGATTTACCCAGTCCCAAATTTTGGCGTTCAAAATCCCGGACGAGCCCCCACTTATGTTACGTACCCCGTAACTGGGTTGCCAAACCAGCAGAAATGGTACGCTTGTTGGACTCTGGATTACTAGGAACTAATAAAGTTTTATTAAAGAAATAAGTAATACAGTACACTAATCGTAAGGATATAAATGTAACAGGTTAGCAATGATAATACACACATATACACCGAACTAGGGTAATAGGAATCAACCAAGCTCTATCGCAGTCTAGGGGTAAAATGATCAGTCTTAAGTGAAGCAGAGTTCAGTTCAGTTTAGTGCCGTTCACAGTAATCGCTGTTGTCGTACCATTGGCTGGGGGTGGGGGAGGGGAGGGGAGGGGAGGGGAGGGGAGGAGAGGAGAGGAGAGGAGAGGAGAGGAGAGGAGAGGAGAGGAGAGGAGAGGAGAGGAGAGGGGAGGGGAGGGGAGGGGAGGGGAGGAGAGGAGAGGAGAGGAGAGGGGAGGGGAGGGGAGGGGAGGAGAGGAGAGGGGAGGGGAGAGGAGAGGAGAGAAAGAGAGAGAGATGCAATTTGGTTTCAGGCAGACCTTTTGATGTCTTCTAATCCCGCTGTGGTCACCGACTCTGACCCCTCCGTTTCGGATACGACTGTTCTTCTGCGGTGAACCCGGCACCCAGGCAAGGGCGGACAAACACCCCAGGTTCCCACCGATCGTCCCTTTACACCCTGTGAGCCTCTGGTTGGTTCCCGTGAACTGGTCCTCCAAACTCCCACCAACTTGGAGGGGCACACTGCTCTTTCCAGGGTCTTGTGGTGTGTCGTGCCTTAGCAAACCTGCTCCTTTCATCACCCTGCTGGGGTATCACCTGTCCATCAAACTTCAAACAGTTCAGGTTCAAAGCAACCGGTCTGTCAATATCTGAATTGTGTTTCTTTCCTGTTAATCCCTCTCTTCTCTCTTATTAGCATTTTGAATGTTTCTCCATTGTCTTTCTTATCTCTCTCATTAGCATCATCTGTCCGGTACCTCTGCTTGGCGTCACACATGACAGTACCTATATGTACCACAACCTGTGGCTCCTCTCCCTCCCACTTGGAAGTCCTAGTGCAGGACTTCATAAAGGTTAACTTGCCGGTTGAGTTGGTAGTAAGGAAGCAAATCCAATGTTAGCATTCATTGCAAAAGGACTAGAATACAAAACTAAGAATATCATGCTGAGGCTTTATAGGGCATTGGTCAGGCCATATTTGGAATACTGTGAGCAGTTTTGGGCCCCTTATCCAAGAAAGGATGTGTTAGGATTGAGAAGTGTCGAGAAATGACACTAGGAATTGAAATGATCCTAGGAATGAAAGGTTTAATATATGAGGAGGGTTTGATAGTTCTGAACTAAATTTGCAGTTTAGAAGAATGGGAGGGGATCTCATTGAAAAGTATAGAATATTGAAAGGCCTAGATGGAGTGGGCATGGAGAGGATCTTTCCCATAGTAGGGGAGTCGAGGACCACAAGACATAGGAGCAGAATCAGGCCATTCAGCCATCGAGTTTGTTCCGCCATTCCATCATGGCTGATCCTGGATTCCTCTCAACTTCATACACCTGCCTTCTCACCATATCATGTGATGCCCTAACCGATTGGAAACTATCAAATTCCTCTCAAATATACCCACGGACTTGGTCTCCACAGCTGTCTGTGGCACAGCATTCCATCGATTTACTCTTCTCTAGATCGAAAAAATCCTCCTTACTTCTGTTCTAATAGGTTGCCCCCTCGATTTTGAGGCTGTGCCCTCTAGTTCTGGATACCCACGCCAGAGGTAACATCCTCTCCACGTCCACCCTATCTAGTCCTTGCAACATTCGGTAGGATTCAACAAAATCCCCTCACATTTTGCTAAATTCCAGTGAGTACAGGCAAAGCTACCAAACGCTCCTCACATGTTAACCCCTTCATTCCTGGAATCATGCTCATGAACCTCCTCTGGACTGTCTCCAATGACAATACATCCTTTCTGAGATATGGGGCCCAAAACTGTTGACAATACTCCAAGTGCAGCCTGACTAGTGTCTTATAAAGGCTCAGCATTATCTTTTTGCTTTTATATTCTATTCCTCTTGAAATAAATGCCAACGTTGCATTTGCTTTCTTTATCATAGACTCAACCTGTAAATTAACCTTTTGGGAGTCTTGCCTAAGGACTCCTAAGTCCCTCTGCACCTCTGTTGTTTGAACCTTCTCCCCATTTAGACTATTGTCCCTTTTACCAAAATATGTTATCATACATTCACCAACACTGTATCCAATCTGCCATTTTTTTGTCCATTCTTTCAATTTGTTTAAGTCCTGCTGCAATTGTATTGCTTCCTTAGCACTGTCTATCCCTCCAGTTATCTTTGTATCATCTGCAAACTTTGCCACAAAGCCATCAATCCCATTATCCAAATCATTGACAAACAATGTAAAAAGCAGCGGTCCCAATACTGACCCTGAGGAAAAGCACTAGTCACTGGCAGCCAACCAGGGAAGGTCCCTTTTATTCCTACTGGTTGTCTCCTGCCTGTCAGCCATTCCTTGATCCATGCCAGTATCTTCCCTGTAACACCAGAGGATTTTATTTTGTTAAGCAGCCTCAAATGTGGCATCTTATCAAATGCCTCTGAAAATCCAAGTAAATGAAATCCACTGCCTCTCCTTTGTCCACCCTTTATAGAAATCATGCTGACTTTGACTCATTATATCAATAGTCTAATGTACCCTGAAACCTCATCCTTAATAATAGACTCCAACACTTTCCAATCACTGAGGCTTTGCTAACTGGCCAATAATTTCCTTTCTTTTACCTTCCTCCCGTCTTAGATTGGAGTGGCATTTGCAATCTTCCAGTCCTTCGGTACCATGCCATAATCAAGTGATTCTTGAAAGATCATGACCAACACATCCGTCACCTCTTCAGCAACCTCTCTCAGGACTCTGGGATGTAGTCCATCTGGTCCAGTTGATTTATCCACCTTAAGACCTTTCAGTTTGCCTAGTACTTTTTCCTTTGTAATAGCAATGGCACTCACTCCTGCTCCCTGATACTTACAGACCTCTGGCACACTGCTAGTGTCTTCCACAGTGAAGAGAGATGCAAAGAATCCATTAAATTCATCTGCCATTTCTTTGTCCCCCATTACTACATCACCAGCATCATTTTCCAGTGGTCCAATATTAACTCTCACCCCCCTTTTACTCTTTATATAACTGAAAAAAAACTTCTAGTATCCTCTTTATATTATTGGCTAATTTGCCCTCAATCTTCATCTTTTCCTTTCTTATAGCTTTTTTGGTTGTCTTTTGTTGAATTTTAAAAGCTTCCAAATCATCCTACTTCCCACTCACTTTTGCTACCTTATATGCCCTTTCCTTGGCTTTTATGCAGTCCTTAACTTCCCTTGTCAGCCACGGTTGCCTACCCCTGCTATTTGAGAACAACTACTTCTGTGCGACATATCTATCCTGTGCCTTGTGAACTATTCCCAGAAACTTCAGCCATCTCTGCTCTGCCGTCATCCCTGTCAGTATCCTCCTCCAATCCACCTTAGCAAACTCCTCTCTCATGCCTCTGTAATTCCCTTTATTCCATTGTGATACTGATACATGTGAGTTATGCTTCTCCCTCTCAGATTGCTGTATGAATTCAATTATTCGGAGGGCACAGCCTCAGAATAGACATCCCTCTAGAACTCTAGAGGAGGAAATTCTTTCGTCAGAGGGTGGTGAATCTGTGGAATTCATTGCCATGGATAGCTGTTGTGGAGATTGATAGGTTCTTGGTTAGTAAAGGCATCAAAGGGCACAAGGGCAATAGGGTTGAGAGGGATAATAAATTAGCCATGACTGAATGGAGGAGCAGACTTGATGGGCCAAATGGCCTAAATGTGCTCTTATGCCTGATGTACGCTCTACTCTGTGTACTTCCAAACGTTGGGTGGCATGGTTTCGTATCCATTAGCCTAATGCTATTATAGGGGTAGCAACGCAGGTTCAATTCCACTGCTCTCCATAAGGAGTTTGCACATTCTCCGTGACCATGCGGGTTTCCTTGTTGCTGTGTGGTCTTAGGTTAATTGGTCACATGGTTGTAATTGCAGTGCAGGTTTGTTGGCCTGCAAGGGTTTGTTACCATGCTTTATCTCTAAATCTAAATCAATGTTGTATATCTCTGTCAGATCACCCCTCAACTTTGGTGTGACAGTGCTTCACATCAGTGGTAGGGAGGCTATTAGAGACGATTCTTAGGGACAAGATTTATGAACATTTGGAAAAGTGTGTCCCAATTAAGGACAGTCACCATGGCTTTGTTTGGTCATATCTTACGAATTTGACTGTTTTTTGAGGAGATGACAAAGGTGATTGATGAAGGAAGAGCTGTGGATGTTGTACTTGGGGAATTTAGGAAGGCACTAAACAAGGTCCAAAATGGTAGGTTCATTCAAAAGATTAAGATGCATGAGATGTAAGGTGACTCAGCTGTTTAGATTAAAATAGATTTGCTCTAGAAGACAGATGACGGCAGTTGATGGGACTTATTCTGGATGCAGCTCGTGAGTAGTGCTGTTTCCATAAGGATCTGCACTGGGGCGTTGATGTTTGTAATATGCATAAATGATCTGGGAGAAAGTATGGATGGGTGGGTTATTACGTCTGCAGTTGCTGTAAAGATTAGTGGCTTTGTGGATCTTGTAGAAGGTTAACAAAGAATAGAGAGGGATGTAGATCACACAACATAGCACAGCACAGTACCGGCTCTTTACAGAATGCTGTGCCATCCTTTACAACTCCAAGATTAAACTAACCCTTCCCTACCACATAGCCCTCCATTTTTCTTTCATCTATGTGCCTATCTATATCTCTTAAATGTCTCTAATGTATCTGCCTTTACCACCACCCCTGGTAGCATGTCCAAGCACCCACTACTCTGTGTAAAAAAACTTACCTCTGACATCTCCCCGATACTTTCCTCCAACCACTTTAAAGTTATTCCTCTCATATTAACGCCCTGGGAAAGTCTCTGGCTGTCCACTCGATCTATGCGTCTCGTCATCTTGTATACCTCCGTCAAGTCATCTCTCATCCTCTCTAAATAGAAAAGCCCTAGCTTGTTCAACCTATCCTCATAAAACACGCCCTCTAATCCAGACAGCATCCTGGTACATCTCCTCTGCACCCTCTAAAAAGCTTCTACATCCTTACAATAATGAACTGAACACAATACTCCAAGTGTGGTCTAACCATGGTTTTATAGAGCTGCAACATTACTTCGCAGCTCTTGAACTCAATCCCCTGGCTAACAGACTAGTCACCTTCATAACAACATTATCATCTGCACTGCAACTTTGAGAGATATATGGATGTGAACTCCAAGATCCCGCTGTCCCTCCACACTGCTAAGAATCCTGCCATTAACCCTGTATTCTGCCTTCAAGTTTGACCTTCCAAGATGAATCACATCACATTTTTCCAAATTGAACTCCATCTGACACTTCTCAGACCAGCTCTGTATCCTGTCGATGTCCTGTTGTAACCTCCGATGACCTTCTACACTATCCACATTTCCACAAACTTCCCTTTCATCTGCAAACTTACATACCCACTTTTGCACTTCCTCATCCAAATCTTTTATAAAAATCACAAGAGTAGAGGGTCCTGAGAGTAGATCCGTGTAGAACACAGGAGGTCACCAAACTCAGGCAAAATACACTCCACTTACAACTACACTCTCCCTTCTATGGGCAAGACAATTCTAAATCCACACAGCCAAGATTCCCCTGATCTTATGCCTCCTGACTTTCTGAATCAGCCTTATCAAATGCCTTACTGAAGTCCATATACACCACATCCACTGCTCTACTTTCATCAATGTACTTTGTCACATCCTCAAAGAATTCAATCAGGCTCATGAGACATGACCTACCTCTCACAAAGCCATGCTGACTATCCTTAATCAGACTATGTTTCTCCAAATGCTCATAAATTCTATGTAACGTGCTGTAAGGTTTCGATGCTAGTGTAATGGCCTCTCTGTAATGTTTCACTGCTAATGTAATGGTTTCTCTGTAGTCGCAATGTTTGGGTTATGACTAGAGATAACTGGGGCTTTGGAATGTGTGCCATCCAATAAGAGGCCCATTGTTCTTTCTTGTGGGTCTGAGAGAAGGGATTGTTGGCGAGAAATGGAGAGAAGATATGAGTGGAGAGAGTTGGTAGACCGCCGGACAGAGTGGACTTGGAGCGAGAGTCCGAGGGTCAGCAACACTCGGAGGAGGTCAATAGGGAACAAATAGACAGAACCATGAACTCCAACATGCACAACAGACTGTTTCATTAAATGGGCCCTTTTGCTTTTCATTTTCTTTACTAACAGAAAGATTAAGATTATAAATCAGATTAAGATTTATAAAGTTCAATCATTTAATTGCATATGGTGTACTGTATGACATTTTGCTGTACAGATTTGTACGGGCAACACATCACGCAGCATCTACACAAATGAGATTTCTTCGTTCGGCTGGGCCAGAGGCTGTCTTGCCCTAGACAAACACATGCTGGCTGAACTTGAGGGTTACATCTATAAAAACCTTCTCCAATAATTTTTTTTTAGTTTTTTTTTAGATTATGAGGACACGCAGTCCTCTTTTATTGTCATTTAGTAATGCATGCTTTAAGAAATGATACCAAGTTCCTCCAGTATGATATCACAGAAACACAAGACAGACCAAGACTGAAAAACTGACAAAAACCACATAATTATAACATATAGTTACAACAGTGTAAAGCAATACCGTAATTTGATAAAGAACAGACCATGGGCACAGTAAAAAAGGAGTCTCAAAGTCTCTCGAAAGTCCCATCATCTCACGCAGACGGTAGAAGGAAGAAAAACTCCCTGCCATGAACCTCCGGCACTGCAAACTTGCCGATGCAGCAAATTTGCCCACCATTGTAGTAAGACTCACTGGTCTATAATCCCCAGGGTTATCCCTACTCCCTTTCTTGAACAAAGGAATCATTCACCACCCGCCAATCATCTGGTGGTACTACTTTTGGATTTATACCATCCAGAGTTCTTGAGCATTTCAATTATCTGGTTAGGCCGTTTAAGATAATTAAATATGGCATTGAGATAAAGAAGGAACGCTTCTTCCTTCCAGAAAGAATATTAGTACTCATTTTAAGAGGACTACAATACAAGGATGTAATACTGAGACTTTATAAGGCATATATTTAGAATCAGACCATATTTAGAGTACTGTGAGCAGTTTTGGGCTCCATATCTATGAAAGGATATGTTGTCATTGGTGCAGCAAGGTGGTTTATACAAATGAAATGAAATATATGTGGAGCATTTGATGGCTCTGGACTTGTGCTGACTGGAGTTTAGAAGAACGTGGGGAGGGAATATATCTATGAAACTTACCAAATTTTGAAAGGCCTAGTTACAGTAGATACGGAGAGGATGTTTCCAATACTAGGAGAGTCTAGGGACAAAGGGCACAGCCTCAGGGTAGAAGGACATCCTTTTAGAACAGAGATGAGGAGGAATTTCTTCAGCTAGAGAGTGGTGGATCTGTGGAATTCATTGACACAGATAGCTGTGGAAACACTGGGTGTATTTAAAGAGGAGGTTGACAGGTTCTTGATTAGTAAGGGCATCAAAGGTTACAGAAAAAGTCAAGATAATGGAATTGTGAGGGCAAAACAAATCAGCTATAATCAAATGACAGTGCAGAATCGATGAGTCAAATTCTGCCGCTATGTCTTACGGTCTAATAGGAGAACACAGAACCAAGAGGCGCAATCTAATAACTTAACTCAAATCATTTAGAATTCTAAGCATAAAAATACTAATCTGAATTTTTTTTTAGTTTTTTTTAGATTATGAGGACACGCAGTCCTCTTTTATTGTCATTTAGTAATGCATGCTTTAAGAAATGATACCA
The DNA here is from genome assembly GCF_963921235.1 of Mobula hypostoma. Lineage (NCBI taxonomy): Eukaryota > Metazoa > Chordata > Chondrichthyes > Myliobatiformes > Myliobatidae > Mobula > Mobula hypostoma. The sequence goes on along the minus strand of NC_086100.1, from coordinate 99,182,511 downwards.
AGTTCCTCCAGTATGATATCACAGAAACACAAGACAGACCAAGACTGAAAAACTGACAAAAACCACATAATTATAACATATAGTTACAACAGTGCAAAGCAATACCGTAATTTGATAAAGAACCGTAATTTGATAATTTAATATGGAATGCTGCACATGAGCAGCGAGATAAGCAGTCATAAAAGTAATTCAATGCTTAATGAGAAGCAAAAGAGAATTATTATTAATATTACTAATATGAATGCTATTGTCAAAGGCCATATCTCTTACTCCTGGATATACAAATTCAGAAAACTTGTTAATTCACTTAATTAGTATTAAAAATAAACAAAATCATAAACAAGAACATTACACACTGCTCGATTTACCTTTTAAAATCTTAGGGCAAAAGATTAATATTTATTTTAGGTAGAATTGCACAAAGCAAAACAGTTAAATATAAAACATCAAAAACAACTTATACTTGTAATAATACGTTGTGATTCTATTGTCATCTCAACATATAATACGGGTTAATTCTGTATGAAAATATAAACAATCTTCAATGGACTCATCAATGTTTTTCTAACATTTTCCAGGATGTCCATGTGAAACGTGATTGATAAAGCATACAAAATGGGACTATATTCTCAGAGGAAATTTATGGCTCACAAATATCCACTTGAAGTCTGCCTATCTGATTTATTTTATCACTTTTTGGTATTACTCAAGCATTAACCCTGACCCACGTTATTTTATAGCCTCCCTTATAAACAAAATTATAAGTAACCCTTATAAACAAAATCTGAAATATACCAGATGAACTCAAATCCACAATACAAACATAATGGTCTGAGGCCATTTAATACTGGTGAGGCCACCTTTAGAATATTGTGTTGAATTTTGGTCATCCTAGTTTAGGAAAGTTGCCATTAAGTGAGAAAGAGTGCAGTGTAGTTTTGAGGATTTTACTAGGACTAGAGGAATTAACTAGAGGAATTAGAGAATTAGAGGAGAAAGGTGAAGCAATTTTTTTCATTGACATGTAGAAGAATGAGGGTGACCTTACAGAGATGTACAATATAGAGGGACATGCACAAAGCTTGGACAAATGGGACTTGCTTAGATGGGAATCTTTGCTGGTTTGGACCAGTTGCGCTGAAGGGCATGGTTCTGTGCTGTACAACAATGGGTTGTTGTGAGTGTTGCTTTGACCCCAGCATCTGCAGATTATTTTGTGTTTAAGAATGGGCTGTCAAGCTAGTTAGGGATTCCTTTTCTAGTCAGAGGTGCATTTCTTATTTAATATTAGCAAGGAACAAACAGCTGGAGGAACTCAACAGGTCGAGAGGCATCTGAGATGGAAAGGCAATTGTCAACATTGTGGGTCAAGGCCATGCATCAGGACTAAGGGCGACGAGGGCTGGTAGATAATATGTGGCCCATAGAGGAGTGAAGGATGATGGGCAGGAGAAGCAAGGTGGAGAAAGTGAATTCGCAAGACAGAGGCATTTGGGTGACAGGTGGAAGCAGTCAAGGGCAGATAGAGTAAGGTTAAAATTGGAGACAGAGGATGAAGGGTGATGCAGAGACACAGACACTACAAGTGCTGTAATCTGCTAAGTAAGAATAATGAGACCATTAAGGGAGAGAAAAGGAACCAACCAGAGGAAGAGGTTGGGTGGATAAAATATCTGGGTTATAGGTAGATGGACAATATGAAATCAGCAATGCAGCTTTTAAAGTCCAGGTTAGGCATGGCAATATACATAAAATTAGAAAAAGAAACTTCCAATTTTTCTTCCCCATACTACCAACAAGGTCCAGGATTTTTATGAATTTTAAATATTTAATAGAACATAACACAGTAAAGGCCCTTCAGTCCATGATGTGCCAAACTTTTATCCCATGTACCTAACACTTACATCCTATGTAGAGTTTCTCCAGTGTCTCTAATTTATCTGCCTCTACCACCATCCCTGGCAGTGCGTCCCATGCACTCACCACGAACCTCTGTCATCTCCTCTGTACTTTCCTCCAGTCACCTTTTTTTATCCTGTCATATTAGCTATTTCCATCCTGGGAAAAAGGCACTGGTTGTCCACTCAGCATGCCACTAATCATCTAGTATACCTCTATCAAGTCCTATCATGCTCTACTCCAAAGAAAAACACCCTGTCTCACTCATCCTATCCCCATACGACATGCTCTCTAATGCAGACAGTATCCTGGTGAATCTCCTCTGCATCCTCTCTGAAGTTTCTTCATCTTTTCTATAATGAGACAACTAGAAATGAACACAATACCCCAAATGATGTTGATAGAGTCCCTGCAACAGTCCCTCCTGGGTGCCCTGACTAATGTTTCTGACCACAAATGCTGCAGATCTGCTGAGTATTTCCAGCATCAATAGTATTTTAATTCAGTGAACATGGGAGGTCAGCCACTTTGGGAATTCCCCCCAAACGAGTACCATTTTATACCTTAATGGCAATGTATGTTTATATAAAAAATTGCTAAGCAACAACTGAAATTATAAGCTTAATTGAAGCATATTTTATAGATCAGCCATTTCTGGGAAGTTGATACTTTGAAAATTATGCACATCACAGACAACTGTGTAAGAGGCAGAATAGACCTCTAATACAAACCAATATGGTTTGTACTTACCATCAACATTAGATCATCTCCTGTCACAACTGCAATCTTCATGTCTAATTGTGCTTTCTCAACAACCTTCTGCAGAGCTGCAGCACAAGCCAAAGGGTTCACACCACCAGCATTGCAGACCACACGGATTCCTGAAGTACAAAATAATTAATGTAACTTCAGAAACGTATTCATCCTCTCTACAACTTTTTATACCATCCATTGCTTGTATAATCTTTAACTTCTACCAATATAATTTCAGCAGTCATCTTCTTAACAAACACTGATAAAAATTACTCGAGGTCTTACCTTCACCTCAAAGTGAGTTATATAGTCATTTGCACATGCATCAAGAAATCCAAGCAGAAGGTGTGTTACACCTGCCCATTCACCTCCTCCCTTACTTTCATTCAGGGGCATAAACTGTCCTTCCAGGTGAGCCAACACTTCACCTGTGAATCTGCAGGAGTCTCCTACTGTATCCTGTGCTCCCAATGTGGTCTCCTCTACAAAGGCAATGTAGATTGGGGGAACCACTTTGTCAAGCACCTTCACTCTATCTGCAAAAAGCAGCATTTCCCAGTGGCAACTCATTTTAACTCCAATCCCCATTCCCATTCTGACATGCCAATCCATGGGCTCTTCTTCTGCCACAATGATGCAACTCGCAGGTTGGAAGAGCAATACCTCCAACCTAGGTAGTCTCCAGTCAGATGGCATGTATGTTCATTTCTCTAACTTCCGGTAATTTTCTCCCCTACCCCCTTCCCTCTTCTTCAATTCTCCACTCTGTCACCCTCCTACCTCTTCTTATCACCTGCCTATCACTTCCCCCTGATGTCCCCCCCCTCCTTTTCTCCCATGGTCCAATCTCCTCTGGGACGTCAGAGATACCCTTTTTAATACAGAGCATGATGGGCACATGAAAAACCCTGCTAGGGATTGTGGTAAAGGTAGATACATAGGGGTATTTAAGAAAATCTTAAGATAGGCACTTGTATGGTAGAAAAATGAAGGCCAAGTGGGAGAGAAGAGTAAAATTGATCATAGGCTAGGTTAAAAGGACGCACAACATTGTGGGCTGAAGGGCCTATAATGTTCTAATGGCATACAAGTCACATCTTTTTGATAAGTAACCTGCTATATGGGTTTAAAGATTATAAACTGTAATTAAGTTTATAAGAAAAAGAAGAAAAAGAACTTCTTACCTCTTTTATGAATATCTTTAATAAATGGGGCCATTGCAGTCTGCACAAAATCAGGTACATATCCAAGATTCTAGGAAAAAAGCAGATTATGTTACTTCAGAAAATCTGCAAATAAATCATGGCTAAAAAGTGTTCAATGAACTTCATGCTATCATTGAAACTAAGTACTAGATAACATCATTGCACACACATATACAAATCAAGGGAAGAGATATATGCTCTGCTGAAAGAATGAGTACTTTCCACACATCCTGCATGATTTGCAGAATATTTTCACATTTTTCTGCTTGAATTTCAGACTTCTACTGTAGCCTTCAGAGAAAGGCAAGTTTTTTGAAAGCTAGATACTCTTTTCTCCCTTTTCATGAGGTTTTAGACCATAAGACAAAGGAGCAGAAGTAGGCCATTCGGCCCATTGAGTCTGCTCCGCCATTTTATCATGAGCTGATCCATTTTCTCCTATTTAGACCCACTCCCCTGCCTTCTCACCATAACCTTTGATGCCCTGGCTACTCAGATACCTATCAATTTCTGCCTTAAATACACCCAATGACTTGGGCTTCACTGCTGCCCGTGGCAACAAATTCCATAGATTCACCACCCTCTGACTAAAAAAATTTCTTCGCATTTCTGTTCTGAAAGGGCGCCCTTCAATCCTTAAGTCATGCCCTCTCGTACTAGACTCCTCCATCATGGGAAACAACTTTGCCACATCCACTCTGTCCATGCCTTTTAACGAAAGTTAATTCCACAACCCTCCTTTACTATGGGAGAATGAAACTAAAGTGGGAGAAAAGAAACAGAGAAGCATTTCAGGACAAATAAAGATGTGACTTAGATCCTGAATAGCAGAACCAGAAAAGACATTTCATTGATAACTCAGTAGCAGAGAAATGGCTGCTCTTAAGCAAAGAGCCAAATGGCTTAAGGGTACATGAAACACACATGGAGGAAGTGGAGATGATTTCCATTATATAAGAGTCAAAATGATGACAGAAGCGAACAAATTCACTTTTCTGCATCTGTCACACAACATAGAAAGTTCAGCCAATTATGCAGAATATATTAGAGCACTAGCAGCCAGAGGAGATTCACACAGCAACAAATCAAAATGAATAGTTGATTAGCACAGGTCTTTAGTACTTGGCCAGGTACTCAATCTGAGCTGGATGCTTTCCGTGGTTTATTCTCCTCAGAGACTAAAATCAGAGTCATTGGGCACTGTGCCTCCATGTTTTGAAGGTCAAATGAGCATAAAAGGCTTTGAGTTCATCAAGTGAAACTTTATTATCACTTATGTCACTTTGTAATAGGTGATAGTATTCAAGCATCCTTCAGTGATTCAAGTTTGGTCTTGAATTGGCACTTCACACATGAAATGGTTTTCCAGAGATTGTACCTGGTTCTCTTGTATTTTACTTGGTCACCAAATCTGAATCCCATTGATCTGGCCCTTGGCAGATTGCAGATCTCATAGTTCATTTAGGGTTTCTGGTTGAGGCAGACTAAATGATTTTGTGGGGACACACTCATCTATGACTGCTGTTATAAAGTCCATGGCAACTGTGATGTATTCATTCAGCTCCTCTGATGAGTTCCTGAACACACCCTTATCCACTGATTTGAAGCAAGAATAGTTTGTCTTCTATTGTACATTTTAAACTATTTCCATGAAACTTCAGCCTATTGGGGCAGCAACATTATTGGGCCAAAATGTACTGGTTCTGATGTGTCTCAATTAACCAGAATCCATTGTAGTTCAAAGGAATAGAATACTGCCATAACTTGGGAAGGATGTGACCATAACTCTAAGTTTCTAGACAGTTACAGAAAAGGTTAAGTCAAGACTTCAAATGAAAATGCTAAATCAAGAGAAAACCAGCAGCCCCATATTACACAAGGATTTCGTTCCTGAGAACTGTCCCCAAGCCAACTTTTCCATTTTCTACAATAACCCAAGTCATAAACACTGAATTACATCTGCTATACTTCTTTCATGTTATTAAATAATCACCCTAAAGGTACTCATAATTAAATTAATGGAGCATATACTATCCAGTCATCAGTAACATGAAACATTATTATTACCAGCTTGAAAAATGTTTTAAAGTGTACAGTAGAAGTTGCATAAAGTCAGATTTCTGTTAGTCGAGTTACTCATAAGCCAGAGAACCCCTGCACTTTGATAGTTTCTAGAAAGGCTGATTTTAATATCTCAGTCATACAGGACAGACACCAGCTCTTCAGCCCAACTCATCTGTGCTGTCCAAGCTGCCTTAACTAAGTTCATCCCATTTGTTTGCATTTGGCCCAGATCCTTCTAAACCTTTCCTATCCAAGTAACTGCCCAAATGTCTTTTAAATATGGTAATTGTATCCATCCCCACCACTTCCCCTGGCAGCTCATTCCATACAACCCCCAGCCTCTGTATGAAAAGGTGGCTATCAGGTCCCTTTTATATTTCCTTCTTTCCCTCATATTTTAAAACTCTTCCGGGGAGGTGGCAGAGGTGGGTACAATTACCACATTTAAGAGGCATTTGGACAGTTGGTACTTCCACTTTTGGACTCCTCAATAGACCTTGGTTATTCACGTTATCAAAGCTCATGTTTTCAATCCATATAAACTCATACTCCATGATTAATCTAACCCTTTCCTCCTACATATCCCATAACTCCCTATTTTCTTTCACCCATGTACCTATCCAAAAGTCTCTGAAATGTACCTAATGCATCAGCTTCAACCACCACCTCAAGTTGTGCATTCCAGATAATTCCCACACTCTTAACATCTCGTCTAAGCTTCCCTCCATGACCTTAAAAGGATGCCCTTTGGTATTAGCCATTGCTGCCCTTGGAAAAAAGGCACTGACTGTCCACTCTATGATTCATATAGTCTTATATAACTCTATCACAGTGTCTCTCATCCTCCTTTACTCCACAGCCCGCTCAACCTTTGCACATAATGAAAGCCAACACAGTATATGCCTTCTTAAACTCCCTTTCAACTTACACTGGATCAATGGACTAGACTGCTAAGAATGCTGCCATGTACTCTGGCTTCCAGTTTGAAAATGTATCACTTCACTCTATCTGGCACTTGTCAGCCCAGCTCTGAATCCTATGTCCATTGAAACCAACGGCAACCTTTGTCATCTGAAAACTTACTGACTCCCTTTCCACTTCATTATCCAAGTCATTTATAAAAATCTCAAAGAGCAGGGATTCCAGAACAAATCCTTGCAGAACAGCACTTGCCACCGCCCTCCTGGCAAAACACACTCCATCGAACCACCTCTGCCTTCCGTGGCAAGCCAATTCCGAATCCATGAGCCAGGTTTCTATGGACCCCTGCCTCCTGACTTTCTGAATGAAACTACCATGGGGAACCTTGTCAAGCACCTTAGTAAAATCCACGTACACCACATCAGCCACTCTACCTTCATGAATTTCTTTTATTACTTCTTCAAAAATACCAATCATGACCTATCCCTCACAGAGCCATGCTCACTCTCCCTAGTAAGACTATGCTCTCCAAATGCACGTAAATTCTGTCAATAAGAATCTTCTCCATTAGCTTTCCCACCACTGACGTACGACTCACTGGTCTATAATTCCCAGGATTATCCTTATAACCCTTCTTGAACAAAAGTACAACATTTGCCATCCTCCAAAACCTCTGGTACTATTCCTATGGTCCATGAGGACTCAAAGATTATTGTTAAAACCACAGCAATCTCTTCCCTCGTGTCCTGTAGTAACTTGGGGTATATCCTGTCTGGTCCTGGGGACTTATCTATCCTAATGCTTTTCAAAAACTCCAACAATGCCTTTTTCTTAACCTTAATATGCTCCAGCATATTAGACTATTCTATGCTGACCTCACATTCGTCAAGGTCCCTCTCACTAGTGAACACTGAAGCAAAGTACTCATTAACGACCTACCCCACCTTCTCTGAATTTAGGCATATCTTTCCCCTTTAGCAATGAGTTGTCCTATCCTCACTCTACTCATCCACCTATTCAACACGTGTCCAACACCAGGGAGATTTCATTAATCCTATTCGCTAAGGCCTTCTCATGTCCTCTTCTAGATCTCTTTAATTCCTTTCTTAAGCTCCTTCCTGGCTACCTTATAAACCCAGAACTGCACGCAGCTCTCCAAATGTGTCCTTACCAACGTCTTATCAACAGCTATAATAATAAGACTATCTCCTGTACACAAACATGCCAAACACCTTCGTCACCATCCTGCTGTGGCTGCTTTGACAGAATTACGTAGCTATACCACTAGGTCTCGCTGTTCTACAACACTTCCCAGGGCCTAACCATTTATTGTGTATCTAACTAAATGCTGGGAATTGTTCATTTCTACAGTGGGGAATACAACTAGAATAAGACTAATCAGTCTGAAATTACACCACCCAGTAATAACTCTGAAGCTGAGGGTTTCAGTGAACTGAAGGAAAATAAACACTATTCCAGGTCACTTTGTAAGATGAAGAAATTACATTAAATTTTTTTTTACTTATCTACCTAAACTGGCACCCCTCTTGAAAGCTGAACTAAAAGAAAATGGCAGGAAGTCTACCCTAGAATGAACTAACCTGTCCCACTAATTAAGGATGGTATTCTATTGCTCCCATTTTGCTTTGCAACCCTCCCTCCAACAAAAGGACCTTTGAAATAACATTGTGGACTGCATCATGACTACATGCCAGCTATTTTCAAAGCAGAAACATGTTCTCACAGGTGATTTGGCTTTAGCAGCAGTGAGCAAAGACATGGTGATTTCAGACAGGTAATCAAACACCAAGAAATCCAGGTTTCCACCATACACCAACTGTGGAACTAAAAGAGACAAAAGAAAATTGTTAAAATACATTTTAAAGCATACATAGTTATTCTCATATACATGTGCTGACTTACTGATTATGCATCTATCTTCACCTTTAAGTGACTTTAATTTCCCCAATTTTGATTGGTGCCAGATGTTGTAGTGAGCAGTAAAGATGTCAGGAATGACAGGCAGGTGGTGGGGCAAACTTGTAGCCATTGGAATGAGCTGCAGTGCAATAAAGTTGCAGTGAAATCAAAGCAAAAAGTATCAAATACTGGTCTTAAGGTGTTATACTTAAATGCCCGCAGCATAAGGAATAAGGTGGATGACCTTGTCGTACAGCTACAGATTGGCAGGTATGATATTGTGGCCATCACTGAGACCTGGCTAAAGGATGCATGTCTCTGGGAGCTGAACATCCAAGGATACACGGTGTATCGGAAGGATAGGAAGGTAGGCAGAGGGGGAGGCGTGACTTTATTGGTAAGAAATGATATTAAATCATTAGAAAGAAGTGATATAGGATCAGAAGGTGCAGAATCTTTATGGGTTGAGCTAAGAAATAGCAGGGGTAAAAGGACCCTGTTGGCAGTTATTTATAAGCCTCCAAACAGCTGCAGGGATGTGGACTACAAATTACAACTGGAAATAGAAAAGGCTTGTCAGAAGGGCAATGTTATGATAATTGTGGGGGATTTTAACATGCAAGTGGATTGGGAAAATCAGGTCGGCACTGGATCTCAAGAGAGAGAATTTGTAGAATGTCTGCGAGATGGCTTTTTAGAACAGCTTGTTGTTGAGCCCACTAGGGGATCGGCTGTACTGGATTGGGTATTGTGTAATGAAGCAGAGGCGATTAGAGAGATTGAGGTGAAGGAACCCTTAGGAGGCAGTGATCATAACACGATTGACTTCACTGTGAAATTTGAAAAAGAGAAGCCGAAATCTGATGTGTCGGTATTTCAGTGGAGTAAAGGAAATTACAGTGGCATGAGAGAGGAACTGGCCAAAGTTGACTGGAAAGGGACACTGGTGGGAAAGACAGCAGAGCAGCAGTGGCTGGAGTTTATGCGAGAAGTGAGGAAGGTGCAAAACAGGTATATTCCAAAAAAAGAAGAAATTTTCGAGTGGAAAAAGGATGCATCAGTGGTTGACAAGCGAAGTCAAAGCCAAAGTTAAAGCAAAGGAGAGGGCATACAAGGAAGCAAAAATTAGTGGGAAGACAGAGGATTGGGAAGTTTTTAGAACCTTACAAAAGGAAACCAAGAAGGTCATTAAGAGGGAAAAGATTAACTATGAAAGGAAGCTAGCAAATAATATCAAAGAGGATACTAAAAGCTTTTTCAAGTATATAAAGAGTAAAAGACAGGTGAGAGTAGATATAGGACCGATAGAAAATGATGCTGGAGAAATTGTAATGGGAGATAAGGAGATGGCAGAGGAACTGAACGAGTATTTTGCATCAGTCTTCACTGAGGAAGACATCAGCAGAATACCGGACACTCAAGGGTGGCAGGGAAGAGAAGTGTGTACAGTCACAATTACGACAGAGAAAGTACTCAGGAAGCTGAATAGTCTAAAGGTTGTGACGAGAATACACATAAAATTAGGATGTTTGCTGGCCTGGGTTAGCATCAGTGACATCAGCAAGTGGTCTGCCACCTGCCCTCAGGGGAAAGAGAGATAAGGGACACAATGAAACAGCACCTGGAGATGTGTAGAGAGCTGTCTGGAGCGGCTCCCCCTTTGAACCCTGAACTGTTTGAAGTGATGGACAGGCGATACCCCAGCAGGGGGATAAAAAGGGACAGGTTCGCTAAGGCAGGACACACATGCCACCCGAGGTAACGAGACCCTGGAAGCGGTACGCCTCTCACGAGTCGGTGGGAAGTACCAGACAACGGCCAGGGTGGAAAGGTACGATCAGCGGGAACCCGGTGTGTGTCCGCCCTTGCCTGGGTGCCGGGTTCACTGCAGAGGATCGACCGCATCTGGAGGAGGGGTCACAGTCGGTGACCTCAGGTGACATCACCAAGGACCTGCCCAAAAGCTGCTTGTGAGCAATATCGCCGGTCTGTGAGTGAAGCCGTGTCTGAATGATCACTTGTTCCTGTTCCCTCTCTCTCTCCCCCCACGTTGTCCATCGCCATGGAAACGATTACTGCGAACTGAACTACTAAACTGGACTGAACTTTGAGTCACTTTGAAATTTGGTCATTTACCCCTAGACAACGATAGAGCTTGATTGATGCTGTTATCTTAATTCTGTGCACATGTGTGTTTATAATCGCTGAACTGTTGCATTTATTATCCTTTCGATTACTGTGTTGCTTGTTTCTTTAATAAAACTTTCTTAGTTCTAGTACTCCAGACTCCAACTGAGTGATCCATTTCTGCTGGTTTGGCAACCCAGTTACGGGGTACGTAACAAGGTAGATAAATCTCCCGGACCAGGTGGAATGCACCCGCGTGTTCTGAAGGAAGTAGCTATGGAGATTGCGGAGGCATTAGCGATGATTTTTCAAAAGTCGATAGATTCTGGCATGGTTCCGGAGGACTGGAAGATTGCAAATGTCACTCCGCTATTTAAGAAGGGGGCAAGGAAGCAAAAAGGAAATTATAGATCTGTTAACTTGACATCGGTGGTTGGGAAGTTGTTGGAGTCGATTGTCAAGGATGAGATTACAGAGTACTTGGAGGTATATGACAAGATAGGCAGAACTCAGCATGGATTCCTTAAAGGAAAATCCTGCCTGACAAACCTATTACAACTTTTTGAGGAAATTACCAGTAGGCTAGACAAGGGAGATGCAGTGGATGTTGTATATTTGGATTTTCAGAAGGCCTTTGACAAGGTGCCACACATGAGGCTACTTAACAAGAGCCCATCGAATTATGGGAAAGTTACATACGTGGATAGACCGTTGGCTGATTGGCAGGAAACAGAGAGTGGGAATAAAGGGATCCTATTCTGGTTGGCTGCCGGTTACCAGTGGTGTTCCACAGGGGTCCGTGTTGGGGCCACTCCTTTTTACATTGTGTTACGTACCCCGTAACTGGGTTGCCAAACCAGCAGAAATGGACCACTTAGTTGGAGTCTGGATTACTGGAACTAAGTAAGTTTTATTAAAGAAATAAGTAACACAGTACTCTAAACGTAAGGATATAAATGCAACGGGTTAGCAATGATAAAACACACATGTACACAGAACTAGGATAATAGGATCAATCAAGCTCTATCGCAGTCTAGGGGTAAAATGATCAGTCTCAAGTGACTCAGAGTTCAATTCAGTTTAGTTCAGTTCGCAGTAATCGCTGTTGTGCCGTTGGGGAGAGAGAAAGAGCGAATGCTGATATTCAAATCGGATTCAACAGACCTTTGATATTCCTCACAGTTAGCTTTCGGCGCAAGCCCTTTATAATGTCTTCTGAGGTCACCGACTGTGACACCTCCGTTCCGGATACAATCGTTCTTCTGTGGTGAACCCGGCACCCAGGCAAGGGCGGACACACACACCAGGTTCCCGCCGATCGTAGCTTCTCACCCTGTGCATCTATGGTCGGTCCCGCGACCAGACCTCCAAAACTCTCACCAACTTGTGGGGGCACACCGCTTTTCCAGGGTCTCGTTATCTCGTAGTGTCGTGGTGTGTCGCTTGCCTTAGCGAACCTGTTCCTTTTATCCCCCTGCTGGGGTATTGCCTGTCCATCAAACTTCAAATAGTTCAGGTTCAAAGCAACTGGTCTAAACAATACTCGGACTGTGTCTCTTTTCGTTAATCTCTCTCGTCTCTCTCTTATTAGCATTTTGAATGTTTCCCCCATTTGTCTCTTTTTTATCTCTCTTATCGGCATCAATCTTCTGATAACTTGGTCACACCCATACCCTTCAAAGGATTTTTACCGGGATAAAAATTATAGGCATGAATACATTATTAGATACACACAAATATACATGTTCATTAGCTATTTGGCTAATACAGAGAATTTTAAGTTGCGAACACCTTGACTGACAGTCAGCAATCACATTTTCCGTTCCTTTTATATGTGTTATTTTAATAATCCTCTAAAATCAGGCTCCAACTTAGCAAACTTCATAGTGGCCAAAAACACTAATGAGTTGTGATCAGTGTAACTTCTCAGTGGTTTTTGTCCGGACCAAGATAACAAGGGTCGTCCCATACCAACTTAGCATTCTTTGGCAAGAGCTTAGTAAGAGGGTGGGTAATATCTGCAAAGTACTTGCAAAACTTCCTATAGTACCCCCCCACCATCCCCAAGAACCTTCTCAGGGCTCTCTTGTCTGTCGGGGTGGGGATTTCCGAGATAGCCCGCACCTTAGCCTGCATTGGAGCCAGCTGCCCCTGTCCTACCACAAATCCCAGATAAGTGACCTTCGCGTGGCCGAACTCACTTTTTGCGAGGTTCACTGTCAGGTTGGCTTCGGACAGCCATTTAAACAACTCCTCTACTGCCACAATGTGCTCCTCCCACGTGTCACTCCAGACCACTACTTCGCCAATATACACTTCTGTGTTCTTTAGCCCTTTTGTCACTGAATTAATCATTCTATAGGGTTGTTGCTCACTAGGCTGACCTGATGTGACAGCAACACCATGTCCCAGTTATTTGCATCGCCTTGGGACATTTGGACATACGTGTGCGTGCCGTTTAATTAGCTCTCATAACGGGTCGCTTTGTTCGGGGATTAAGTGAGAGAACCCATCAGCAAAATTGGTCAACACAATAGAGTTCTCCCATCTGGTCAGCACCACACTTATCTTTTCAAAATGGGTCCTCCCCTTATCAGGTGGCAGCCTAGCCTCATTAATTTTCATGGTATCACCAGCTAGATCTGTTTTCTGATCATGGTGAGCTTTTAACATGTTAATAGCCTCTAACTGTGTTAACTCACGTCTACAATAGTCAATAACATCCTTCCTCCTGTGTGCCCAGTAGAACTCTTTCATGATTCCGCCGACTGTTTTCCTCCCCCCCAAAATGTCCACCGAGGGGTATCTTGTGGGACAGGTTAAGAATCTCATCCCCATAAATTTTTGGCACCACCCCCCATTCCTCATCTGCGGGCACAGTACTTGGTCTCCATTTCTTCCTCAGTACTCCCTCCTCCACACAATAGCCCACTGGCTCCCTTTTTAATTCTGCTTCAGAGAGACCTGTCTCTACCGAAACCATCAGCTCCTCATCTCGCTCCTGTGCCTGTACAAATTCCTTCCTGGCTAATGCTAAGTCTGCCTCAGCTCCCTCACTTCCTCCTGTTCCACTACGCTCCTTCTTTTCACTTTCTACCTCCCCCTGGTACAAGGCTGTTCTACCAGTTTCTACACGTCTCAGCTAAAGCTATATCAGCTTCGGCAGCCTTTCTGGACATACGCCGAGTCATTGCGCAAACGGGATAAACCTGTGAGTCCATGGGCGGGGCCTCAATGCTGGCAGGCTGGCTTGTCAGTTTTACTGCTGAGAACACATTTCCGCCGGCGAGGTCATTACCGAGTAAGACCTCCACGTCTTTCATTGGTAGCTCGGGCCTCACCCCAATCGTGACCAGTCCTGAGACCAAGTCGCTTTTTAGGTGTATCTGGTGCAAAGGTACTGCTTCAGTCCTTTTTCCAATGCCTTTTATGACCCTGACCTCCCCAGTCTGGGTCTCTGAACTAAAGTCTAACACACTGTTTAATATCAATGACTGACAAGCTCCAGTGTCTCTCCAGATCCGTACTGGAACTGGGTTTAACCCCTCCTTCACTGACACCAACCCGGCCGAGAAAAACCTCTCGCGCCCTTCCTGAACTTTATCAGACCTCTTCTCTCCTAGCGGTTTGCTTACCAGCTCAATACAGCCAGTCGGAACCGCCGTTTTTCCTTTCCGCATCTCCTTCTTTGGGGCAAAGCACCTGGACGCAAAGTGTCTGACTTTCCCACAATTATAGCATATGACCCCAGGAGACTTCCTACCAAATTGCTCCTGGTCTACATTATCCTTCTCACTAGTCCCCAGCTTACTTTCTGACTTTTCTGGCGGACTCTCCCCACCGTCCTGACTACCCTTCTGGTAGCCTTTACTCGGGGTAAACTTCGTTTTATGTGTCAACGCATACTCATCCGCTAACTTAGTAGTTGCAGCTAAAGTGTCTGCCTCTTTCTCATCTAGGTAGGGTCTCATACCGTCTGGGACACAACCTTTAAACTGCCCAATCAGGATTAGCTGTAGCAGTCCGTCATAATCCTCATTGACCCCCTTCGAGGGGCACCAATGCTCACAATATAGAAACATAGAAAATAGGTGCAGGAGTAGGCTATTCGGCCCTTCGAGCCTGCACTGCCATTCAGTATGATCATGGCTGATCATCCAACTCAGAATCCTGTACCAGCCTTCCCTCCATACCCCCTGATCCCTTTAGCCACAAGGTTCATATCTAACTCCCTCTTAAATATAGCCAATGAACTGGCCTCAACTGTTTCCTGTGGCAGAGAATTCCACAGATTCACCACTCTCTGTGAAGAAGTTTTTCCTAATCTCGGTCCTAAAAGGCTTTGCCTTTATCCTCAAACTGTGACCCCTCGTTGGAAAGTGTATGGTTATGCACTTTGGCAGAAGTAATAAATGGGCAGACTATTATTTAAATGGGGAAAGAATTCAAAGTTCTGAGATGCAACGGGACTTGGGAGTCCTCGTACAGGATATCCTTAAGGTTAACCTCCAGGTTGAGTCGGTAGTGAAGAAGGCGAATGCAATGTTGGCATTCATTTCTAGAGGAATAGAGTATAGGAGCAGGGATGTGATGTTGAGGCTCTATAAGGCGCTGGTGAGACCTCACTTGGAGTACTGTGGGCAGTTTTGGTCTCCTTATTTAAGAAAGGATGTGCTGACATTGGAGAGGGTACAGAGAAGATTTACTAGAATGATTCCGGGAATGAGAGGATTAACATATGAGGAACGTTTGTCCGCTCTTGGACTGTATTCCTTGGAGTTTAGAAGAATGAGAGGAGACCTCATAGAAACATTTCGAATGTTGAAAGGCATGGACAGAGTGGATGTGGCAAAGTTGTTTCCCATGATGGGGGAGTCTAGTACGAGAGGGCATGACTTAAGGATTGAAGGGCGCCCATTCAGAACAGAAATGCGAAGACATTTTTTTAGTCAGAGGGTGGTGAATCTATGGATTTTGTTGCCATGGGCAGCAGTGTAGGCCAAGTCATTGGGTGTATTTAAGGCAGAGATTGATAGGTATCTGAGTAGCCAGGGCATCAAAGGTTATGGTGAGAAGGCAGGGGAGTGGGACTAAATGGGAGAATGGATCAGCTCATGATAAAATGGCGGAGCAGACTCTATGGGCCGAATGGCCTACTTCTGCTCCTTTGTCTTATGGTCTTATGGTTGTAAAATTTGTTGGGTACATCCAGGAGGGTTTTTTTTTGACACAGGGGCTACACTAAGACCTTATATTTAGAATAAGCCTAGCCAAGTGATCAGAGTTTCAGTGGAACAGCATTTTGAGGATAGTGATCACAGCTCCTGTGATCCTGTGATAAAAAGGGACAAGAATAAACCTCAGATGAACTGCTAAATTGAGGACAGGCCAGTAGCAGTGGCTGTTGTTGGGTAAACCTACGTTTGTCATGTGGGAGTCATTTGAAGGCCAACTGGTCACTCAGGACCAACATTTCCGAGGAGACAAAAGAGAAAGAAGGCAAGGTTCAAGAACGTTACAAATTTAGCCAAAAAGAGAAAAGAACTATATGTAAGGTTTAGGAATTGGAAATGGAACAGGGTTCTTGAAGTACACAAAGAAAGCAGCAAATAACTTGCAGAAGGCTACAGGACGGTTTAAAAAGTTCATGAAATGCCCTTCACCAATCGAAGTAAGGAAAATCCCAAGGCATTTCATACATAAATTTTAAAAACTTGAGGGTAACTGAAGGACAAAGAAGTAAGTTTATGCATGGAGCCAGAGGAAGTGCTAAATGAGCATTTTGCATCAGTATTCTTCAAGAAGAACAGAGGGGAGAGTAAGATGACGGAGGGATACACCAATATTCTAGGGCAAGTTGATATCAAGGAGGAGGAGATAGTGGATCTCTTCAACGACAGTAATGAGGACAAGTCCCCTGAAGTTATCACCCCACGGCATGTATATTTATCACACTTAAATAACAGCTGTATTTTCACATTCATAAAAAGTAAGGATTGGCAATACTGCTCCTCTATTCATTAAGACGTAAGTTAAGCCATAATTTCATTGTTCTGCTCAATCCACAACCTGGAGTCACAGTGTAATACAGCATGGACACAGGCCCTTCAGCCCATCATGTCCATGCCAACCACATGCTAGTCCCAGTTGCCTGTGATCGGCCAATAACCCTTCCAGACTCTCCCAAGCAGCCTAAGTGCTACACCTGTCCATACATCTCCTCCCTCACCTCCAGGGCCCCAAAAACAGGCCTTCTAGGTGAAGCAACACTTCTTCTGCATATCTGCTAGGATTGTCGATTGTGACTAGTGATCCTGATACAGCCTCCTCTACGTCGGTGAGACCTATCGTAAACTAGGGGACCACTTCGTCAAGCACAACCACACCACCAGCCATAAGCAGGACTTCCTGGTGGCCAAACATTTTAATTCCAATTCCCATTCCGAGTATCGATCCATGGTCTCTTGTGCCAAGGTGTGGCCACGCTCAGGGTGGAGGAACAACATTTTATATTCCACCAGGGCACCCTCCACCTGATGACATGAATGTTGATTTTTCCTTCCGATGAACAAAATCCACCCCCCACCCCACCATTCCCCACCACGGCCTTCCATTTCTTTTCTCTTCCCTATTACTTCCCCATTGGTCCCCTCTACCTTCCCTTTCTCCTATTGTCCACTCTCCTCTCCTATCACATTCTTTCTCCTCCAGCCCGTCACCTTTCCCACTCACCTGGCTTCACCTATCACCTTTCAGAAAGCCTCCTCCCACATTTTTATTCTGGCATCTTTCCCCTTCCTTCTCAGTCCTGAAGAAGGGTCTTAGCCAGAAACATTGACTATTTATTCTTTTCTATAGATGCTGCCTGACCCGCTGTGTTCCTCCAGTGTTCTGTGTGTGTTACCTACCCAAATGCTGTTTAATTGTTGTAATTGTATCTGCCTCTGGTAGCTCATTCCAGATACTCATTATCCTCCGAGTAAAGAAGTTACCTCCCAGACCTCGCCCTTCTCATTTTATAGCTATTCCCTCTAGTTTTGGACTCTACAACTCTAGGAAAGTCTATGACCATCCGCCCTATCCAATACTCCTTCATGATTTTATAAACATTTATGTGGTCACTCCTCATTATCCTGTGCTCCAGGAATACAGATAATCATAGCCAACCTCTCCCAATAAAGCTCAGGCCCTCTAGTCTAAATAGCATCCTTCTTCTGAACCCTCTCCAGCCTGACCGAAACTTTACACAATACTCCCTAGTGCTGTCTCACCAATGACTTACAGTTACAACATAATACCTCTAATCCTAAATGATGCACTGCCTGATGAAGGCCAGCATACTAAATGCCTTCTTCACCACCCTATCGACTTGTCTGGCCACTCAGTAAACTGCATACTTGTACTCGCAGGTCATTCTGTTCCACAAGACTCATCAATGCTTTGTCATTTACTGTACATGTCCTACCCTGGTTTGACTGCTCAAAATGCATCACCTAACACATATCTAAGTTGAAATCCATTTGCAATTCCTCAGTCCATCCCCCTAACTGATGAAGATCTCTTTGCAGTTCATTGGAAACTGCTTTGCTGTCAACAAGATGCCCTAATTTAGTACCATCAGCATAATTGCTGATAATTCCATGTATATTCATATCCAGATCATTTACATAATGGTGCCACATCTTAGCAAGACCAGAAATTGGAAGATCATACAGTTTAACAAGTGGCTAAGGAGCTGGTGTAGGAGGGAGGCATCAGGTTTTCTGCATCATTCTGCTCTATTCCAGGGAATGTGGGACCTGCATCTGAACTGGATGGGAACTAATATCCTAGTGGGAATGTTTCTTAATGCTGCAGAGGGAGGGGTTTAAACTGGAGTTGCAGGGGATGGGAACCAGAGTGCCAGAACAGATAGTGCAGAGTTTTTGGAGGCAGATGTTAAGACCTCAGACAAACTCAGCAATCAAAAGGTTAAGCATGGTCCAGCTGATGTCCTGAGGTGCTTATATTTCAATGCAAGAAGTATTGTAGGAAGGACAGATGAGTTCAGGGCATAGAAACATAGAAAATAGGTGCAGGAGTAGGCCATTCGGCCCTTCGAGCCTGCACCGCCATTCAGTATGATCATGGCTGATCATCCAACTCTGAACCCTGTACCAGCCTTCCCTCCATACCCCCTGATCCCTTTAGCCACAAGGGCCATATCTAACTCCCTCTTAAATATAGCCAATGAACTGGCCTCAACTGTTTCCTGTGCAGAGAATTCCACAGATTCACCACTCTCTGTGTGAAGAAGTTTTTCCTAATCTCGGTCCTAAAAGGCTTCCCCTTTATCCTCAAACTGTGACCCCTCGTTCTGGACTTCCCCAACATCGGGAACAATTTTCCTGCATCTAGCCTGTCCAATCCCTTTAGGATTTTTTTACGTTTCAATCAGATCCCCCCTCAATCTTCTAAATTCCATCCAGTACAAGCCCAGTTCATCCAGTCTTTCTTCATATGAAAGTCCTGCCAACCCAGGAATCAATCTGGTGAACCTTCTTTGTACTCCTTCTATGGCAAGGATGTCTTTCCTCAAATTAGGGGACCAAATCTGCTCACAATACTCCAGGTGTGGTCTCACCAAGGCCTTGTACAACTGCAGTAGTACCTCCCTGCTCCTGTACTCGAATCCTCTCGCTATAAATGCCAGCATACCATTCACCTTTTTCACCGCCTGCTGTACCTGCATGCCCACTTTCAATGACTGGTGTATAATGACACCCAGGTCTCGTTGCACCTCCCCTTTTCCTAATCGGCCACCATTCAGATAATAATCTGTTTTCCTATTTTTGCCACCAAAGTGGATAACTTCACATTTATCCACATTAAATTGCATCTGCCATGAATTTGCCCACTTACCCAACCTATCCAAGTCACCCTGCATCCTCTTAGCATCCTCCTCACAGCTAACACTGCCGCCCAGCTTCGTGTCATCCGCAAACTTGGAGATGCTGCATTTAATTCCCTCATCCAAGTCATTAATATATATTGTAAACAACTGGGGTCCCAGCACTGAGCCTTGCGGTACCCCACTAGTCACTGCCTGCCATTCTGAAAAGGTCCCGTTTATTCCCACTGCTTCCTGTCTGCTAACCAATTCTCTATCCACATCAATACCTTACCCCCAATACCGTGTGCTTTAAGTTTGCACACTAATCTCCTGTGTGGGACCTTGTCAAAAGCCTTTTGAAAATCCAGATATACCACATCCACTGTTTCTCTCCTACCCACTCTACCAGCTACATCCTCAAAAAATTCTATGACATTCGTCAGACATGATTTTCCTTTCACAAATCCATGCTGACTTTGTCCGATGATTTCACCGCTTTCCAAATGTGCTGTTATCACATCTTTGATAACTGACTCCAGCAGTTTTCCCACCACCAACGTTAGGCTAACCGGTCTATAATTCCCCGGTTTCTCTCTCCCTCCTTTTTTAAAAAGTGGGGTTACATTAGTCATCCTCCAATCCTCAGGAACTAGTCCAGAATCTAACGAGTTTTGAAAAATTATCACTAATGCATCCACTATTTCTTGGGCTACTTCCTTCAGCACTCTGGGATGCAGACCATCTGGCCCTGGGGATTTATCTGCCTTTAATCCCTTCAATTTACCTAACACCACTTCCCTACTAACATGTATTTCGCTCAGTTCCTCCATCTCACTGGACCCTCTGTCCCCTACTATTTCTGGAAGATTATTTATGTCCTCCTTAGTGAAGGCAGAACCAAAGTAATTATTCAATTGGTCTGCCATGTCCTTGCTCCCCATAATCAATTCACCTGTTTCTGTCTGTAGGGGACCTACATTTGTCTTTCCCAGTCTTTTCCTTTTACATATCTATAAAAGCTTTTACAGTCAGTTTTTATGTTCCCTGCCAGTTTTCTCTCATAATCTTTTTTCCCCTTCCTAATTAACCCTTTGTCCTCCTCTGCTGAACTCTGAATTTCTCCCAGTCCTCAGGTGAGCCACTTTTTCTGGCTAATTTGTATGCTTCTTCTTTGGAATTGATACTATCCCTAATTTCTCGTCAGCCACGTTCATCCATGCAATCTTTAAATGCTTGCCATTGCATATCCACCGTCAATCCTTTAAGTGTCATTTGCCAGTCTATCTTAGCTAATTCACGACTCATACCTTCAAAGTTACCCCTCTAAGTTCAGAACCTTTGTTTCTGAATTAACTATGTCACTCTCCATCTTAATGAAGAATTCCACCATATTATGGTCACTCTTACCCAAGGGGCCTCCCACAACAAGATTGCTAATTAACCCTTCCTCATTGCTCAAAACCCAGTCCAGAATAGCCTGCTCTCTAGTTGGTTCCTCGACATGCTGGTTCAAAAAACCATCCCACATACATTCCAAGAAATCCTCTTCCATGGCATGGATCAATGATGAAGCTGGTGAAACTCGGTGACTACATGTCAGCAGCAAACAAAGCAAAAACAACTAAATACTTTATTAATTACACTTTTTCTGGTAAATGATCTCTGCAAACAATAGCCTGCAATTTCTTTGTCAGGACTAAGCTTTTGAACCACCAGTACGAAGTGGCATTTTTGGAGTGTAAACTGAAGACTTGAAGGTGCAGGACAGTTGCAGTGTGGCGTGTATGAGCCAAATCGAGATGACAGAATCCAGGCTGGACAGTAGGGAATGAGCCAATGTATGTTCATTGCTGGAGCAGACTCTGAGGCAATTCAATGAGGCAGAACCGAGGAGAGACGAGTGGAGGCAGGACAGAGTCGAAGTGGAGTGCGGGCTCGAGAACAAGGAAAGACACATTGTTTGATCAATTTAAGCACTGGGCCAAATCAAGGCAGCAGAGCTCAGGCCTGAGAACGTAACAAACAGCAAGGAAAGACCTGAGGTTTGGATTACAAGCGTAGGGCCAGATTGAAAAAGTCAGGGTATTAGGGCCAGAGGCAATGGCCAGGCCAGTTCAGCTCGCTGCTCCACGATCTGAGCCTATGGCCTGCAACTACAGGCTCCTAAATCAGCTGCAGTAATGCCTGGCTACGTGTCCGTGACTCACTTTCATAAACTTCAGTTCTGAAAGTTATTTGCTTACTTTAATTGTTTGCACCATTTGTTATTTTTTTCCTGCACACTGAGTGTTTGACTGTCTTTGTTTTTTAATGCATTCTATTGGGTTTCTTTATTTATAAAGCTGCTTGTAAGGCAGTGGTCCCCAGCCACCGGGCCGTGGACCGGTGCCGGGCCGCAAAGCATGCGCTACCGGGCCGCGAGGAAATGATATGATTTGGCGATATGAGTCAGCTGCACCTTTCCTCATTCCCTGTCACCCACTGTTGAGCCATTACGCATGCGAGGTCATTACCCACGTGTCATCCATGTCAGCGCGGGAAGGAGATCAACTCCTCCAGCTTGCAAATGATGGCGGGCTGGAAAGTATGTTTGACATAACATCTCTGCCGGCATTCTGGATCAAAGTCAAGGCTAAATATCTTGAGATAGCCACAAAAGCACTGAAAATGTTGCTTCCATTTCCAACATTTTTCTGCGAAGCAGAGTTTTCTGCAATGAATGCAATGAAAACTAAATTACAGAATAGACTAGACATAAGGAACCCCGTTCGAGTATCGCTGTCTCCCATCACCCCTCAGTAGGACCGTGTTGTTGCCGGAAAGCAAGCCCAGGGCTCCCACTGATTCAGCGATATTGGTGTGTTGCAATGATTTTATATGTTCATACGGGGAAAATATATGCTGTGTTTAATATACAAACGTTACTTAAAATGTTATGATGCTATTGACTTATCAGTGACTTGTATAACCATATAACAATTACAGCACGCAAACAGGCCATCTCTGCCCTGCTAGTCCGTGCCAAACGCTACTTTCAACTAGTCCCAACGACCTGCACTCAGCCCATAACCCTCCATTCCTTTCCTGTCCATATAGCTATACAATTTTTCTTTAAATGATAATATCGAACCTGTTTCTGCCACATCTACTGGAAGTTCGTTCAACACTTACTTCAAGCTCCCCTGTCCTCCCCTGAATAATTGACTTATCACTCTATTCATGCGAGGAAAATATGCGCTGTGTGTTTAATATTAAATTCGTTAGATAAACCCTTTCAGAAACGAAATTGAGTGTATTAGCCACCTATCACCTATATTCCGGTCGTGATTAACATTCCCCCTCCCACCCAAACAGAATCGCCAAAAACGATTTGTAGGGGAAAAAAATCGGCACGTATACGCATGCGCACTGGTGCCCGCACAAGGCTTCATGGTCATTGTAGTCTTTCTCAGGGTAAAGATAACGTTTTTGACTGCTACTCTTGTCCGTTGGCAACCCTACCCCCCACCCCCCAGGTCGGCCGGTCCGCAAAAATATTGTCAATATTAAACTGGTCCGCAGTGCAAAAAAGATTGGGGACCCCTGGTGTAAGGAGACGAATCTCAAGGCTCTATAAAGTATACATACTTTGACAATACACATACATTGAACTTTTTAACTTTGAACACATGGAATTATGATATTGTAGCCATTAATGAAACTTGGTTGCAGGAGTGGCAGGACTGGCAGCTCAATATTCCGGGGTTCTGTTGCGATAGAGTAGGAGGATCAAAGGAGGAGGGGTGACCTTACTAGACAGGGAAAATGTTATGGCAGTGCTCCACCAGGACAGACTGGGGAATTCATCTAGTGAAGCTTTATGGGTGGAACTGAGAAATAAGAAAGGTAGGACCATGTTAATGCCATTAATTTCACAGTAAATATGCAAAAAGATAGGTCGGTCCGCAGGTTGAGATTTTAAGTTGCAGAAAGGCCTATTTTGATGATATCAGAAAGGATCTGGCAAGTGTGGACTGTGACAGGCTGTTTTCTGGTGAAGGTGTACATGGCAAATGAGAGGCCTTCAATAGTGAAATTTTGAGAGTACAAAGCTTGTATGTGCCTGTCAGAATAAAAGGTAAAGATAACAGGTTTAGGGAACCTTGGTTTTCAAGAGATAATAAGGCACTGATCAAGAACAATAAAGGAGGTGCATACCAGGTATATGCAGGGAGGAACAAATGAGGTGCTTATGAAGCATATGAAATGCAAGATAACACTTAAGAAAGAAATCAAGAGGGCTAAAAGAAGGCATGTTGTCTTAGCAGTCAAGGTGAAAGAGAATCCTAAGTGATTCTACTGATATATTAAGAGCAAAAGGAAAGCTAGGAACAAAATTAGTCCCCTGAAAGACCAGAATGGTAATCCATGCTCTAGCTGAAAGAGATGGGAGACAGCTTAAATTGATTTTTTGCATCTGTATTTACTCAGGAGTCAGACACAGAGTCTATGGAAGTGAGACAAACCAGATTCAACTTCATGGACCCTACACATTACCGAGGTGTTTCCCATCTTGAGCCAAATTAGGGTGGATAAATCCCCAAAGCCTGACAAGGAATCCCCTTGGACCCTGCAGGAGGCAAGTGCTGAAATTGCCGGGGCCCTGGCAGAGATACTTAAGTCATCATTAGTGACAGGTGGGGTACCAGACGATTGTTGTTCTGCTGTTTAAGAAAGGCTCTTTAAAAAAACTGAAAATTATAGCATGGTGAGCCTGACACCAGTAGTGTAAAAGTTATTGGAAGGTATTCCTTTAGCCAAAGGGTGGTGAATTTGTGGAATTTGTTGCCACGTGCAGCCGTGGAGGCCAGGTCACTGGGTGTATTTAAGGCAGAGATTGATAGGTTCTTGATTGGACATGATATCAAAGGTTACCAGGAGAAGGCCGGGAACTGGAGTTGAGGAGGAGAAAAATAGGATCAGCCGTGATTGAATGCCGGAGCAGACATGATGGACCAGATGGCCTAATACTGCTCGTATGTCTTAAGGTCTTATATTCTAAGGGACTAGATATACCAGTACGTGGATAGCTATAGACTGATTAGGGATCATCAGCACGTCTTTCTACGTGGTAGGTCATGTGTAACCAATCTTATAGAGTTTTTCGAGGGTGTTACCTGGAAAGTTGATAAAGGCAAGACTGTGGACATTGCCTACATAAACTTTAGCACGGCACTTGACAAGGTTCCATGTGGGAGGTTGGTCAGGAAGGTTCAGTCGCTTGGCATTCAAGATGAGAAAGTGAATTGGATCAAACATTGGTTTTGTGGAAGAAGCCAGAGAGTGGTAGTAGATGGGTGCTTCTCTGTCTGGACACCTGTGACTAGTGGAGTGCCACGGGGATCGGTGTTGGGTCCATTGTTGTTTGTCATCTATATCAATAATCTTGGACATCTGATATATGTCCATCGGATGGACTGCACGGCGTCTTCGGGCAAGACGAGGGGAGGTGATGTCTGCCTACTGATCAGCACTGGGTGGTGCTCGGACACAGTGGCACTGACAAGCTCCTGCAGCCCAGACCTGGAACACCTGTCGGTGAAGTGTCGTCCCTACTATCTGCCACGGGAATTCACTTCGGTCATACTGACAGCGGTCTACATTCCCCCCCAGGCGGACGTGGAGTGTTCTCTGAACATACTGTATGCCAACATCAGTGAACTTGACGCCAGGTATCCGGAGGCTTTGCTCATTACAGCCGGGGACTTTAACCAGGCCAACCTCAGAAAGGACCTGCCAAAGTTATACCAACATGTCTCCTGCCCCACTAAAGGCCTGAATATACTTGACCATTGCTACACAGCGCTCAAGGATGCCTACCGTCCGTCCCACGACCTCACTTCGGAAAATCGGACCATCAGGCTGTACTCCTCCTCCCGGCTTACAAACAGAAACTGAAGTGGGAGGTCACGGTGTCAAAAGTAGTGTCGCGTTGGACTGAGGAAACGGATGAGGTCCTCCGTGATTACTTTGAATCGGTGGACTGGTTAGTATTCAAGGACTCGGCAGCTAACCTTGACGAGTATGCCTCAGCTGTCACGGACTTTATTTGGAAATGCACGGAGGACTGTGTGTCTCACAAGACAATCCGGTATTCCCTAATCGGAAACCTTGGATGAATTATGAGGTCAAGTCCCTTTTAAAGGCTAGAGCTGCGGCTTTTAGGTCCGGGGATACCAGTCACTACACGGAATCCAGGCGTGAACTCCGGAAAGCCATTAAAGGTGCCAAGAGGCAATATCGAGCCAAGTTGGAAGCCCAAGCTAACCAGAAGGATGCCAGTAGACTATGGCAGGGTCTAAATGAGATCACTGGGCGCAAAGAAAAGGCTGGGAATATCAATAATGGTGGCGCTTCTCCTCCTGATGAACTTAACGTATTCTACGCAAGATTCGAACATAAGAGGAGCGCCCCGCTCCCTCCAGATAAACTGGACCTGGTGGTATCGAGATCCATCATCACCGAGGAGGACGTTAGAAGGGCCTTCCTGAAGATAAATCCAAGGAAGGTGACGGGCCCAGATGGCGTCCCAGGATGGGTTCTCCGGGCCTGTGCAAGCGAGCTAGCTGGAGTGTTTGCAGATATTTTCAACTGTTCCTTGCTTCAGTCTAAGATCCCGTCGTGTTTTAAGAAGGCAACGATAATCCCAGTGCCGAAGAAGAGCAAGGTGGCATGCCTGAATGACTATCGACCTATGGCTCTGACATCAATTGCTATGAAGTGCTTCGAGAGATTGGCTTTGGCACACATCAACCACAGCCTACCAGTCAACCTCGACACTTTGCAATTCGCCTACCGGAGCAACAGGTCAACGGCAGATGTCATCTCTCTGGCCCTTCATTCCTCCTTAGAACACCTGGAGAATAAAGACGCATACGTAAGGCTCCTTTTCATTGACTACAGCTCTGCCTTTAGTACCATCATTCCAAATAAACTGATTCCTAAGCTCCGGAACCTGGGCATTAGCACTCAGATCTGCAGCTGGATCTTCAACTTCCTCACAGACAGGACCCAGGCTGTAAAAATAGAGGACAAGCTCTCCTCTACAATCACTCTGAGCACCGGTGCCCCACAAGGCTGTGTACTCAGCCCCCTGCTGTACTCACTGTACACCCATAATTGTGTAGCCAAGTTTCCATCAAACTCAATATACAAGTTTGCTGATGACACAACAATTGTAGGCCGTATCTCGGGTAATGATGAGTTTGAGTACAGAGCGGAAATTAAGAACCTGGTGGCATGGTGCGAAGACAATAACCTATCCCTCAACGTCAGCAAGACGAAGGAATTCGTTATTGACTTCAGAAGGAGTAGCGGACCGCACGACCCAATTTACATCGGTGGTGCGCAAGTGGAACAGGTCAAAAGCTTTAAGTTCCTCAGGGTCAATATCACAAATGACCTGACTTGGTCCAACCAAGCAGAGTTCAATACCAAGAAGGCCCACCAGCGCCTTTACTACCTGAAAAAACTGAAGAAATTTGGCCTGTCCCCTAAAACCCTCACTAATTTTTATAGATGCACTGTAGAAAGCATTCTTCCAGGGTGCATCACAACCTGATATGGAAGTTGTCCTGTCCAAGACCGAAAGAAGCTGCAGAAGATCATGAACAGGGCGCAGCACATCACACAAATCAATCTTCTGTCCGTGGACTCACTCTACACCACACACTGTCGGAACAGTGCTGCCAGGATAATCAAGGACACGACCCACCCAGCCAACAGACTTTTCGTCCCTCTTCCCTCTGGGAGAAGGTTCAGGAGCTTGAAGACTCATACGGCCAGATTTGGGAACAGCTTCTTTCCAACTGTGATAAGACTGCTGAATGGATCCTGACCCGGATCTGGGCCGTACCCTCCAAATATCCGGACCTGCCTCTCGGTTTTTTTTGCACTACCTTACTTCCCATTTTTCTATTTTCTATTTATGATTTATAATTTAAATTTTTAATACTTACTAATTTTAACTATTTTTAATATCTTTAATATTTAATATTTGTAATCCAGGGAGTGTGAAGCACAGAACCAAATATCGCTGTGATGATTGTACGTTCTAGTACCAATTGTTTGGTGACAATAAAGTATAAAGATCATGGTTATTAACTGTATCAGCAAATTTGTGGATGACTGTTACATACCTCATGGATATCTTGTGACTGTCTTATGAGGATGATGTAATGGTCTTGCGGGTCACATGATGTAATTTTCCCGCCGATGTGAGGTCACATGATGACACGTTCACCACAGGTATGAAAGGAGACCCCTGGAGTGACGCAGTTAGTTTTCCAGTTAGAACGTTAGCCAGAGACTCTGTTCTGCTGTGTATTTGCTTTATGACGCAGTTTCAATTTAAAACGGAGTTTTACGTTCTATTGTAAGGTACAAAAGTGCTGGACTGGCAGTTTAATCAATTTCTGCCAGGTTTGTTGATATATATTTTCAGTAGTATTGGAGAGTGAAGACGGGAACCTGAAGGAGTCGTTCAGAAGGTTTTGGAGAGAATCCACCATTATTGAATTCATTCAAGAAAGAGTGATCTGCATGAGATAGCCTCTGCTAAAAGTGGCAGAAAAGGCTGTGCAAGATCTAGTATCCAGAGGGAAAGGTCAGTGCCTTTAAACCGTTTTATTTCAGTCGTTGTGAATCCTGCGGACAAGGCAGGATCCAGCTGGGATTGGCGTGACATCATGTCTTCGAGGAATTCTTTACTTCAGGAAAGTCTCTCCTAATTGACTGTATAAATCTCTTGGACTTTCAAACTTACCATTTTAAGAACTGTTTGAATTTACTGCTTTAAGAACTGTTTTCGCATTTACTGCTTTAAGAACTAGTACTGAGTGTTAAATGGCCACATAGCAGTTTACTTCCGGTTAAGATTTTTATTTGTTTATTTTAATTTATATTGAGCAGAGTTTAATAAATGTTTGATTGTTTTTATAAAACCTGACTCAATTCAATTCTATATTCATTGTTGCCGGTCACGTGACAATGTCACCAAGATTGGGGATGTAGAGGACAACGAGGAAAATGATCAAAGCTTGCAGTGGGATCTGAACCAGCTGAAAAAATGGACTAAAAACTGGCCAAAGGAATTTTCTGCAGTCAAGTGCAAGGTGTTGCACTTCAGTAAGACTAACCAGAGTAGCTATTACACAGTCAACAGTAGGGCACTGAGGAGTGTGGTAGAGAACAAAGGATCTGGGAAAACAGGTCCATACTTCATTAAAAGAGGGGTCACAGGTAGATAGGGTCGTAAACAAAGCTTTTGGCACACTGGCTTTCATAAATCAAAGTTTTGAGTACAGAGATGGGATGTTATGTTTAAGTAGTAAAAGACATTGGTGAGGCCTAATTTGGAGCATTGTGTGCAGTTTTGGTCACCTACCTACAGGAAAGATGTAAATAAGGTTGAAAGAGTCCAGAGAAAATTTACAAAGATTTTGTCGGGACTGATGAACTTAAGTTATTCCTTGAAACGTAGAAGGTTGAGAGGAGATTTGATAGAGGTAGACAAAATTATGTTGGGTATAAATAGGGTAAATGCAAGCAGGCTTTTTCCACTGAGGTTTAGTGGGACTACAGCTAGAAATCATGGGTTAAGGAGCAAAGGTGAAAAGTTTAAGGGAAACACAAGGGGAAACTTCTTCACTCAAGAGGGTTGTGAGAATGTGGAACAAGCTGCCAGTGCAAGTGGTACATGCAAGCTGAATTTCAACATTTAAGACATGTTTGGATAGGTACATCGATGGGAGAGGTATGAAGGCCATAGTCGAGGTGCAGGTCGATAGGAGTGGGCTGTTGAAATAGTTTGGCATGGATCAGATGGGCTGCAGGGCCTGCTTCTGTGCTGTACTTTACTGTAAATAATGAATAACAGAGGTCCCAACAACCCCCTAGTCACAGGCCTCCAGTCAGAGAACCAACCTTCAACCATCACACTCTGCTTCCTACCACTGAGCCAATTCTGATTTCACATCGCTAGCTCCCACTGAATCCCAACTGACCTAACCCTCCTGCCATGCGGGACCTTGTTAAGGCTTTTCTAAAGCCCATATGGACAATATCCACTGCTCAGCCTTCATCAAAAACTTTATAGAGATCTGTCATACGTGAACTCACATGCACAAAACCCATTCCTGATCAGGCCTTTACTGTTCAAATGATAGTACACTAGATTATATCACTCAGAATTCTCTGCAGTAACTTCCCTACAAATGAAGTCAGACTCACTGGCCTGTTGTCCCCTGGCTTTTACTTGTTACCTTTCTTGAACAATGGAATGCTAGCCAAAGGGTCACAATCAGCATGTTATCTAAAACTTTTATATTTATATGGTGGAGAATATATTGACTGGTTGCATCATGGTCTCATATGGAAACACCAATGCCTTTGAATGGAAAAAGCCTACAGAAAGCAGTGGATTTGGCCTAGTCTATCACAGGTAAAGACGTCCCCACCACCTAGCACATCTACACGAAGCACTGTCACAGGATGGCAGCATCCATCATCAGGGATCCCACCACCCAGGTCATGCTTCCTTCTCTCTGCTGCCTTCAGGAAGAGGTACAGGAGCCTCAGGACTCACACCACCAGGATTAGGAAAAGTTATTACCCCTCAACCTCTCTTGAACCAGAGGGGATAACTTCACTCAACTTCACTTACTACATCGCTGAACTGTTTCCACAACCAATGGACTCACTTACAAGAACTAATCTTATTGCTGACCTTCCACGTCCTAGTAAGAAAGCCTACAGATTTCTGATGTTGTCAATTCCCTCGTTTTGCATCGATGAATTTCTCAGGTCCTGCTTAGATGTGTGCAAATTAGTGCAAAGCCTGATTTAAAATATGACTCATAAGGAGCCTAGTTCTTAAAATTCCTACTTTTCAATGCTCGCCTTTTCTTCTCTACTTTCTCACTTGGAGCAGTTATATATTCAATTTAAAATTATTCAACAAGATTATTGCTTCTGAGGAGGAGAGTTTCAAGGCTAAATTCTATCTAATTTAATGCAACAGTTGAAGGCAGATCAACTTAGAGCATTGATCAGTACGTGGGATTATGAAAAGCATTAAACTGCAGTTGCTGGATATCTGAACTTAATAGAAAATACTGGAAACATTTAGCAGGTCAGATAGTCTCTGTGGAATGAAATGTTTCAAATCTGGGAATCTTCATCAGAAAAGAATAAGTTATTCATTTCCACAGCATGGCTGAAACATCAGGATTGGCAACTCAGCTTTCCGGGGTGTAGGATCTTCAGGGCTGACGGGGTAGGGGATATAAAAGAGAGTGCATTGAACTGTTAAGGGGCTCATTACAATATTAATGAGAGACGATATCCTGGTAAGATCTTCAAAGAAGGTCAAATGAATTGAACCTACGAGTACTAAAGACGTGCTAATCAATTGGCTGGAGTATTCGCTGAGATCTTTAACCTCTTACTTCAGCTGTCTGAGGTACCCACCTGCTTCAAATAGGCTTCAATAATACCAGTGCCTAAGAACATGCTAGTCTGCTTCAACAACTATCACCCAGAAGCACTTACATCCACAGTGCTGAAACTTATCAACTCCTGCCTGAGAAACGACTTGGATCCACTCCAATTTGCCTACCAGCATAACAGGTCCACAGCAGATGCCATTCCATTGGCTCGTCACTCATCCCTGAACAGCAAAGATGCATACATCAGGATGCTTATTATCTAATGCTGTCGTTCCATCAAATTTGATCAATAAGCTTCAAGATCTTGGTCTCAATACCTCCTTGTGCAATTGGATCCTTGATTTTTTCACTTGCTGACTCCACTCAGTTCAGACTGACAACATCTCCTCCACAATCTCCATCAGCACATAGGTGCACCACAAGGCTGTGTTACTGGATTTACTGCGTATGGCCACAAGAAAACACATCTCAGGGTTGTACGTGGTGACATATATGTACTCTGATAATACACTTACTTAGAACATACAGGATGATGACACATTGTTAGGAACACTGTAGGATACCCAAAGCAATGACAGGAAATAGGGTTTAAGGAAACAAGATGCACAATATTATTTTGTACAAACACTGAGGACGAAAAGGCAACCAGGAAAAGAGTAGTAGCTACTTAGGAGCCACAGTGCCAGACTGTGCATGGAGTCAGAAGATGCAGGTGTGGTCTCAAATTAATATTCCTAATCTGTAGTCATTTGAAGGACATTGTAATGAGAGAAGAGATGACTGTGAAATGTAGTATTAGATGCCTCAGTAGGCATCAAGTCCTTGATCCTGATGTGATGCATCAGAGTCTGCTATGGGAGGTGATTTCAGGGATGCTGACAAAGTTATTTAAACCTACACCAACCACAGGTGAGGAATAAAGTGATTGGAGGACAGCAAATAGATATTTATTCAATATCTGAAGGCCAAATCCTGTGCTATAAATTTAAAGGTCAGAGCAAAAACAAGCATTGAAGAATTTAACTGGACATCTATAAATTGAGAATACATCTGAGCAGTCCTAAAGTAGTGTTTGATGAAAGGCAGTGGTTTAAAGCAAATCAGAATCACATTTATTATCAGTAACTTATATGACATGAAATGTGTTGTTTTGCAGTAGTAGTACACTGTAAATACATGACGTGAATCAATAGTGCAAAAAATGAATAGTGAGGTAGTGTTCACAGGTTCATGGACCTATCAAAAAGCTGATGGTGGAGGGGAAGAAACTGTTCCTTAAATGTCAAATGTGGGTCTTTAGATGACAAAACTAAAGTTGGATTAAGATAGAAAGAGGAAGTAAGTAATAGGTGATGGGCCATCTGATGCGCATTGAATATACGGCCTGGTTCAGTGGAGACAGTGGTCAGGAAAGAGATTGGATTTAGTGCAAGGATAGTTTATGGCAGTTAGATATACAAGAGTCTCTGAAATTTAGATGAGTTCAAACGCTTGTTCTCAATATGTTTTTGCCAATTTGGTATGGAAACTTATTTTTTAATTAAGTGGTTCTTAGATGGGCACATGAATGGAATGAAGTGAATGGAAAGGTATGGGCCATGTGCAAACAGAGAGATTAGATGTCAGTAGCGTAATTACTTGTTAGTAGCTTAATTTAAATCACTTTATGATTTCAGGAATATGACAAATTTCCATTTTTGGAAAGTTGAAAAATAATGTCAGCAATTTCCTTTTTACCCGACGCTTGCTTAATTGTGTTATTAATTTGCTGAACAGTTTGCGAAGATACATCTCAGTGCTTCTGCTCTTGTACTTCCTCAAAATAATAGAATTTTGACCATGTTCTCCAAAACAATAAGATTATGCTCTGTGCTTTCTCTCAAAGTCCAGCATTTCATACATATCCTTACTACCTTGTATATGCTCATCTGTCAGCTCATTTCTCTAATCTAACTTCTTGAGTATTTCCCTGTAAAACCTTTCTGTAAACTCATGACCTTCCTTGTTAAACTGTCTAACTTTCCTTCCTCTTCTAAAACCATATTAAAACCCACCTTGTTTAGCAAAGTTTTTCACCTCCCTAGCATCCTCTCCATTGGAAGTAAATGATCACTGGCAGCAGTGGTTCAGTCCTTTTTTTTTGTCCTTTCTTTTGCATTTCAGTCCTTACTTCGTTCAGCCATCTCTGCAACTACTCTTGTATAACCATATACTTCCTGTTGTGTACAAGACAGAACTGTATACAGGACCCCTGCCATAACCAACTGGCTTATACAATTCTATTTCAACCTCTCCATTCTTATATTCTATGTCTCGACTGATAAAAAAAACATCAGAAGTATGAACAGGAGTTAATCTGGTCCTTCATGCTTTCTCCACCATTCATTAAGACCATGAATGATCTTCAACCTCAGTGCTATTTTCTTGCAGTATCCCCATATCCATCAATTCACATAAGCTTCTATTTTGAATGAATTAAATGGCTGAGCTTCCATGGAACTTGCTAATGTGCACTTGTATTTCATCAAATATGCTATCCTTTGAGACAGTAACGAGAATGTCAATCAACTGAGTCAGACACATCTTTTCATAGGAACATAAGAACATAAGAAATAGGAGCAGGAGTCAGCCATCTGGCCAGTCGAGCCCGCTCCAACATTCAGTAAGATCATGGCTGATCTGGCCGTGGACTCATCTCCACCTACCTGTCTTTTCCACACAACCCTTAATCCCTTACTATGCAAAAATCTATCCAACCTTGCCTTAAATATATTTACTGATGTAGCCTCCACTGCTTCATTGGGCAGAGAATTCCACAGATTCACCACTCTCTGGGAAAAGGAGTTCCTCCTCATCTCCGTCCTAAATCTACTCCACCGAATCTTGAGGCTACGTTCCCTAGTTCTAGTCTCGCCTACCAGTGGAAACAACACACAGTACTCCAGGTGTGGCCTCACCCGTACCCTGTACAGTTGCAGAATAACCTCCCTGCTCTTAAATTCAATCCCCCAGCAATGAAAGCCAACATTCCACTTGCCTACAACACACACAAAAAATGCTGGTGAATGCAGCAGGCCAGGCATTATTCCATTTGCCTTCTTGATAGTGTGTTGCACCTGCAAATCAACCTTTTGTGATTCATGAACAAGCACTCCCAAGTCTCTCTGCACAGCAGAAGGCTGCAATTTTTTACCATTTAAATAATAATCTGCTCTTTCACTTTTCCTTCCAAAGTAGATGACCTTGCATTTACCAACATTGTACTCCATCTGCCAGACCCTTGCACACTCACTTAACCTATCTATATCTCTCTGCACAATTTGCTTTTCCACTCAATTTAGTATCATCAGCAAACTTATATACACTACACTCAAGCTCCTCTTCCAGACAGTTAATGTATATCGTGGGCCCATCACTGAACCCTGCAGCACACCACTCACCACAGATTGCCAACCAGAGTAACACCCATGTACCCCAACTCTTTGCTTTCTATTGATTAACCAATCCTCTAACCATGCTAATAAAAGGCCCAACTCTATGCATCCTTATGTTATGGATAAGTCTTTTATGTGGCACCTTATCAAATGCCTTCTGAAAATCAAAGTAAATAACATTCATCTGTTCCCCTCTATCCACTGCGCTCATTATGTCCTAGACTAATTCTAGTAAGCTTAGAGGATGTGCAGACCAGCTAGCAGATATTCTCACTGACATTGTCAACATCTCCCTGAGCAGCGCCATCGTTCCTACGTGCTTCAAGGCCGCCACCATCGACCCCGTGCCAAAGAAGTCTTCAGTGTCCTGCCTCAATGATTACCGTCCGGTTGCACTCACATCCATCATCATGAAGTGTTTTGACAGGCTTGTCATGAGGCACATCAAGACCCTGCTGCCCCCTCACTGGACCCCCTGCAGTTCGCGTACCGTCCCAACCATTCAACAGAGGATGTCATTGCCATCACCCTCCACCTGGCCTTAACCCACCTGGACAAAAAAGACACGTACATTCGAATGCTGTTCATAGACTTCAGTTCAGCATTCAACACAACAATTCCTCAGAAACTGATTGGAAAGCTGAGCCTACTGGGCCTGGACACCTCCCTCTGCAACTGGATCCTAGACTTCCTGACTGGGAGACCTCAGTCAGTCCGGATTGAAAGCACATCTCCAACACCACCACACTGAGCATGGGGGACCCTAGGGCTGTGTGCTCAGTCCACTGCTGTTCACTCTGCTGACCCATGACTGTGCTGCAACACACAGCTTGAACCACATCATCAAGTTCACCGATGACACGACCGTGGTGGGTCTCATCAGCAAGAACGATGAGTCAGCATACAGACAGGAGGTGCAGCGACTAACGGACTGGTGCAGAGCCAACAACCTGTCTCTGAATGTAAACAAAAGAGATGGTTGCTGACTTCAGGAGGACACAGAGCAACCACTCTCCACTGAACATCGACGACTCCTCCGTAGAGATCGTTAGGAGCACCAAATTTCTTGGTGTTCACCTGGCGGAGAATCTCACCTGGTCCCTCAACACCAGCTCCATAGCAAAGAAAGCCCAGCAGCATCTCTACTTTCTGTGAAGGCTGAAAAAAAGTCCATCTCCCACCCCCCATCTTCACCACATTCTACAAAGGTTGTATTGAGAGCATCCTGAGCAGCTGCATCACAGCCTGGTTCGGAAATTGCACCATCTCGGATCGCAAGACCCTGCAGCAGGTAGTGAGGTCAGCTGAGAAGATCATCGGGGTCTCTCTTCCCGCCATCAGAGACATTTACACCACATGCGGCATCCGCAAAACAAACAGCATTATGAAGGACCCCATGTACCCCTCATATAAACTCTTCTCCCTCCTGCCATCTGGAAAAAGGCACCAAAGCATTCAGGCTCTCACAACCAGACTATGTAACAGTTTCTTCCCCCAAGCCATCAGACTCCTCAATACCCAGAACCTGGCTTGACACCAACCTACTATACCCTCCACTGTGCCTACTGTCTTTTTTATTATTTTTTATTATTTATTGTAGTGCCTGCACTGTTTTGTGCACTTTATGCAGTCCTGGATAGGTCTGTAGTCTAGTGTAGTTTTTGTGTTTTTTCTTACGTAGTTCAGTGTAGTTTTTGTATTGTTTCATGTAGCACCATGGTCCTGGAAAACGTTGTCTCATTCTTACTATGTTCTGTACCAGCAGTTATGGTTGAAATGACAATAAAAAGTAACTTGACTTGAAGTTTGTCAAACAGGACCTGCCTTTGCTGAATCCATGCTGCATCTGCCTGACGGATCCATTTCTTTCCAGGTGCCTCGCTATTTCTTCTTTAATGATAGCTTCAAGCATTTTCCCAACTATAGATGTTCCTTAACATATTCATCCTTGTTGCTGATTCAGACTGTCTTTCATAACTTTTCTAATAATCAGTCCACTCTCCAGATTAGGCTGCCACCTTCTGGTCATTTAACCCCTTCAACAACAGTTCCACATCATCAGACTTCTAGTTCTTCAAAACCTAACCAATAACCAACGAGGAAGCAGGATCATCTCCAACATGAATAAGAGGAACAAACACCACAGAAAGTAAGGGCATTGAGAAAAATGTAGTATCATTGAATTCTACAGCATACACAAAGACACCAGTCCAAGTCATTCATGCCAACCAAAGTGTCCTCCTGAGCTAGTCCCATTATCCCTCTAAAATGTCCTATCCTTGAATCTGTCCAAATGCTTTAAACTTTGTAAATGCATCCAACTCTACCACTTCCTCAGGCATTTCATTCTATAAATACACCACTCTGTGTGGAAAAACTCACCTCTCAGGTCCCTTTTAAATTTTTCTTCACTCACTTTGAACTTACACCTTCTAGTGTTATGTTCCACAACACTGGGGAAACATACTGGAATCAACACCTTATTCCTATTCCTTGGGATATTATAAACCCCTCAGCCAGCCTCCGTCAGTCTGGGGAAAATGGTCCCTGCCTGCCCAGTTTCTCCTCATAACTCAAACCCTCTACTCTCGGCAACATCCTTGTTCATGGTTTCTGCATCTTCCCTACCTTAATCACATTCTTCCTTTAGTATGACAGCCAGAATGCTAACAATACTTCAGATGTAATCTCACCTATGTCTCGTACAGCTCTAACACTGAACAGAATAGTACAGGACAGAAAACAGCTTTTGGGCCCACAATATTGTGCCAAACTAATTATGCTTCTGGCATCTAATCCCTCTGTTGCACATAGAAACATAGAAAATAGGTGCAGGAGGCCATTCAGCCCTTCGAGCCTGGACCACCATTCAGTATGATCATGGCTGATCACCCAACTCAGAACCCTGTACCTGCCTTCTCTCCATATCCCCTGATCCCTTTAGCCACAAGGGCCACATCTAACTCACTCTTAAATATAGCCAATGAACTGGCCTCAACTGTTTCCTGTGGCAGAGAATTCCACAGATTCACCACTCTTTATGTGAAGAAATTTTTCCTCATCTCAATCCTAAAAGGCTTCCCCTTTATCCTCAAACTGTGACCCCTCGTTCTGGACTTCCTCAACATCGGGAACAATCTTCCTGCATCGAGCCTGTCCAATCCCTTTAGAATTTTATACGTTTCAATAAGATTCCCCTTCAATCTTCTAAATTCCTGCGAGTATAAGCCTAGTCGATCCAGTCTTTCATCATATGAAGGTCCTGCCATTCTAGGAATCAATCTGGTGACCCTTCTTTGCACTCCCTCTATGGCAAGAATGTCTTTCCTCAGATTAGGGGACCAAAACTGCACACAATACTCCAGGTGTAGTCTCACCAAGGCCTTGTACAACTGCAGTAGTACCTCCCTGCTCCTGTACTTGAATCCTCTTGCTATGAATGCCAGCATACCATTCGCCTTTTTCACCGCCTGCTGTACCTGCATGCCCACTTTCAATGACTGGTGTATAATGACACCCAGGTCTCGTTGCATCTCCCCTTTTCCTAATCGGCCACCATTCAGATAATAATCTGTTTTCCTATTTTTGCCACCAAAGTGGATAACTTCACATTTATCCACATTAAATTGCATCTGCCATGAATTTCCCCACTCACCTAACCTATCCAAGTCACCCTGCATCCTCTTAGCATCCTCCTCACAGCTAACACTGCCACCCAGCTTCGTGTCATCCGCAAACTTGGAGATGCTGCATTTAGTTCCCTCGTCTAAGTCATTAATATATATTGTAAACAACTGGGGTTCCAGAACTGAGCCTTGCGGTACCCCACTAGTCACTGCCTGCCATTCTGAAAAGGTCCCATTTATTCCCACTCTTTGCTTCCTGTCTGCTAACCAATTCTCTATCCACATCAATACCATACCCCCAATACCAGGTGCTTTAATTTTGCACACTAATCTCCTGTGTGGGACCTTGTCAAAAGCCTTTTGAAAATTCAGATATACCACATCCACTGGTTCTCCCCTATCCACTCTACTAGTTACATCCTCAAAAAATTCTATGACATTCGTCAGACATGATTTTCCTTTCACAAATCCATGCTGACTTTGTCCAGTGATTTCACCGCTTTCCAAATGTGCTGTTATCACATCTTTGATAACTGACTCTAGCATTTTCCCCACCACTGATGTCAGGTTAACCGGTCTTTAATTCCCTGGTTTCTCTCTCACTTCTTTTTAAAAAAGCGGGGTTACATTAGCTACCCTCCAATCCTCAGGAACTAATCCAGAAGCTAAAGAGTTTTGAAAAATTATCACTAATGCATCCACTATTTCTTGGGCTACTTCCTTAAGCACTCTGGGATGCAGACCATCTGGCCCTGGGGATTTATCTGCCTTTAATTCCTTCAATTTACCTAACACCACTTCTCTACTAACATGTATTTCCCTCAGTTCCTCCATCTCACTAGACACTCGGTCCCCTACTATTTCCGGAAGATTATTTATGTCCTCCTTAGTGAAGACAGAACCAAGGTAGTTATTCAATTGGTCTGCCTTGTTCCCCATGATCAATTCACCTGTTTCTGACTGTAAGGGACCTACATTTGTCTTTACCAATCTTTTTTCTTTTCACATATCTATAAAAGCTTTTACAGTCAGTTTTTATGTTCCCTGCCAGCTTTCTCTCATAATCTTTTTTCCCTTTCCTAATTAAGCCCTTTGTCCTCCTCTGCTGGACTCTGAATTTCTCCCAGTCCTCAGGTGTGCCGCTTTTACTGGCTAATTTGTATGTTTCTTCTTTGGAATTGATACTATCCCTAATTTCCCTTGTCAGCCACGGGTGCACTACCTTCCCTGGTTTATTCTTTTGTCAAACTGGGATGAACAATTGTTGTAGTTCATCCATGCGATCTTTAAATGCTTGCCATTGCATATCCACCGTCAACCCTTTTAAGTATCATTTGCTAGTCTATCTTTGCTAATTCACGTCTCATACCTTCAAAGTTACCCTTCTTTAAGTTCAGAACCTTTGTTTCTGAATTAACTATGTCATTCTCCATCTTAATGAAGAATTCCATCATATTATGGTCACCCTTACCCAAGGGGCCATGGCCCATACCTCTCCATTCAGTACATATTCCTGTGTTCATCAAAGAACTACTTAAACGCCTGTGCTTTCAACTCCATCACTGACAGTGCATTCCAGACACCCACCATTCTCCGTAGAAAAACCTGGACATCTCCTTGGAACTTTC
The DNA here is from genome assembly GCF_963921235.1 of Mobula hypostoma. Taxonomy (NCBI): domain Eukaryota; kingdom Metazoa; phylum Chordata; class Chondrichthyes; order Myliobatiformes; family Myliobatidae; genus Mobula; species Mobula hypostoma. The sequence goes on along the minus strand of NC_086100.1, from coordinate 99,142,576 downwards.
GCTCTTTCACATTAAATGTTTGTCCTTCAGTATTAGACATTTCAACTCCGGGAAAAGATACTGATTTCTTGTAATTTCGTAAAACTTTAAAAAAAAATTGAAGCAAGAGGCCGAGAGTGAAAAGTAAAAAATCTCAGAGAGAAGACTTTTTTTTTTACACTGCTCGGGGAAAAGAGGCCAGACTGCGCAGGCACATGATGTAGAGCACCAAAGGTTTTAAAAAAAAGACCACCATATACAGGTGAGGTATCATGACTGGGTATAAAAGTAGCGTCCATCAAAGGCTCAGTCTTTGCAAGCAAGGATGGGTCGTGGCTCACCCCTTTGTGCCAAAATTCGTGAGAGAATTGTTAGTCAGTTCAAGAGGAACATTTCTCAACGCAAGATTGCAGAGAATTTAGGTCTTTCAACATCTACAGTACATAATATTGTGAAAAGATTCAGAGAATTCAGAGACATCTCAGTGCGTAAAGGGCAAGGTTGGAAACCACTGTTGAATGCGGGTGATCTTCAAGCCCTCAGGTGGCACTGCCTAAGAAACCGTCATGCTACTGTGACAATTATAGCCACCTGGGCTCGGGAGTACTTCAGAAAACCATTGTCACTCAACAGTCCGTCACTGCATCCAGAAATGCAACTTGAAACTGTATTACGCAAGGAGGAAGCCATACATCAACTCAATGCAGAAACGTCGGTGAGTTCTCTGGGCCCGAGCTCATCTCAGATGGACAGAAAGACTGTGGAACTGTGTGCTGTGGTCAGATGAGTCCACATTTCAGCTAGTTTTTGGAAAAAACGGGTGTCCAGTTCTCCGTGCCAAAGATGAAAACGACCATCCAGCTTGTTATCAGTGAAAGGTGCAAAAGTCAGCATCTGTGATGGTATGGGGGTACATCAGTGCCCACGGCATGGGTGAGTTGCATGTATGTGAAAGTACCATTGACTCTGAGGTATATATTAGGATTTTAGAGAGACATATGTTGCCATCAAGACGACGTCTCTTCCCAGAACGTCCATGCTTATTTCAGAAGGACAATGCCAGACCACATTCTGCACGGGCTACAACAACGTGGCTTTGTAGACACAGAGTGCGTGTGCTTGACTGGCCTGCTGCCAGTCCAGATCTATCTCCTATTGAAAATGTATGGCGCATCATGAAGAGGAGAATCAGACAACAGAGACCACAGACTGTTGAGCAGCTGAAGTCTTATATCAAGCAAGAATGGACAAAATTTCCAATTGCAAATCTACTACAATTAGTATCCTCAAATCCAAAACAATTAAAAAGTGTTATTAAAAGGAAAGGTGATGTAACACACGGTAAGCATGCCTCTGTCCCAACTTTTGTTGAGTGTGTTGAAGCCATCAAATTCTAAATTTGTGTATGTTTACAAAATACAATTAAGTTGGTCAGTAAAACTATTGAAAATCTTTTCTTTGTACTTTTGTCAGTTAAATAAGGGTTCACGTGAATTAACATATTACAGATTTTTGTTTTTATTGCATTTTGGAAAATATCCCAACTTTTCTGGAAATGGAGTTCGTAGATTTGCAGGGGGATGGGAGCCAGAGCAGATAGTGGAGCGGGGGAAAATAAATGATGGTAAAAGTTAATGTGAAGTCACAAATAGAAGGGTTGTGTGTGGTGGTATTAATCTTCTGAGGTGTGTCTATTTCAATGCAAGAAGTATTGCGAGCTGACGAGCTGAGGGCGTGGATTGACACACAGAATTACAACATTATAGCCATACTGAAACTTGGCTTACAGGAGGGGCAGGACTGGCAGCTTAATGTTCCAGGGTTCCGATGTTTCAGACGTGATAGAGGCAGAGGAATGAAGGGTGGGGGTGGTGGGGGAGGGTGGCATTGCCAGTCAGGGAAAATGTTACAGCAGTGCTCAGGCAGGATAGATTAGGGGGCTTGTCTACTGAGGCCATATGAGTAGAGCTGAGAAACAGGAAAGCTATGACCACATTAATGGGGTTGTATTATAGACCACCCAAGAGTCAGTGAGAATTGGAGGAGCAAATCTGCAGAGAGATAGCAGACAACTGCAGGAAACATAAAGTTGTGATAGTAGGGGATTTTAATTTTCCACATATTGATTGGGATTCCCATACTGTTAAAGGTCTAGATGGGTTAGAGTTTGTAAAATGTGTTCAGGAAAGTTTTCTAAATCAATATATAGGGGTACGAACTAGAGAGGATGCAATACTAGATCTCCTATTAGGAAACAAGTTAGGACAGGTGACGGAAGTGTGTGTAGGGGAACACTTTGGTTCCAGTGATCATAACACCATTAGTTTCAACTTGATCATGGATAAAGATCGATCTGGTCCTTGGGTTGAGGTTCTAAACTGGAAAAAAGCCAAACTTGAGAGTCCCTTAAATACTCCTAATGTACCAGCCTCGACCACCACCCCAACAGAACATTCCAGACACTTGTCACACTGCTTTTTTAAAATAAGCTACAACTGACATCTTCCCAAAACCTGCCTCCACTCATAAAAGGAATCATTTAGTATTAACCATTTCCTGCCCCTGGAGAAAAACACTGGCTATTCATTCTATCTTTGTCCCTTATCCTGTGCAACTTTACCAGGTCTCCTCTTGCTCTCTTCAGTTCCAAAGAAGAAAGCCCGAGCTCACTCACCCTTTCCTTGTAGAATGTTCTCAAATTCAGGTAGCATCCTGGTAAATCCCTCCTGTAACTTCTCTAATGCTTCCACATTTCTATGAGGAAACCAGAGCTGAACACTAATGTACAATATACAGGGCCAGTGTGTGTTTGGGGGGTGGGGGGTGTGCAGGGAAGGTGCCTGAAGAATTCAATAAACACAATAGCTTCATCGATGCATTGGGACATGTGGATGAACAATTTTAAATTTAATTGTCAATCAACTATGAATGAATACCCATGAGTATTTAAATCCCGTATTTAAACTTAGTATTTAAATCTGTGGATTTAAACTAGATACAAGGGGGAGGGGAACCAGACTGTAGGAACAGATGTAGGGGAGAAGGAAGAAAAAGAAAATAGTAAAGTTGCTTGCACTGTTAGTGATAAACAGAGTAAAATGGAAAAGTTCTTAAATACATTTATTTTAACGCTAGGAGCATTATAAGAAAGGTGGATGAGCTCACAGCATGGATTGATACCTGGAAGTATGATGTTGTAGCTATTAGTTGGTTGCAGGAGGGCGTGATTGGCAACTGAATATTCCTGGATTTCGTTGCTTCAGGTGTGATAGAATCGGAGGGACAAGAGGGGGAGGTGTTGCATTAGTTGTCAGAGAAAATATTACAGTGGTGCTCTGGCAGGATAGATTGAGGGCTCGTCTAGGGAGGCTATTTGGGTGGAATTGAGGAATGGGTAAGTCGTAGTAAAAGTTACAGGTGTGTATTATAGACCACCTAATGGGGGGGGCCAGAAGTGGAGGAGCAAATTTGTAAGGAGATAGCAGATATTTGTAGTAAGCGCAAGGTTGTGATTGTGGGAGATTTTAATTTTCCACACATAGACTGGGAAGCCCATTCTGTAAAAGGGCTGGATGGTTTGGAGTTTGTAAAATGTGTGCAGGAGAGTTTTTTGCAGGAATACATAGAGGTACCAACTAGGGAAGGGGCAGTGTTGGATCTCCTGTTAGGGAATGAGATAGGTCAGGTGACGGAGGTTTGTGTTGGGGAGCACTTTGGGTCCAGTGATCACAATGCCATTAGTTTCAATATAATTATAGAGAAGGATAGGTCTGGACCCAGGGTTGAGATTTTTGATTGGAGAAAGGCTAACTTTGAGGAGATGCGAAAGGATTTAGAAGAAGTGGATTGGGACAAATTGTTTTATGGGAAGGATGTAATAGAGAAATGGAGGTCATTTAAAGGTGAAATTTTGAGGGTACAGAATCTTTATGTTCCTGTTAGCTTGAAAGGAAAGGTTAAGGAGGACTTCCGGGTCATCAAGGGAATGGCGGCGTAAGGAAAAGGTCTCTCGACAAAAAAGAAGGTAAACTGCCCCAAAATTGAATTTAGACAAATACTTAATATTGCATAACTATATTAATAAAAGGGGCAAGGATGATGTCTAAGAACAAGAATAAAAAGTCCGCTTCGAAGGCTGATAAACATAAAGAGATGCAGCAAGGCGAAGGGCCTAGCTCTCCCACGGCAAGCCAGGACGGAGATAATGAGGGGGAATCGGTGACTTTGTCTTTGATTCTCGGAGAGATTCGCGAGTTCCGACAAGATAACAGCAAACAGCTAGAAGATATTAAAGGAGAAATAGTAAAAACTAACTCGCGGATAGATGAAGCTGAAGAGAGGATTGTTGGAATTGAAGAGAAGCTATAAACTGCAGAGGAGGTGATAGCAGAAATGCTGAAGCTACAAGACCAACTCCAGTGGAAACTAATAGATCAAGAAGGCCGCTCGAGAAGGGAAAATGTGAGGATCTACGGAGTTCCCGAAGGAACCGAAGGTAAACCCGGATTGATGATTCCCTTCGTGGAGAAGCTGCTTAGAGAGAACCTTGATATACCGGACGCAAAAGACCTACAGATAGAAAGGGCTCACCGTGCGTTGGCACCACAGCCTCCGGCAGGCACCCAGCCCAGATCGATTCTGATCAGATTTCTCAGTTACAGAACGAAGGAAGAGGTGCTTAAAAGAGCATGGCAAAAGAAAGGTTTCATGTGGAACAACTGTAAAATCAGTTTAGACCACGACTACGCACCGGGGATTCTTGCCGGACGGAAGGAATATACGGAAACACGGAGAGTCCTGAAGGAAAACAACATCAGATTCCAGACCCTGTATCCAGCTCGGCTGAGAGTCTTTTACGACGAAGGGACTAAAACTTACGCTACGGTGGAGGAGGCAACGTTGGACCTGGCGGACCGGGGACTACCTATTAAAGTTATCACCCAACTGGAGTCGCTACTGGAGAGGATTCGGCAGAAGTCGTGGCAGTTAGTGGAGCGAGGACGCTCCACTCGAACCAGAGTGTCAAACTACAAGGAAAAGCTGCAAATATTCAGACGCGAATGTACAGAGAATACAGATTAATTAAGAGAAATGACTGAAAAGAGTAAATCGGACTTAAAAGTAAAATGAAAACTGGTAACTGAAAATAATCTAGGCGGAATAACTTGAATGATAGCAATATGGTCGAGACATAAATAGGAGAAAATTCTCTATGATTATTCAAACTGCTGAGGGCCCTCTAACACAGGGTGAAGATAGAGGTTATCCCTCTGAACTGAGGCGGGTCGGTGCTCAGGCCTCACTGTGGGAAGTCGGGGAAAATTTTCAAATGTTATACGTTCAGAAATGTCTAGGGTGTGGTTATATGTCTTGGTTTACTGTTGAGAAGGGATTGCTTACTGTTTGGTTAGAAAAGGAGAGTGCTTTTTTTCTACTAGAGAAAAATGCAAACTGAATTGGTAAAAATAATTTCCTATAATGTTAATGGGGTTTTGAATCCAATTAAAAGAAATAAGATTATGTCTAAATTGAAAAAAGAGAGGGCACAAATAGCTTTCCTCCAGGAAACACATAAGAGCCAATCTGAACATGGAAAATTAAAAAGAATGGGCTTTAATCATGTATTTTATTCATCATATAAATTGAGTCACAAAAGAGGGGTAGCTACTTTAATATCAAGTACTCTTAATTATGAACATATTTCAGAGACTAGAGACAAAGAAGGACGGTTTGTAAAAATCACAGGAAGAATAGAAGGTACAGAAATAACATTGCTGAATGTTTATGCTCCTCCAGGTAGTGAATGGTCATTTTATAGACACATTTTTGACCTAATGGTCAGTTCTCGAGGGGTAGTAATTTGTGGAGGGGATTTTAATATTAGATTAAATCCTATATTAGATTCTTCAAGAATAGTTACTCAGAATAAACCTCTGACTCGGAAAGTGAATTCATTGATGGAGGAGTTGGGAATTATAGATGTCTGGAGGGAATTACACCCTACTAGTAAAGATTATACATATTACTCTTTCCCTCATTCAGCCTATTCAAGGATAGACTATTTCTTTATCTTTAATACAGATAGACTCAGGATAAAAAACTGTAATATTGCAACAATTGATCTGTCGGATCATAGCCCAGTCTCTATGTCTCTAATCCTGGAAAGGAAAATGAGGAAAACACTATGGAGGCTAAACTCACATATACTTAATAACCCAAAAGTAATGGAGAGATTAAGGGGAGAAATCAAAGAATATCTAGACCTTAATGACACGGGAGAAACATCACCAGTGATTTTATGGGATACATTGAAAGCTGTACTGAGAGGGAAAATTATTTCCATTACTACTCACATGAAAAAAATCAATGCACAAAAATTAGCAGACCTTCAAGGAAAATTAAAACAACTTCAAGTTGGAGATAGCAACAAAAGTAATTCAAATCGAAAACAGGAAATTAGGAAATTGCAAAGTGAAATTGATGATATTTATACGTTGGAAACTCAAAGAAATTTTCTTTACCTGAGACAAAAGAATTATGAAGTAGGAGGTAAATCAGCTAGATTATTAGCATATAAATTACGAAAACAAGAAGCAGACAATACAATTCATAAAATAAAGAATCCAAAGACAAAGCTTGTGGAGAGTACAATAGGGAAAATTCAAGAGAGTTTTGAAACATATTATCGAGAGCTGTACTCCCAACCCCGGGCCCCCAGTGTATTGGATTTTTTAGATCTACCTAAACTTACAGATTTACAAAATGAAAGTTTATTAGAACCAGTAACTGTCAAAGAACTGAACGTGGCCATCTCTAGGTTAAAGGCTGGAAAGTCCCCGGGTTCTGATGGGTTTACCTCAGAGTGGTACAAGTCCCTGAAGACACAGTTAGCCCCATTACTACTTAACACCTTTAATTGGATCTTGCAGAGAGGAGAAACTCCACCTTCCTGGAGAGAAGCGATTATTTCAGTTATTCCTAAAGAGGGTAAAGATAAACTAGAATGTGGCAATTATTGGCCAATTAGTGTTCTTAATTTAGATTACAAACTATTTACATCTATATTAGCGCGCAGATTGGAAAAGCTTTTACCTGGCCTAATCCATTTAGACCAGACTAGATTTATTCAACAAAGACAAACACAGGACAACATAAGGAGAACTCTGCACATATTAGAACAGGTTAATAAGAACGAGACAGAGACAATGGTAGTAGGATTGGACGCTGAGAAAGCTCTTGATTCGGTTAGTTGGGCATTCCTATACAGAGTGTTAGGAAGATTCCGCTTTCAAGAAAGGTTTATTAAAGTAATTCAGACTCTGTATGACAGCCCAACAGCCCGAATTAAGATAAATGGGGACCTCTCTGACTCCTTCATTTTAGAGAGAGGCACTAGACAGGGATGCCCAATTTCTCCTCTCCTTTTTGCGCTATATATTGAACCACTTGCCCAACTAATAAGACAGAGCAAAATCGTAAAAGGTATCAAGGTGGCAGGGATTGAACAGAAAGTGGCGTTATTCGCAGATGATGTTTTGGTCTATCTGAGTGAACCAGAAAAATCATTTATAGGATTGTTTACACTGTTGGATGACTTTGGGAAAATATCAGGTTATAAAATAAATGTAAAGAAAACGCAGGTTATGTCCCTAAATTATACACCATCCAAAAAATTGCAGGGTACACACGATCTTAAGTGGGAAGCTAAATCATTAAAATATTTAGGAATAACCCTGCCGAAGGATCTTTCAACACTGTCACAGGTAAATTATGGGCCATTAATCTCAGAGATAAAAGCAGATATGCATAGATGGAATCTTATCCCCTTTTTAAGTTTAAATTCAAGGATAAATACTATAAAAATGAATATTCTTCCTCGGTTATTATATCTTTTCCGTACTTTACCAGTGGAGGTGGATGATAATCAATTCAGGGAATGGGACAAATGGATTTCCCGCTTCATTTGGCAAGGAAGGAAACCTAGAATTCGATATAACACCTTACAGTTAAGGAGGAAAGAGGAGGTATGGTTCTTCCTTGCCTGAGAAATTATTTTTATGCCTCACAGATAACCCCTCTGTTATATTGGTGTAATAGGGAATATAAGGCTAGATGGAAGGAAATAGAATTTGGATTAGTTGACAGTTTTCCTCTTCAAGCCTCAATAGCTGACAAAGGATTGATGGCCCAGTTGGAAAAATTTAATAATGCTTGGATAAATCTTACATTAAAAGTATGGCAGAAGGTGGTTAATTCATGTGGAATTAATAACATGCTAAAACTCTTTAGATGGTGTGCATATGATACCGAATTCCTTCCCAACAGAGGAGATAAAAGATTTGAGCTATGGATAAAGAAAGGTCTTACAACCTACCTCTCATTTATAGATAAAAGAGTATTACAAAGTTTCCAAATCCTGCAGGACAAACATGGCCTAGAACATAATGACTTTTTTAGGTACCTTCAAATACGAAACTATGTTAACCAGAGTTGTAGATATACAGACCTATCAACAGTAGAATTAGAATTTTTCAAGATTCTGAATTCGGCTTGCAGTTTAATACCTAGTAAATCAGTTTCTCGCCTATATAATGCACTCTCCCATGCTAAAAATGTAAATACACTGTATATTAAAGAGAAGTGGGAGAAAGAAGCGGGGTTGGTACTTTCAGAGGAGGCTTGGGGGAAAATCTGCAGCTTTCAATGGTCCTCGACTAATTCTTTGACTTGGAGAGAACATTGTTGGAAAAACATTATAAGATACTTCAAGACCCCATATCAGGAAAAATATAAAGATACAAATGTGATGTGTTGGAGAAGGTGCGGCTCCAAGGAGGCAAATCATTTTCATATTTTCTGGGATTGCCCTAAATTAAGTCTATTTTGGGAAGGTATTCATAGAACATTAGTTAAGGTACTTAGGTCCCAGATACCTCTGAACTTTGAGACGCTCTATTTGGGGCATGTATTGTTCCTTGAACAGAAGGAAGATATAAAGTTGCTGCAGGCCCTCTTAGCGGCAAGTAAGAAATCAATCACTAGAAAATGGCTAAATCCAATACCACCTACATTAGAAGATTGGTACGAAATTATCTTGGAAATATTTAAAATGGAAAAGTTGACCTACTCCCTGAGAACTCAAAAAGAAACATTTTATCAAATCTGGAATAAATGGATTGAATATATAACCCCAATGCGAGCAGACTTTAGATGACTCTCCTAATGATTTATATTGCTCTTCTCATCAACACAGTAATATTGCTAACGTAAGCACCCCTAGTCTAAATGTTTGTTGTTTTTTTTTGGAAAATAGAGAATTATCACAAGTAAAGGGAAAGATTTGGGAAAGGGATAAAAAAAAAATGAAAAAAATTAAGTAAATAAGTACATAGGGATTGGATAATTATGTCTGCGGGCAGGAACAAGCACGAACAAATTGGGATATAAACACCTACAATGGTTGGTATATAGGCTTGTATGCAACATTTTGGACCAGTGGAAATGGTCCAGAAGGGTTGTATGGAAACTATTATTACCATTTTTCTTAACAACTAATTTCATTACTTAGCCTAATAGGTTAGATTTACCACAGTACATAATTATCTATTTAAATGTTTATTTTGCTTTTATATCATCTCAATGTGTACTTAAGAATGTATAAATAATTGTAGTTTTATACATATAAAAAAATGGAAAAGGTTATATGTGTGAAAAAAGTACACGATAATTGTGAACTCCTTATCCAAATAAAAATAAAATTTAAAAAAAAAAGAAAGGAAAGGTTAAAAGTTTGAGAGAGCCATGGTTTTCAAGGGATATTGGAAACTTGGTTCAGAAAAAGAGATATCTATAATAAATATAGGCAGCATGGAGGAAATGAGGTGCGTGAGGAATATAATGAATGTAAAAAGAATCTTAAAGAAATTAGAAAAGCTAAAAGAAGACATGAGGTTGCTTTGGCAAGTAAGGTGAAAATAAATCCAAAGGGTTTCTACAGTTATATTAATAGCAAAAGGATAGTGAGGGATAAAATTGGTCCCTTAGAGATCAGAGTGGACAGCTACGTGTGGAACCAAAAGAGATGAGGGAGATTTTGAACAATTTCTTTTCTTCGGTATTCACTAAGGAGAAGGATATTGAATTGTGTAAGGTGAGTGAAACAGGTAGGGAAGTTATGGAACTATGATGATTAAAGAAGAGGAAGAAGTACTGGGGCTTTTAAGGAAAATAAAAGTGGATAAGTCTCCAGGTCCTGACAGGATATTCCCGAGAACTTTGAGGAAAGTTAGTGTAGAAATAGCAGGGGCTCTGACAGAAATATTTCAAATGTCATTAGAAACAGGGATGGTGCCGGAGGATTGGCGTATTGCTCATGTGGTTCCATTGTTTAAAAAGGGTTCTAAGAGTAAACCTAGCAATTATCAGCCTGTGAGTTTGACGTCAGTGGTGGGTAAATTGACGGAAAGTATTCTTAAAGATGGTATATATAATTATCTGGATAGACAGGGTCTGATTAGGAACAGTCAACATGGATCTGTGTGTGGAAGGTCATGTTTGACAAATCTTATTGAATTTTTTGAAGAGGTTACTAGGAAAGTTGACAACGGTAAAGTGGTGGATGTTGTCTATATGGACTTCAGTAAGGCCTTTGACAAGGTTCCACATGGAAGGTTAGTTAGGAAGGTTCAATCGTTAGGTATTAATATTGAAGTAGTAAAATGGATTCAGCAGTGGCTGGATGAGAGACGCCAGAGAGCAGTGGTGGATAACTGTTTGTCAGATTGGCAGCCGGTGACTAGTGGTGTGCCTCAGGGATCTGTACTGGGTCCAATGTTGTTTGTCATATATATTAATTATTTGGATGATGGGGTGGTAAATTGGATGAGTAAGTATACAGATGATACTACAAACGTAAGATAGGTGGAGTTGTGGACAATGGAGTAGGTTTTCAAAGCTTGCAGAGAGATTTAGGCCAGTTAGAAGAGTGGGCTGAAAGATGGCAGATGGAGTTTAATGCTGATAAATGGGAGGTGCTACATTTTGGTAGGACTAATCAAAATAGGACATACGTGGTAAATGGTAGGGCATTGAAGAATGCAGTAGGACAGGGGGAATCTAGGAATAATGGTGCATGGTTCCCTGAAGGTGGAACCTCATGTGGATAGGGTGGTGAAGAAAGCTTTTGGTACGCTGGCCTTTATAAATCAGAGCATTGAGTATAGGAGTTGGGATGTAATGTTAAAATTGTACAAGGCATTGGTAAGGCCAAATTTGGAGTATTGCGTACAGTGCCGGTCACTGAATTATAGGAAAGATGTCAACAAAATAGAGAGAGTACAGAGAAGATTTACTAAAATGTTACCTCGATTTCAGCACCTAATTTACAGAGAAAGGTTGAACAAGTTGGGTCTTTATTCTTTGGAGCGTAGAAGGTTGAGGGGGAACTTGATAGATGTATTTAAAATTATGAGGGGGATAGACAGAGTTGACGTGGATAGGCTTTTTCCATTGAGAGTAGGGGAGATTCAAACAAAAGGACATGAGTTGAGAGTTAGGGGGCAAAAGTTTAGGGGTAACGTGAGGGGGAACTTCCTTACTCAGAGTGGTAGCTGTGTGGAACAAACTTCCAACAGAAGTAGTAGAGGCAGGTTTGATATTGTCGTTTAAAGTAAAATTGGATAGCTATATGGACAGGAGAGGAATGGAGGGTTATGAGCTGAGTGCAGGTTGGTGGGACTAGGTGAGAATAAGCGTTCAGCACGGACTAGAAGGGCCGAGATGGCCTGTTTCTGTGCTGTAATTGTTATATGGTAATATGGAACGAGAAAGGATCTAAAAAGAGTGGATTGGGACAGGTTGTTCTCTGGCAAGGATGTGATTGTTAAGTGGGAGGCCTTCAAAGGAGAAATTTTGAGAGTGCAGAGTTTGTATGCTCCTGTCAGGATTAAAGGCAAAGTGAATAAAAATAAGGAACCTTGGTTCTCAAGGGATATTGGAACTCTGATAAAGAAGAGAGAGATGTATGACATGTATAGGAAACAAGGAGCAAATAAGGTGCTTGAGGAGTATAAAGGGTGCAAAGAAAACTTAAGAAAGAAATCAGGAGGGCTAAAAGAAGACATGAGGTTGCTTTGGCAGTCAAGGTGAAGGATAATCCAAAGAGCTTCCACAGGTATATTAAGAGCTAAAGGAAAGTAAGGGATAAAATTGGTCCTCTTGAAGATCAGAGTGGTCGGCTATGTATAGAACCAAAAGAAATACGGGAGATCTTAAATGGGTTTTTTGTGTCTGTATTTACTAAGGAAACTGGCATGGAGTCTATGGAAATAAGGCAAACAAGTAGTGAGTCACGGAACCTATAAAGATTGAGGAGGTGGAGGTGCTTGCTATCTTGAGGCAAATCAGAGTAGATAAATCCCCAGGACCTGACAGGGTATTCCCTCGGACCTTGAAGGAGACTAGTGTTGAAATTGCAGGGGCCCTGGCAGATATATTTAAAATGTCGGTATCTACGGGTGAGGTGCCGGAGAATTGGAGGAGAGCTCATGTTATTCCATTATTTTTAAAAGGCTCTAAAAGTAATCTGGGAAATTATAGGTTGGTAAGTTTGACATTGGTAGTAGGTAAATTATTGGAAGGAGTACTAAGAGATAGGATCTACAAATATTTGGATTGCCAAGGACTTATTAGGGAGAGTCAACATGGCTTTGTGCGTGGTGGGTCATGTTTAACCAATCTATTAGTTTTTCCAGGTTACCAGGAAAGTAGATGAAGGGAATGTAGTGAATGTTGTCTACATGGACTGCAGTAAGGCCTTTGATAAGGTCCCGCATGGGAGGTTAGTTAGGAAGATTCAGTCGCTAGGTATACACGGAAAGGTAGTAAATTGGATTAGATATTGGCTCAATGGAAGAAGCAAGAGAGTGGGAGTGGAGGATTGCTTCTCTGAGAGGAGGTCTGTGACTAGTGGTGTGCCACAGGGATCAGTGCTGGGTCCATTGTTATTTGTCATCTATATCAATTATCTGGATGATAATGTGGTAAATTGGATCAGCAAAGTTGCTGATGATACAAAGATTGGAGGTGTAGTGGACAGTGAGGAAGGTTTTCAAAGCTTGCAGAGGAACTTGGACCAGCTGGAAAAATGGGTTAAAAAATGGCAGATGGAGTTTAATACAGACAAGTACGAGGTATTGCACTTTGGAAGGACAAACCAAGGTAGAACATACAAGGTAAACGGTAGGGCACTGAGGAGTGCAGTAGAACAGAGGGATCTGGGAATACAGATACAAAATTCCCTAAAAGTGGCGTCACAGGTAGATAGAGTCATAAAGAGAGCTTTTGGTACATTAGCCTTTATAAAACAAAGTACTGAGTATAAGAGTTGGAATGTTATGGTGAGGTTGTATGAGGCCGAATTTGGAGTACTGTGTGCAGTTTTGGTCACCAAATTACAGGAAGGATATTAATAAGGTTGAAAGAGTGCAGAGAAGGTTTACAAGTACGTTGCCAGGACTTGAGAAACTGAGTTACAGAGAAAGGTTGAACAGGTTAGGACTTTATTCCCTGGAGCGTAGAAGAATGAGGGGAGATTTGATAGAGGTATATAAAATTATGATGGGTATAGATAGAGTGAACGCAAGCAGGCTTTTTCCACTGAGGCTAGGGGAGAAAAAAACCAGAGGACATGGGTTAAGGGTGAAGGGGGAAGGGGGAAAAGTTTAAAGGGAACATTAGGGGGGGCTTCTTCACACAGAGAGTGGTGGGAGTGTGGAATGAGCTGCCAGATGAAGTGGTAAATGTGGGCTCACTTTTAACATTTAAGAAAAACTTGGACAGGTACATGGATGAGAGGTGTATGGAGGGATATGGTCCAGGTGCAGGTCAGTGGGACTTGGAAGGAAAATGGTACGGCACAGCCAAGAAGGGCTAAAAGGCCTGTTTCTGTGCTGTAATGTTCTATGGTTCCCATCAGGTTTCCCCTCAGCCTGTGCCATCCTAGAGGAAACAACCCAATTTTAGAAACATAGAAAACCTACAGCACAATACAGGCCGTTCAGCCCACAAAGTTGTGCTGAACATGTCCCTACCTTAGAAATTACTCGGCTTACCTATAACCCTCTTTTTTACTAAGCTTCATGTACCTATCTAAATGTCCCTTAAAAGACCCTATCGTATCCGCCTCCACCACCGTTGCCAGTAGCCCATTCCATGCACTCACCACTGAGTAAAAAACTTACCCCTGACATCTCTTCTGTACCTATGCCCCATCACCTTAAACCTATGTCCCCTTGTGGCAACCATTTCAGCCCTGGGAAAAAGCCTCTGACTATCCACACGATCAATGCTTCTCATCATCTTATACACTTCTATCAGGTCACCTCTTGTCCTCCGTCACTCCAAGGAGAAAAGGCTGCGTTCACTCAACCTATTCTCATAAGACATGCTCCCCAATCCAGGCAACATCCTAGTAAATCTCCGCTGCACCCTATCGCTTCGACATCCTTCCTGTAGTGAGGCAACCAGAACTGAGCACAGTACTCCAAGTTGGGTGTGACCAGGGTCCGATATAGCTGCAACATTACCTCTCAGCTCCATCAGAACTTCCTGATTCCTGAACTCAGATTTTGTCCCATCTCCCCTTATAGCACATGACATCAAATCCAGGCAGCATCCTGGAAACCTTCTCCAAAGCCTCTACATCATTCCAAAATAAAAGCCCCAGATACAGCCTAATTAGAGTTTAATAAAGCTCCATCAGAACTTCCTAATTCCTGAACTCAATGCCTCAACTAATAAGGATAAGCACGCCATATGCCTTCTTTATCATCCCATCAACTGGGCAGCCAGTTTCAGTGAACTATGGATTTAGACCTCAAAATCCCTCTATAATCAATGGTGTTAATGCCCTTGCGTATTTCTCCTTTACAATTCATCTCCCAAAGTGCAACACCTCGCACTTGGCTGTATAAACACCACCTGCCATTTCTCTGCCCGTATCTATATCTTTCTGCATCTTTTGACAATCTTGTACACCATCCACAATGGTACCAATCATTGTGTCATCTGAAAACCTACTAACCCACCCATCCGCATTTTCATTGAAGCTTATTTGTGCAAGTCACAAATAGATGAGGTCCCAGTAAAACACCATTGGTCATGGACCTCCAGCCAGAATAAGATCCACCCATCTATTCTCTTTGCAGAATCCAAATAGCCAAGTCACCGTGCATCTTAATCTTCTGGATCAGCCTATCATGTGAAATTCCTTAATAAAATCTCTGAAGACAACATTCACAGCTCTGCCTTCATCACCTCCTTGAAAAGATCACAAGACGTGGACTGACACAAACTATGTCGACTGCCCTTAATTAGGCCATGCTTTTCCAACTACTCATAAATTCTATCCCAAGTAATCCTTTCCAATAGCCTCCATAGCACTAAACGTGAGATTCATTGATCAAGAGCAGTGTTTCCCAAGCTTTTTTAGCCACCCAATGCCCTCCTAAAGGACTTTCAAAATGGCCAACACCCCCACCCCAAATAATCATCTTCATACTTGCCAATGCCCTTCTTAGGCACATTATACTTTCCATAATGTAAAAACATGTCAACCATATGCTAACATGAGAAAAATGACTCTGCTTTAAATTTTTCTTTGTCTTTAAACCTAGCTTACACAGTACCTGTGCACTGCACAGCAGCTTCGATATCAATGTGATCCTTGAGCCTGATGGTTTTCAACAAGAGTTAAAATATCTGGTTCAAGTTGTGACAATAAAAGCCTCAAGTTTCCACACATAACAACGTCCAAGCAGTTTCTATTTTTTGTGAATAAGTGGTTCACTGCACTAAAGCGACTTTCAACAAGGTAGGAGGATGGAAATGCAATGATTTGCAGTTTGACTGTTCTCCAAAGACCAGGAAACTTCATATGACAGTGTAGCCACGTACCACAGAAGCCAACATTTTTTAAAAGCATTTTTGCTTCTTCATCATTCCAAATTTCGATAATTTCTTCTTGCAAGCTCTATTCCAGTTCTGCAAAGAAATGTGTTAATTATCCAGCCCAGAATTTCCAGATCATTCAAATCCTTGAATTGATTCTGAAAATCCTTCTTCAGTGACTGTAGGTGTAAGCAGTACTCTTGCAAATCACTGTCTGTGAAAAAGAGTGCCATATTTTCCATGTAGGGAAACTGTGAGAACATTCTTCTCCCAATGTTTTCTTTATATTTCCAATTTTCCAATAAAAGCAGACTCTGCACCTTTTGCCTGGATTAAATTGAAATTCTAACCCTGCAGTTTCATTTTGTCATACAGATTGGCTAGGTAGGCTACATCTCCACGTAGAAGTTCAATCTTATCAGAAACAGGTTTATTATCACTGGCATGTTATGTGAAATTTGTTAACTTTGCAACAGCAGTTCAATGCAATACATAACATAGATCTTGCTGACACACTAGAGCAAGAGAGATGCAAGAAGAGGACGGCTGGCACAGATTTGAGGAAGGCTATCACCTTCATCAAAGAGGGGCTATCACCTTCATCAAAGAGGGAGCCAGGCCTCTCATAACCAAACAAGCAAAACCCAATCTACTGCTAATGGCCAGGTCCTGGGAGATGAGGGTCGATGGGGAAGGAGTCTGCAGTTCCCAGATGTGGTGCACACAACCCTACGCCCGGACATTGTACTGTGGTCAACTGAAAACCATCTATTTCTTATGTTCTTATGTAACATCGTATTGATGCACTTTCTGTAGCTTCTGTTTCATAGCAGGATTAGAATTCAAGGCTTCACCTCCTTCAGACTCATAGATATCACACCATACATATTTATCCATCATTAATGGGGCTAAATTAAAATAAAAATTTGACACAAACTGGGCATGCCTTTCGGATGTTGACGATGGCAGTAAGTTGACATGGATGAAATGATGGTAGCGGCACGCAAAGGAACTGCGAAGCGAAGATGAAGGCAATCATAACAGTGACAATTACCTTGCCAATGATTCAGATTGCAGTCAGAATGTTAGTCACGATACAGTTGGTGTTTGGCAAGCTACCTTTATCTATTCCAGTTAGCACGATTGACCAACCACATAAGGTCTCATAATGTCCAAAAATGGTTCTTGAGCTGAGGTCACTTTGAACACCTCAAGACGAATCCTCAAGTTCAGCAAGTTCACTGATTGGCTCCATTTCACCGTTTGGTTCCAGCCAGCGCTGTATCATGAAACTTGAACACCCCCTGACTTCTAGTTCCCCTAAAATAGGTGAGTATCACTGGTCTATAGCTTTTGGGATTATCCCCATCTTCCTTCTTGAAAAATGAATCCCCATTCGCTACTTACCAATCCTCCAAGCTCCAAGACTTTGTCTATGACTAGAGAGGACTAAGGCCCTAGCAATCTCATCTCTTTACTCTCAATAATTTGGTGTATATCCTATCAAGACTAGGGGACTTATCACTCTTAAATAGTTTTCAAGATGCCCCAACCTAATGCCAAAATTCTTGTACTCATTGCCCGGTTCCATGAAGGCAAGCATGCCACTTGGCTTCTTCACCACTGTCTACTTGTGTCACTACTTTCATCAGACAATGTACTTTTACCCTCTGATCTCTTTGTTCCACAATATACCTCAGGGCTCAGTGTGGAAGTCTCACCTTGCTTTAACTTCCCAAAATGCATACCTTACACTTGCCAGAGTTAAATTTTATCTGTCATCCATTTACAACTTTCCTAATTGACCTAGATCCTTTTGTAACTTTCTTCATTGTCCACCACATCACCAGCTTTGTTTATCTCCACAAATTTACCAATCATGCCACTTAAATCCTCTTCCAGATTTATAACCAACACCAGGGAACTCCAAAGCACAGGACTGGTCACGGGCCACCAATAAGAAAAACAACTATCCGCTTCCATCAAGCAGTAGAAGCGTTCCTTCGCAGGTTCAGAGTGGCGCTGGAAAAACCCAGTCTCCATAAAAGTGAGGTACCATCATTGTTTTAACAAGCTTCGGTGAGGAAAGTCGTTAAGTTTATTTTCTTATTTCGCTTTTGAAAGAATATGGGGTATGTCTGCAGGGCCAGTGTTCTATCCTGAGTGTCAGATGTGGGATTTCAAAGAGACTCCCAGCCTCCCTGATGGCCACATCTGCACCAGGTACATCAAGATGCAGCTCCTTAGAGACCGAGTTAGGGAAGGTGAGGAGGTGACAGACAGTAGCTACAGTGAGGTAGTCACCCCAAGGCTACAGGAGACAGATAAGTGGTTGACTGTCAATGGGAAGGGTAAAGGCCAGATAGTGGACAGCATCCCTGTAGCCGTCCCCCTTCAAGAATAAATACTCCATTTTGACTACTGTTGGAGGAGGGGACGGGTGGGAGGGAATTGACCTACCTGGGGGGAAGCAACAGTGGCAGTGCCTCTGGCACTGAGTCTGGCCCTGTGGCCCAGAAGGGTAGGGAACTGAAGAGGGTGGCAGCGGTAATAGGGGCCTCTATAGTTAGGGGGACAGATAGGCGATTCTGTGGGCACAAAAAAGAAACACGGAAAGTTGAAATTGGACCACTGGAAAATGATGCTGTTGAGGTAACCATATAACAATTACAGCACAGAAACAGGCCATCTCAGCCCTTCTAGTAATGTGAGACAAAGAAATGGCAGATGTATTTTAATGGGTACTTTGCATATGTCTTCACTGTGGAAGACACCAGCAGTGTGTCAGAGGTGCATGAGAGTCAGGGAGCAGGAGTGAGTGCCATTGGTATAACAAAGGAAAAAGTGCTAGGCAAACTCAAAGGTCTTAAGGTGCCTAAGTCACCTGGATCAGGTGGACTACATGCCAGGGTTCTGAAAGAGGTTGCTGAAGAGATTGCAGATGCATTGGACATAATCTTTCAAGAATCACTTGATCCTGGCATGGTCCCAGAGGACTGGAAAATTGCAAATGTCACTCCACTCTTTAAGAAGGGAGAAAGGCAAAAGAATGGAAACTATAGGTCAGTTAGCCTAACCTCAGTGGCTGGGAAAGTGTTGGAATCCATTATTAAGGATGAGGTTTCAGAGTACTTGGAGACTAATGAAAAGTCAGTCAGCATGGTTTCTGTGAAGGGAAATCTTGCCTGACAAATCTGTTAGAGTTCTTCTAGGAAGTAAAAAGCAGGATGGACAAAGGAGAAGCAGTGGATGTCATTTACTTGGATTTTCAGAAGGCATTTGATAAGGTGCCACACATGAGACTGATTAACAAGATAAAATCCTATGGCGTTGCAGGAAAGATACTGGGCATGGATAGAGGAATGCCTGACAGTCAGGAGGTGGTGAGTGGGAATAAAAGGGGCCTTTTTCTAGTTGGCTGACAGTGACTAGTGATGTTCCTCAGGGGTCAGTATTGGGACTGCTACTTTTTACCTTGTTTGTGAATGATTTGGATAATGAAATTGACTGCTTTGTGGCAAAGTTTACGGATGATACGAAGATAGGTGTAGGGGTAGGTATTGCTGAGGAAGCAATGTGATTGCAGCAGGACTTAGACAAATTAGAAGAATGGGCAAAAAAGTGGCAGATGAAATACAGTGTTGGGAAATGTATGATAATGTATTTTGGTAAAAGGAACAAAAGTGAAGACTATTATCTAAATTTCAAGAAAATTCAAACATCAGAGGTGCAAAAGGGCTTAGGAGTCCTCATGCAAGACTCCCAGAAGGTTAATTTACAGGTTGAGTCTGTGGAAAAGAACGTAAATGCCTTCTGTGGAATGCTCTGCACAGACTGTGGTGGAGACCATGACCATGGGTATACTTAAAGTGAAAATTGATCATTTCCTGATTGGTCAGGGCATCAAAGATTATGGCGAGAAGGCAGGTGTATGGGGTTGAGTGGGATCCACAATCAGCCATGATAGATTAGTGGAGCAAACTCAATGGGCTGAATGACCTAATTCTGCTCCTATGTGTTATGGTCTAAGCCAATTTCGATCTAACCAACTCCACCTAGATCCTATGTGATCTAACATATCAGAGCAGCCTACTATGCAGGGCCTTGCCAAAAGTCTTGCTGAAGTCCAGATAGTTACCATCTTCTGCCTTTCCCTCATAAATCCTCTTGGTCAACTATTTTAAAAAATGTAATTAAATTCATGACACGATTTTTCATGCACTGAGCCATGCTGACTCTCCTAGTCAATCCTCACCTTTCCAAATCTAGATAGATCCTACCTCTCAAAATCCACAGAGGTAACTTACTGTTAAGACTCACTGGCCTGTAGCTCCCTGGCTTGTCCTTGTAGCTCCTTTCAAATAAAAGCACATTAGTCACCTTCCAGTCTTTCAGTACCACAACAGTGACTAAGGTGAGAAACTGGAAGAATGTGTCAAGACACTAGCAATTTCTTCCTTTGCTCCCTGCAATATCTAAGGCTACACTTAGGGCTATGTCCCAAGGACCTATTAGCTTTACATGCCTCAAAACTGCTAACATCTCAAATTTCGTGCTTTTAAAATGTTTCAGGACATCAGTGTTCTCGGCCCTGAATTCCCCAACTTCCATACCTCTCCACTGCAAATACACACAAGTGGCATTCATTTAAGATCTGTGGCTCCACACACAGGTGACCACACTTCCCTTTCCTAGTCACCCATTTGTTTTTAATATAAAAAAGTTTTTTTAGTATTCTCCTTTACTTTATCTGTCAAGGATACTTTTATGTCCCCCTTTCTCCTTCTTAAAAGTAGTTCCAAACCCCTTATACTCCACAAGGTACTTGCTTGATCCCAGATACCTGACTCGTGCCTCCTTTTTCCTGATCTACGTCTCAATACTGTCACTGGTCTCAAAGTGCAGTCCGACTAACACTTCAGTCATTTGCCCTGCCCGAGTTCTCCAGACATTCAGTGTTGCCTACACTCTGGTAGAGCCATCTACATAATGCTTGAGACAATTTTCCTGAACATATTTAATAACTTTTGCAGCTAACACTAGTTAAATGGTGATTTCTTTTTATTAAACATAACGTTACACAAGGTAACAATTAAAGCGGCACAAGGATCTGCAAAATTCGTTGAAATTTGAGTGAAATGATGAACATTCGTAAGGCCAATGATGTTGTGGAGATGGAACTAGACTCTCACAGTGGTGTCTGAAAAGAGGATGCTGTCTAAGTTGCATGCCATCTTGCTCAATGTCTCCCATCCACTACATAATGTACTGGCACAGGAATACATTCAGCCAGAGACTCATTCCACCGAGATGCAACACAGAGCATCATAGGAAGTCATTCCTACCTGTGGCCATCAAACTTTACAACTCCTTCCTTGGAGGGTCAGACACCCTGAGCCAATAGGCTGGTCCTGGACTTATTTCATAATTTACTGGCTATTACTATTTATTATTTATGGTGCAACTGTAACGAAAACCAATTTCCCCCGGGATCAATAAAGTATGAACGGACATGTACAGTCGTGATTTTCGGGGAAAGTACTGTTTGTGTTTTTGAACGGGATTAAACGAAGGCCGTAAAGGATTGCTGCCGTCTCCTCACCCGAGATCGCAGTGTCTCCCCAGAAGCCGGACGCGCAGCCTACCCGCACTGTCCCCGGTCGGGTTGCGAAGTGCCGGCTCCCCACACGGTGCGACCTCGGGCCGCGCAGGCGGGACAAGGCTCCGGCCCGGGGCCACCGCAGGTACTTCAGGCCATGCCACCAACTCCATTGCTTCATCATTCTCATGTCTTCAGCACAAGCGTTTACTCGCACTCAACTGATCAACTTTGACCAATTTCCTCTCCGCTGAACTTTGCTTCAGAAGAAATGAATACGTAATTGCAATGAGGCGGTTTCTCGGTACCACAGCAATGCTATTTTACAAACGATAGATGGCAGTCGCAAACTTCGCCAACCAGTTGCCGCAAATACAACTATTCCCTTGCCTTGACCTCGGTTGAATTACTTCCGCAAAATGGCAGGGAAAATATCTTGCAGGTCTTTAGTTCAGGCGAATTTTCTCCTGAAATTGCCGATGAAAACTGGGCTTAAATATCAATTTGAGTGAAATAATGCCAAGAAAATTAACGAAGGATGGTGCCGGGGCTTGACCGGAATTGTCCCCGGAACGAGAGAAGGTTTTATTGAGGTATAACTAGCATTATATACAAGCAGGCCGTTACTACTTGGGCTGCGTGAGACTAGAACTAGAGGTCATAGGTTAAGGGGGAAAGGTGATATATTTAAAGGGGGTCACAGGGGGAACTTCTTCAGTCAAAGGGCGGTGCGAGTGTGGAACGAGCTGCCAACGGAAGGGGTGAATGTCGGTTTGTTTAAGGAAACTGGATAAACACATGGGTGGACAACAACAGGAATTCTGCAGATGCTGGAAATTCAAGCAACACACATAAAAGTTGCTGGTGAACGCAGCAGGCCAGGCAGCATCTCTAGGAAGAGGTGCAGTCGACGTTTCAGGCCGAGACCCTTGGGAACACAAACACATGGGTGGGAGGGGTATGGAGGTGCAGGTCAATGGGATTAGGCAGAATAGTAGTTTGGCACAGACTAGATGGCCTTTTCTGTGCTACAGTGCTCTATGACTCTAAATGCATGCAATTTCTAACATTAGCCACACTATATAGAATCTGCCATTAGCCTTTTTAGTTATGATTTTTCAGGTACTTAAATAGTTCAGGCTTAGAATATGTCCAAGGACTCAGCCTTAATATTGGATCACACAGTTCGAATGTTTGTCAGCAAGGCTGGTGTAAGTACAATCATTCAATGAAACTGAAGTTCTGGAGGTTGAAGGCCAGATCAGAACCTTTGACAATGTGAAGCTCTGTGCTCTGTCTGCAGCAGCAGGGGTCACCGTTGCTTCTTCAGTGGTCTCACAGAGTCAAGAATGACTTGCCTCCATTCCATTTCAGCCAGTTCTGAGCTGACTGATGTGTAATTTCAGAAATTTCTGTAGGCATTACATGACAGGAGTGGCAGACGGATAGTTTGTGAGGAACTCTGTTCTTTTTGCTGTTTATGCTGGGGTTTTGAGTGCTTCTAAATCTATGCTCCCTGGTTATTGGCTCTGGAAAGAAGACTGCTGTTCTCCACCTTATCTCTGCCTCTCATAATATTAATCACTTCTATAAGGTCAACGCTCATTCTCCTACATTCCAGGAATAAAAACCTAGTCCGGCCCTCTAGTCCTGGCAACATCCTCATAACTCTTTTCTGCACTCTACAGTTTGACTATGTCCTTCCTGTAACAGAGTGATCAAACCGTACTGAAGAAGGTACAGTACCGAATGTAGTGCATAACAGATTTCATTAAGGCATTTGATATGGTTTCCCATGATGGGCTCATTCAGAAAGTCAGGAGGCATGGAAACCTGACTATGTGAATACAGATTAGCTTGCCCATAGAAGGCAGAGAGTTATAGTAGATGCTGAGTATTCTGCCTGGTGGTCAGTGACCAGTGCTGTTCCTCAGGAACCTGGGACCTCTGCTCTTCTTGATTTCTATAAATGCAGTGTTAATGGCAGCATTCTTAGCAGAGTGGAGAAACAGGGATCTTAGGGTCCACGTAAACAGATCCCTCAAAGTTGCCATCCAAGTTGATAGGGTTGTTAACGCATATGGTGTGTTGATACTCATTTTGCAGGGGTTTGAATTCAATTGTCACGAGGTAATCTTGCAGCTGGTTAGAAAACACTGGAGTATTGTGTTCATTTCTGGTTGTCTCATTATAGGAAGGATATGGAAGCTTTAGAGAGGGGGCAGACAATATTTACCAGGATGCTGCCTGGATTAGAGAGCATTTCTTATGAAGATTGGTTGAGCAGGCTGGTATATTTTTCTTTGACGTGAAGGAAGATGAGAGGGGTCTTGAGAGAGGTTTTTCAGGATGATACCTGGGATACAAATTGACAATAAACTGGACTGGTCAAAGAACACTTGAGGCCATTTACAAGAAGGGTCAGAGCCGTCTCTATTTCCTGAGGAGGCTGAGGTCCTTTAACATCTGCCGGACGATGCTGAGGATGTTCTACGAGTCTGTGGTGGCCAGTGCAATCATGTTTGCTGTTGTGTGCTGAGGGTAGTAGATACCAACAGAATCAACAAATTCATTCGTAAGGCCAGTGAAGTTGTGGGGATGGAACTGGACTCTCTGACGGTGGTGTCTGAAAAGAGGATGCTGTCCAAGTTGAATGCCATCTTGGACAGTGTCTCCCATCCATTACATAATGTACTGGTTGGGCACAGTAGTACATTCAACCAGAGACTCATTCCACTGAGATGCAACACTGAGCGTCATAGGAAGTCATTCCTGCCTGTGGCCATCAAACTTTACAACTCCTCCCTTGGAGGGTCAGACACCCTGAGCCAATAGGCTGGTCCTGGACTTATTTCCTGGCATAATTTACATATTTAATTATTTAATACCTACTTCCAATCACCTTAAAATTATGCCCCCTTTTATTAGCTATTTCTGCCGGGGGAAAAAGACTCCAGCTGTCCACTCTATATATGCTTCTTATCATAGTCATAGTCATACTTTATTGATTCCGGAGGAAATTGGTTTTCATTACAGTTGCACCATAAATAATAAATAGTAATAGAACCATAAATAGTTAAATAGTAATATGTAAATTATGCCAGTGAATTATGTCTTAAGTCCAGGACCAGCCTATTGGCTCAGGGTGTCTGACCCTCCAAGGGAGGAGTTGTAAAGTTTGATGGCCACAAGCAGGAATGACTTCTTATGATGCTCTGTGCTGCATCTCGATGGACTGAGTCTCTAGCTGAATGTACTCCTGTGCCCACCCAGTACATTATGTAGTGGATGGGAGACATTGACCAAGATGGCATGCAACTTAGACAGCATCCTCTCTTCAGACACCACCGTGAGAGAGTCCAGTTCCATCCCCACAACATCACTGGCCTTACGAATGAGTTTGTTGATTCTGTTGGTGTTTGCAAATATATTGCTATATTTATACTCTATTCTTGGTTGGTGCAACTGTAACGAAAACCAATTTCCCTCAGGATCAATAAACTATGACTATGACTATGATAAGAAGCATAGATAGAGTGGACAGCTGGAGTCTTTTTCCCCGGGCAGAAATAGCTAATGAAAGGGGGCATAATTTTAAGGTGATTGGAGGTAGGTGTAAGGCGGGAGCTCTTTCCACAGTGAGAGGTGGATGCATGGAACACCCTGCCAGAGGTGGTAGTAGAGGACATTAATGGCATTTAACAAACCCTTTGGAAGGCACATGGATGATAGAAAAATGGAGGGTTATGTAGGAGGGAATGGTTAATTTGACCTTAGATTAGGTTAAAAGGTTGGCTCAACTTCATGGGCTGAAAGTTCTGTACTGCGCTGTAATGCTCTTAAATTGACTTCTGTCTATGTGGTAAACTCTTTCCTTACAGATCAGAATGGAGTGCATGATTTGAGAGTTTAAGTTCAATTATCATTCAACCATATATAAATATAGCCAGACAAAACACCATTCCTCCGGGGCCAAGGTGCAAAACACATTGCCAACAGCATGCAACACAAGTAGCACGTACGGTTATGTGCAGTCACAAAGAAAATAAAATATAGCCCAAGTCCCTGTGTGGCATGACGATAGAGTGATGGTAACTGTCCTGGTCCAGCCTGTTCTTTCACCAAACAAACAACAGATGGCAGCACTGAAGAGAGGGGCCAGCCCCCAGACCAATACAGATTCCATCGTGCCCACAGAGGCTTCTTCTCTCTTCCACACCGCCTCTGGCATCTCCTCCCCTGGGTGACTGGAACAGGCATCCCTGTGACGAGGGCCTAGTCCTTGCCACAACCAAGACAACACAGCTCCTCTGCCATCAGTCTTATCAATGAACCAGTGAACCAGATTTATAGTATTCTACATTACCAATGTCCAACAGGGTCTTGCAATCACAATAAAAATATCAAGGACAATCACTTGCACCCTGGCACTGCTCGGCATACCAACAGTATGCAACAAGACCAGCTCCATCGCTATCAAGTGATGGGATAGTCCTGCAGTACTTGATGTTCTCAGTATCCAGCAGTGACTTGCATTTGTAAAAAGACATAAAGGACAAACAAATGCACCTTTGATTGGACCAGGAGTGGCCATTGCTTCTGAGCACACCACCATCTTAAATGAGTCTGGTGTTAGGCATCTGAGCAATGTGGCCTGCCCTTCAGAACCGATTAACTTAATAAAATATTTTGAGAGGAAGTTCTGACGTTGCTTTGCATACCCCAGTATCTCTCCAGTGCTTTAAAGTGCCTGCTGTAAGGAGGCAAAATCTCAAAGGGGAAAGAGTCACTGCTTCTGATAGACGAGTCAAAATCTGCAGACGCTGGAAATCCAGAAACGCACAAGATGCTGGAGCAACTCAGCAGGCCAGGCAGTATCTATGGAAAAGCATACAGTCGATGTTTCAGACAGGACCCTTCATCAGGACTGGAGGAAAAAGATGAGGAGTCATATAAGAAGATGGGGGAAGGGGAAGGAGAAACACAAGGTGATAGGTGAAACTGGGACGAGGAGTGGTGAAGTAAAGAGCTGAGAAGTTGATTGGTAAAGGAGAAACAGGGCTGGAGAAGGGGGAATTTAATTGGAAAGGATAGAAGGCCATGGAAGAAAGAAAAGGGGGAGGAGCATCAGAGGGAGGCGATGGGCAGGCAAGGAGATCCCTGCAGAAAGTGAGGGGGTGGGGGGAGGGGAAGACTTGCTTGTTGGTGGGATCCCGTTGGAAATGGCAGAAGTTACAGAGAATTATGAGCTGCAGAGGCTGGTGGGGTGGTAGGTGAGGACAACAGGAACCCTATCCCTGGTGGGGTGGCAGGAGGACGAGGTGAGAGCAGATGTGTATGAAATGGAATGGAAGAGATGCAGTTGAGGGCAGCGTTGATGGTGGAGGAAGGGAAGCCCCTTTCTTTAAAGAAGAAGGACACTTCCTTCTTTCAGTAATGAAAAGCCTCATCCTGAGAGCAGATGCAGTGGAAACGGAGGAATTGAGAGAAGGGGGTGGCTTTTTACAAGTAGCAGGGTAGGAAGAGCTATAGTCCAGGTAGCTGTGAGAGTCCGTGGGTTTATAATAGACATCAGTAGATAAACTGACTCCAGAGATAGAGACAGAGAGGTCGAGAAAGGGAAGGGGTGTCAGAAATCGACCAGGTAAAATGAGGGCGGGGTGGAAGTTGGAGGCAAAGTTGATGAAGTCATTGATGTAGTGAGGAAAAGTAGGGAACGGACACCAGTGTAGGCTTGAAACATAGACTGTTCCAGGTAGCTGACAAAAAGGCAGGCATAGCTGGGGCCAAAGTAAGTGCCCATGGCTACACCTTTTGTTTGAAGGAAGTGGGAGGAGCCAAAGGAGAAATTATTGAGAGTGAGGACAAGTTCCACCAGACAGAGGAGAGTGGTGGTGGAGGGGAACTGGTTGGGTCTGGTGTCCAGAAAGAAACGGAGAGCTTTGAGGCTTTCCTGGTGGGGGATGGAGATGTATAGGGACTAGACGTCCATAGTGAAAATAAGATGATGGGGGCCAGGGAACGTGAAATCGTTGAAAAGATCCAGAGTGTGTGAAGTGTCACAGATGTAGATAGGAAGGGACTGAACCAAAGGATAAAACAGTGTCGAAATATGCAGAAATGAGTTCAGTGGAGCAGGAACAAGCTGAAACAACGGGTCTACCTGCACAGGCAGGTTTGTGGATCTTGGGTAGGAGTTACAAACAGGAGGTGCGAGGTGTGGGAACTATGAGGTTGGTGGCAGTGAATGAGAGATCCCAAGAGTTAATAAGGTCAGTGATGATATGGGAGATGATGGCCTGGTGCTCCTTAGTGGGACCCTGTTGGAGAGATAAGTAAGAAGAGGTGTCTGAAAGTTGTTACTGAACTGGACCTCAGCAAAGTGAAGACATTTCATCATTGCAAGTGAGAGTGTGGAATTAATATTAACATATAATTTAAATACCTCAGTTTTCTCTGAGGAGACTGTAACCATCTCAGGACAGGCTAATTTCAAATAGCATGAAATAACTTAACAATTCTTAATACAAAGAACCAAAGCATTGGAAAATCTCATGGAACCTCAGATGGACAATTCACTGGAACCCAGTAATCTACAACCAGGGGTTTTAGAGGAAATGGCTGCAGAGACGGTAGAAGGTTGGTTAAAAAATTTTAAAACTTACTAAATTTTATAAGGTACAAGTGTATTAGAAAGCCACACTGCCTTGTTCAAAAAGAGAAGGGAACGAAAAGCGAGATACCCTAAGTCAGCTAGCTTAACATCTGTAGTTAAGAACTTGTAGCCTATAATCAAGAAGAAATAGCTAGTGACTTAGAGAAGCTTAATACGATCAAGCTGCTGACATGGAATTATGTAAGAAAAATCATGTTTGATAAATTTGCTGCAGTTCTTGGAAGACAGTTGATAGAGGGGAGTCTGCAGATGTAGTGTTGGGATTACCAGAAGAAATTAGACCATAAGACCATAAGACAAAGGAATAGAAGTCGGCCATTCGGCCCATCGAGTCTGCTCCGCCATTTTATCATGAGCTCATCCATTCTCCCATTTAGTCCCACTCCTCTGCCTTCTCACCATAACCTTTGATACCTATTAATCTCTGCCTTAAATATACCCAATGACTTGGCCTCCACTGCTGCCTGTGGCAATAAATTCCATAGATTCACCACCCTCTGACTAAAAAACTTTCTTCGCATTTCTGTTCTGAAAGGGCACCCTTCAATCCTTAAGTCATGCCCTCTCGTACTAGACTCCCCCATCATGGGAAACAATTTTGCCACATCCACTCTGCCCATGCCTTTCAACATTCCAAATGTTTCTATGAGGTCCCTGCTCATTCTTCTAAACTCCAAGGAATACAGTCCAAGAGCGGACAAACGTTCCTCATATGTTAACCCTCTCATTCCCGGAATCATTCCAGTGACTCTTCTCTGTACCCTCTCCAACGTCAGCACATCCTTTCTTAAATAAGGAGACCAAAACTGCCCATAGTACTCCAAATGAGGTCTCACCAGCACCTTATAGAGCCTCAACATCACATCCCTGCTCCTATACTCTATTCCTCTAGAAATGAATGCCAACATTGCATTCGCCTTCTTGACTACCGACTCAACCTGGAGGTTAACCTTAAGGATATCCTGTACGAGGACTCCCAAGTCCCATTGCATCTCAGAACTTTGAATTCTTTCCCTATTTAAATAATAGTCTGCCCATTTATTACTTCTGCCAAAGTGCATAACCATACACTTTCCAACATTGTACTTCATTTGCCACTTCTTTGCCCATTCTTCCAATCTATCCAAAGTCTCTCTGCAGACTCTCCATTTCCTCAGCACTACTGGCCCCTCCACCTATCTTCATATCGTCAGCAAACTTAGCCACAAAGTCATCTATCCCATAATCCAAATCATTGATGTACAATGTAAAAAGAAGCGGCCCCAACACGGACCCCTGTGGAACACCACTGGTAACCGGCAGCCAACCAGAATAGGATCCCTTTATTCCCACTCTCTGTTTCCTGCCAATCAGCCAACACTCTATCCACGTATGTAACTTTCCCGTAATTCCATGGGCTCTTATCTTGTTAAGTAGCCTCATGTGTGGAACCTTGTCAAAGGCCCTCTGAAAATCCAAATAAACAACATCCACTGCATCTCCCTTGTCTAGCCTACTGGTAATTTCCTCAAAAAATTGTAATAGGTTTGTCAGGCAGGATTTTCCTTTAAGGAATCCATGCTGGGTTCTACCTATCTTGTCATATGCCTCTAGGTACTCTGTAACCTCATCCTTGACAATCGACTCCAACAACTTCCCAACCACCGATGTCAAGCTAACAGGTCTATAATGTCCTTTTTGCTTCCTTGCCCCCTTCTTAAATAGCAGAGTGACATTTGCAATCTTCCAGTCTTCCGGAACCATGCCACAATCTATCGACTTTTGAAAGATCATTGCTAATGCCTCCGCAATCTCCACAGCTACTTCCTTCTGAACACGCGGGTGCATTCCATCTGGTCCGGGAGATTTATCTACCTTTAGACTATTCAGCTTCCTGAGTACTTTCTCTGTCGTAATTGTGACTGCGCACACTTCTCTTCCCTGCCACCCTTGAGTGTCCGGTATACTGCTGATGTCTTCCTCAGTGAAGACTGATGCAAAATACTCGTTCAGTTCCTCTGCCATCTCCTTATCTCCGATTACAATTTCTCCAGCATCATTTTCTATCGGTCCTCTATCTACTCTCAGCTGTCTTTTACTCTTTATATACTTGAAAAAGCTTTTAGTATCCTCTTTGATATTATTTGCTAAATTAAATTCAAATAAGGTTCCACAGAAAAATGGTGAACAAGAGGTTATGTTATTGTGTTAGAATTAATTGAATGCTGCTTCTGACATTGAAAGCATGGAATTACAATAAAATATTTTATGACTAGAAAGATGTAACTTGTGGAGTTGGCCAAGGATCAGTCCTTAGTCATCAAATATTTACTATTTGTATGAATTACTTGGAGGGGATAAAGGTATCCAGGTTTGCTGTGGACACATAAATAGATGTGAGGGCAAGGTACAATGCATGCTACAATTACCAGAATTTCAAGAAATCGATGCCCATGCCATCAAGTTAGAATATATTGTTATAACTACATAGGGTTGTGGAATAGTGTTTACACAGCACAAGAACAGGCCATTTGTTCAACATTGTTGTGCCAAACCCATTAAGCAGCGAATCGAAAACACCTAAACACTAATTCCTCCTATCTACACCATGTCCATATCCCAACATCTTCCTTATATCCATGTGCCTATCCAAACATCTCTTAAAAGCTTGTAATGTATTTGGCTCTACCACTATACTGGGCAGCGCATTCCAGACATCCTTCACTCTCTGAGTAAAAAAACTTACCCCTCATATTTCCCTTGAACCTACCCCCTACAAATCTACAAAAACATACAAATCTTGTCCCCTTAATTAAGAAAGACTAATTTCTTGGAAGGGAGGTTATCATATCGCAAATGGCTTTAAAAAATTGGATCTCTATTCTTTGGAGTTTAGAAGAATGGTGGACGGCTATAATCTTAAAAGCAAGATCCTAAGGGGACATGATAGGGTAGATGTTGAAAGGGTCTAGACCAAGAAGATATAATTGCAGGATAAGCGGAGTGTGTATGGAAGATGATGAGTCTCCGAAATTATTTAGCCAAAAGAGACATGTAGGATTTTAAAGAGGATGTAGATTAATTTTAAATAATTAGGAAAGAGGAGCATGAGTAGAACAAAAAGCTGAGTTTTAGTTTGGGATTGATTATCCAGGGCCATATTAAATGGTGTGACAAGCTTAAGGGGTTGGCTGGATTATTCATGCTCCTACTTTCTTGTGTTCTCCATTATTACTAAACTTAGCCACTTTGCTCTACCTTCTTTCTTGAAGATGGTCATGGTTATAGTCTCCTTGAGGTATTATTATGAATTCTTTCCATATGTGGATATGGGACAGGCTCCTCATTGGCAAGATTTAGAATTTTAGCAAGGATAACATCTATTCTGAGATCTTTTTAGTTAGCACAAGGCCTCTTGCTGATCAGTGGTGGTAGCAAGACTGGACTGGATAAATTTCAGTGGGATGGAGTCAAGGGGACTTACCAAGAAAAAGAGTTGTGTTTGAGGAGGTATTCAATGTTATGCCTTCCAGTAGATGCTGACTGCCTCTCTGTCCTTCAGAAGCTCATGGATGTCCTTTGTTCTCAGTGATCATGGGCCTGGGTAATTTCACACAGAAAAATTGCGAAGTTCTAGCCCACCTGTTCCTGAAGAACTGCAGTGTGTTTTAACTGTGAGAGAATGTCAAACAGAAATCACCAATCTTTAATCTGTTTCTCCAATATAGAGACCATGTTGTGTACACCATGTGAATACAGTTGATCAAGAGAAGTGGAAGTGCATTGCTGCACTCCCCAACACCCCAGCAGGTGTCATCCAGGTTAATCACTCCACATAAAATCCAAAAATTGCTGAACCAACTGGCTGCCGTGTTTAAGGACATCTTCAATCTCTCACTGTTGCAGTCAGGTGTTTTCACCTGCTTGAAATGAGTGACAATTGTACCTGTGTCCAAGAAGAGCCGGGTGAGCTGCCTCAGTCACTATCACCCAGTTGCACTCACATTTACTGTGATAGCGTGCTATGAAAGGTTAGTCATGGCAAGAACCCGGGCCCACAGCAATTTGTCTTCTGCTACAATAGGTCTACAAAGGATGCAGTGTCCACTCGGCCTTGGACCAGCTTGACAACAGCAAAACCTATGCCAGGCTTCTGTTTTTGATTACAGGTCAGCTTTCAACACCATCATACCCTCAGTACTAATCAACAAGCACCAAAACCTGGGTCTCTATACCTCCCTTTTCAGCTGAATCCTTGACTTCCTCATTGGGAGACCGCAGTCAGTGCAGACTGGAAATAACATGTCCACCTCACTGACAATCAACACCATCACACCTCAAGGAGGTATGCTTAGCCTACTGTTCTTTCTACACCCGTGACTGGGTGGCTAGGTACAGTGAAAATGCCATCTATGAATTTGCAGATGACACAACTGTTGTTGGCAGAATCTCAGATGGCAATAAGGAGGCATGAAATGATAAAATGAGGTTAAATGATAACACAGCAACAACCTTGCACTCAGCATCAGTAAGGCCAGGGAACTGATTGTGGAACTGATTGAAGAAGGAGCAAACAAGGGAATATACACCAGTTCTCATGAAGGGGTCAGCAGTGGAAGGGTGAACAACATCCAAGTTCTTGGGTGTCAACATCTCTGAAGATCTATTCTAAGCCCAATATATTGGTTCAACTACAAAGAAAGTTTGACAGCAGCTATGTTTCATTGGGAGTTTGATGAGATTTGCTATGTCACCAAAGACTGACAAATTTCTACAGATATACGATGGAGAGCATGTTAACTGGCCTAACTCTCACCCTAACCCTAACCAACCCATGAACACTACCTCACTAGTTTAGCTACCTTTTTGCACTACATATTTAATTTAATTTATATCTTTTTGCACTACGTATTGAATTTAATTTATATCTTTTTGTAATTTATAGTTTATTTTATGTATTGCACTGTACTGCTGTCGCAAAACAAATTTCCTGACATACAGTATTATGGTGATATGAAACCTGATTCCGATTCTGATTTATGAAGCACAACAGGAATTTAGGATATCACCAGTCCTTCATGTAGTCAAGAAGATCTAAGCTGCAAATAAAGCTAGTAGTAGATGTCTATTTGGACAAGAAAAGGCCTTTGATGACATGATAATTACATGGAACAGTACAGCACAAGAAGTAACAAGAAGTAAGCCCTTTGGTCCACGATGTTCTGCTGAACCAATTAAGCTAAGGATGCCTACTGCCTGCTGCCTGCACATATCCCTCCATTATCTGCATATTTATGTGCTTCAGTAAGAGTCTAAATGCCTCTCTCATATTTGGCTCCACCACCACCCCTGGCAGCACATTCCAGGCACCCACCACTCGTTGTGTAAAAACATGCCCCACACATCAAATATGATAAGGTTTCACATGGGAGGCTGCTCTGGAGATGTGAATGAACAGAACTTAGTTTTCACATGGGAAGCTGCTGTGGTGGTGTGAATGAACAGAATCTAGGGACAGCAGGCTAACTGGATACAGAATTCGTTTGATGGTAGGAGGCAGAGAGAGATGGTGGGAGTTTATTTCCTGGACTGGAGGAACATACAGTAAGTAGGACAAGCTGCCAGAGGAAGTGGTTAAGACACTGTTTCTAGATACTGAACAATGAGGTTGTGGATTTGTGACTGAAGTTGAAGCTCTTGTATTTATACTTTATACTTTATTGTCGCCAAACAATTAATACTAGAGTGTACAATCATCATAGCGATATTTGATTCTGCGCTTCGTGCTCCCTGGAGTAGAAATCGATAGTAAGTATTAAAAATTTAAATTATAAGTCATAAATAGAAAATAGAAAAGGGAAAGTAAGGTAGTGCAAAAAAACCCAGAGGCAGGTCTGGATATTTGGAGGGTACGGCCCAGATCCGGGTCAGGATCTGTTCAGCAGTCTTATCACAGTTGGAAAGAAGCTGTTCCCAAATCTGGCCATACGAGTCTTCAAGCTCCTGAGCCTTCTCCCGGAGGGAAGAGGGACGAAAATTGTGTTGGATGGGTGTGTCATGTCCTTGATTATCCTGGCAGCACTGCTCTGACAGTGTGCGGTGTAAAGTGAGTCCAAGGATGGATGTGATGTGCTGGACTGTGTTCACACTCTTCTGCAGCTTCTTCCGGGGTCTTGGATGGGACAACTTCCATACCAGGTTGTGATGCACCCTAGAAGAATACTTTCTACAGTGCATCTATAAAAATTAGTGAGGGGTTTAGGGGACAGGCCAAAGTTGAACAGAACAGAAGCAAACCTTTTGGCCTGCTACATTCATGCTGACCATAGTAACTAGCTATTACTGATCCTATTCCCAGCACTTGATCAGTAACCTGCTATGCCTTGGAGAATCAAATGCTAACCTAAATGCATTTTAAAAGAGTACCTGCCTCCATCATCTTCTCAGACAGAGCATTCCAGATTGCAACTACCGTCTGGGCTAAATAATTATTCCTCATCTTAAACCTTTGTCCTTTGGGTTTGGACCTCTGCCAAGGGAAAAGTTTCTAACTGTCTACCCTATCTATGTGTCTCAGAATATTATATGCACCCTCATCCATCTCTGTTCTAATTTATGCCCAGTCTATGTATTCTATTCCCAATGAACATCTTCAAGAATCTCCTCTACATCCTCCACAGTGCAATCATGGACTTACTACATTGTGGTAACCAGAATTGCACACAATATTCCCACTGTGGCCTAACCAATGTTTTATAAAGTTGTACTAAGACCCCCTTGCTGTATTGTACTGTATGATTTCTTCCCTACCCTAACCTACCTGTGCTGTCAGTTTCAGGTGCCCTTGAACATACATCAAAGTCCTTTTGTTCCCATACTCCTTAGGATCCTAACATTATTATTAGACCACCCCTTCACCTTCACTCCCTCCAATATATCACTTCACACTTTATTTCTTATTTACCTTTTAACAGACATTTCACAAGTGTAGAACAGATCACTGTTATGCCATTAAATGCTTGACTGTTGTGAGATTATTAAGATTTCTAGTTTGTGTCCTAATTCATGCCAGCTTCTGTCAAACAGAAGTGGTCATGTAGACATTTCACAAGTGTAGAACAGATCACTGTTATGCCATTAAATGCTTGACTGTTGTGAGATTATTAAGATTTCTAGTTTGTGTCCTAATTCATGCCAGCTTCTGTCAAACAGAAGTGGTCATGTAAAGGTTCCAGGGTTATGTTTATTCTTGTGTAATTTTAGACAAATGATTAACATGTTCACTTAATCACAACTGATTAGAATGAGGTTAATTTGCTTTTCTGGTTCATTGTAAACTCTGCTCATTTGTCAATATTTGAAGTTTGTCTCCTATTCTCAGAAATTATGCTCTCTGAAATTTGTTTTTGCTTCTTCAAAATATTTGTTTAACAAACAGAACAAAAGGTCAATGTTAAGAAGGGCTTAAATACTTCATTTTAATTTCAAATAAAACGTAACCAATCTTTTTCTTTTTGCATAAAATTTGATAAACATTCTCTGATTTAAACCAGGTATAGACAATTTTTTTAAAAAGTCTTTTTAATTTGTATCGGTCCATTTTAAATTTATGGTACAATTGTGGCTTCAAAACAAGCTACACACGTTTAGTATTTTCACCATGCCAGATTTCTCTTCTACAATTTTGCAAATTATTGCCCAGCTCCCAACCTTTACTCGTCAGTTTAATCATTGTCATTTCTTGCATTGAGTTCCACTGATCTTTCCAGTAATAGCAGTAACTCTGCCTGTAAAAGTGATGTTTCAGTAACTTTGCCTGTAACAGTGATGTTTCAGTAGCTTTGCCTGTAACAGTGACGTTTCAGTAACTTTGCCTGTAACAGTGATGTTTCAGCAACTTTGCCTGTAACAGTGATGTTTCAGCAGCTCTGCCTGTAACAGTGACGTTTCAGCAGCTGTGCCTGTAACACTGATGTTTTGGCAGCTCTACCTATAACACTGATGTCTCGGCAGCTGTGCCTGTAACAGTTATGTTTCAGTAACTTTGCCTGTAACAGTGATGTTTCAGCAGCTCTGCCTGTAACAGTGACGTTTCAACAGCTGTGCCTGTAACACTGATGTCTCGGCAGCTGTGCCTGTAACACTAGCGTCTCAGCAGCAGTGCCTGTAACGGTGATGTTACAGCAGCTCTGCCTGTAACAGTGATGTTTCAGTAGCTGTGCCTGTAACAGTGACGTTTCAGCAGCTGTGCCTGTAACAGTGACGTTTCAGTAACTTTGCCTGTAACAGTGATGTTTCAGCAGCTCTGCCTGTAACAGTGAAGTTTCAGCAGCTGTGCCTGTAACACTGATGTTTTGGCAGCTCTACCTGTAACACTGATGTCTCGGCAGCTGTGCCTGTAACAGTTATGTTTCAGTAACTTTGCCTGTAACAGTGATGTTTCAGCAGCTCTGCCTGTAACAGTGACGTTTCAGCAGCTGTGCCTGTAACACTGATGTTTCAGCAGCTGTGCCTGTAACACTAGTGTCTCAGCAGCAGTGCCTGTAACGGTGATGTTACAGTAACTTTGCCTGTAACAGAAATGTTTCAGTAGGTCTGCCTGTAACAGTGATGTCACAGCAGCTCTACCTGCAACAGTGATGTTTCAGTAGCTCTGCCTGTAACAGTAATGTTTCAGTAACTTTGCTTGTAGCAGTGATGTTTCAGTAGCTCTGCCTGTAACAGTGATATATAAGTACAATGAAAACCTTGCTTGCAGCAGTATCACAGACATATGTTAAGACAATACAAAGAATTTAGACATAAATTCTACAAGACAATGGGGAAATCAGAACATAAGTATAAAGGAACATAACTAGAAACAAGTCTATGGATGTGCAAAAGGTTGTCCATAATGTTCCATTGCTGAGGCAGGATTAGTGACATCTCACCTGTGAGTCTGTTGGGGTCATCTATTGTATCCGGTGCTCCTGGTGTGGCCTCCTGTATATCGGTGAGACCCGACAGATTGGGTGACCGCTTCGTCGAGCCTACACCCCATCTGCCAGTAAAAGCAGAATCTCCCTGTAGCCACCGATTTTAATTCCATAAGAGCAGAAGATATAGAAACATAAACATAGAAAATAGGTGCAGGAGTAGGCCATTCGGCCCTTCGAGCCTGCACCGCCATTTATTATGATCATGGCTGATCATCCAACTCAGAACCCCGCCCCAGCCTTCCCTCCATACCCCCTGACCCCCGTAGCCACAAGGGCTATATCTAACTCCCTCTTAAATATAGCCAATGAAC
The DNA here is from genome assembly GCF_963921235.1 of Mobula hypostoma. Classification (NCBI taxonomy): domain Eukaryota; kingdom Metazoa; phylum Chordata; class Chondrichthyes; order Myliobatiformes; family Myliobatidae; genus Mobula; species Mobula hypostoma. The sequence goes on along the minus strand of NC_086100.1, from coordinate 99,105,106 downwards.
TGGCCTCAACTGTTTCCTGTGGCAGAGAATTCCACAGATTCACCACTCTCTGTGTGAAGAAGTTTTTCCTAATCTCGGTCCTAAAAGGCTTCCCCTCTATCCTCAAACTGTGACCCCTCGTTCTGGACTTCCCCAACATCGGGAACAATCTTCCTGCATCTAGCCTGTCCAATCCCTTTCGGATCTTATACGTTTCAATCAGATCCCCCCTCAATCTTCTAAATTCCAATGAGTACAAGCCCAGTTCATCCAGTCTTTCTTCATATGAAAGTCCTGCCATCCCAGGAATCAATCTGGTGAACCTTCTTTGTACTCCCTCTATGGCAAGGATGTCTTTCCTCAGATTAGGGGACCAAAACTGCACACAATACTCCAGGTGTGGTCTCACCAAGGCCTTGTACAACTGCAGTAGTACCTCCCTGCTCCTGTACTCGAATCCTCTCGCTATAAATGCCAGCATACCATTCGCCTTTTTCACCGCCTGCTGTACCTGCATGCCCACTTTCAATGACTGGTGTATAATGACACCCAGGTCTCGTTGCACCTCCCCTTTTCCTAATCGGCCACCATTCAGATAATAATCTGTTTTCCTATTTTTGCCACCAAAGTGGATAACTTCACATTTATCCACATTAAATTGCATCTGCCATGAATCTGCCCACTCACCCAACCTATCCAAGTCACCCTGCATCCTCTTAGCATCCTCCTCACAGCTAACACTGCCACCCAGCTTCGTGTCATCCACAAACTTGGAGATGCTGCATTTAATTCCCTCATCCAAGTCATTAATATATACTGTAAACAACTGGGGTCCCAGCACTGAGCCTTGCGGTACCCCACTAGTCACCGCTTGCCATTCTGAAAAGGTCCCGTTTATTCCCACTCTTTGCTTCCTGTCTGCTAACCAATTCTCCACCCACACCAATACCTTACCCCCAATACCGTGTGCTTTAAGTTTGCACACTAATCTCCTGTGTGGGACCTTGTCAAAAGCCTTTTGAAAATCCAAATATACCACATCCACTGGTTCTCCCCTATCCACTCTACTAGTTACATCCTCAAAAAATTCTATGAGATTCGTCAGACATGATTTTCCTTTCACAAATCCATGCTGACTTTGTCCGATCATTTCACCGCTTTCCAAATGTTCCCTGCCAGTTTTCTCTCATAATCTTTTTTCCCCTTCCTAATTAAGCCCTTTGTCCTCCTCTGCTGAACTCTGAATTTCTCCCAGTCCTCAGGTGAGCCACTTTCTCTGGCTAATTTGTATGCTTCTTCTTTGGAATTGATACTATCCCTAATTTCTCTTGTCAGCTACGGGTGCACTACCTTCCTTGATTTATTCTTTTGCTCTGCCATTCAATCGTGGGCTGATCCAATTCTTCCAGTCATCCCCACTGCCCTGCCTTCTCCCCATGCCCCTTGATGCCCTGGCTAATCAAGAACCTATCTATCTCTGCCTTAAATGCTCCCAATGACTTCGCCTCCACAGCCACTCGTGGCAACAAATTCCACAGATTTACCACCCTCTAACTAAAGTAATTTCTCCGCATCTCAGTTCTAAATGGATATCCTTCAATCCTGAAGTTATGCCCTCTTGTCCTAGACTCCCATACCATGGAAAATAACTTTGCCATATCTAATTTGTTCAGGCTTTTTAATATTCGGAATGTTTCTATGAAATCCCCCCTCATTCTCCTGAACTGCAGGAAAAATCCTAAGACCATAAGACAAAGGAGCAGAAGTCAGCCATTCGGCCCATTGAGTCTGCTCCGCCATTTTATCATGAGCTGATCCATTCTCCCATTTAGTCCCACTCCCCCGCTTTCTCACCATAACCTTTGATGCCCTGGCTACTTAGATACCTATCAGTCTCTGTCTTAAATACACGCAATAACTTGGCCTCCACTGCCACCCGTGGCAACAAATTCCATAGATTCACCACCCTCTGGCTAAAAAATTTCTTCGCATCTCTGTTCTGAATGGGTGCCCTTCAATCCTTAAGTCATGCCCTCTCGTACTGGACTCCCCCATCATGGGAAACAACTTTGCCACATCCACTCTGTCCATGCCTTTCAACATTCCAAATGTTTCTATGAGGTCCCTGCTCATTTTTCTAAACTCCAAGGAATACAGTCCAAGAGCGGACAAACGTTCCTCATATGTTAACCCTCTCATTCCCGGAATCATTCTCGTGACTCTTCTCTGTACCCTCTCCAACGTCAGCACATCCTTTCTTAAATAAGGAGACCAAAACTACCCACAGTACTCCAAGTGAGGTCTCACCAGCACCTTATAGAGCCTCAACATCACATCCCTGCTCCTATACTCTATTCCTCTAGAAATGAATGCCAACATTACATTCACCTTCTTCACCACCAGCTCAACCTGGATGTTAACCTTAAGGGTATTATGTATGAGGACTCCCAAGTCTCGTTGCATCTCAGAACTTTGAATTCTCTCCCCATTTAAGTAATAGTCTGCCCGTTTATTTCTTTTGCCAAAGTGCATAACCGTACGCTTTCCAACATTGTATTTCATTTGCCATGTCTTTGCCCATTCTTCCAATCTATCCAAGTCTCTCTGCAGACTCTCCGTTTCCTCAGCACTACTGGCCCCTCCACCTATCTTCGTATCATCAGCAAACTTAGCCACAAAGCCATCTATTCCATAATCCAAATCGTTGATGTACAACATAAAAAGAAGCGGCCCCAACACGGACCCCTGTGGAACACCACTGGCAGTCAACCAGAATTGGATCCCTTTACTCCCACTCTCTGTTTCCTGCCAATCAGCCCACGCCCTATCCAGGTATGTAACTTCCCCATAATTCCATGGGCTCTTATCTTGTTAAGTAGCCTCATGTGTGGCACCTTGTCAAGGCCTTTTGAAAATCCAAATATACAACAACCACTGCGTCTCCCTTGTCTAGCCTACTTGTAATTTCCTCAAAAAATTGTAATAGGTTTGTCAGGCAGGATTTTCCTTTATGGAAACCATGCTGAGTTCTGTCTATCTTGTCATATGCCTCCAGGTACTCCGTAACCTCATCCTTGACAATCGACTCCAACAACTTCCCAACCACCGATGTCAAGCTAACAGGTCTATAATTTCCTTTTTGCTTCCTTGCCTCCTTCTTAAATAGCAGAGTGACATTTGCAATCTTCTAGTCCTCTGGAATATGCCAGAATCTATCGACTTTTGAAAGATCATTGCTAATGCCTCCGCAATCTCCACAGCTACTTCCTTCAGAACACGAGGGTGCATTCCATCTGGTCCGGGAGATTTATCTACCTTTAGACTATTCAGCTTCCTGAGTACTTTCTCTGTCATAATTGTGACTGTGCACACTTCTCTTACCCTTGAGTGTCCGGTATACTGCTGATATCTTCCTCAGTGAAGACTGATGCAAAATACTCATTCAGTTCCTCCGCCATCCCCCTCCTTATCTCCCATTACAATTTCTCCAGCATCATTTTCTATCGGTCCTGTATCTACTCTCACCTGTCTTTTACTCTTTATATTCTTGAGAAAGCTTTTAATATCCTCTTTAATATTATTTGCCACCTTCCTTTCATAGTTCCTCTTTTCCCTCTTAATGACCTTCTTAGTTTCCTTTTGTAAGCTTTTAAAAACTTCCCAATCCTCTGTCTTCCCACGAATTTTTGCCTCCTTGTATGCCCTCTCCTTTGCTTTAACTTTGGCTTTGACTTCTCTTGTTAGCTACGGTTGCATCCTTTTCCCATTTGAAAATTTCTTCTTTTTTGGAATAGACCTGTCTTGCACCTTCCTCACTTCTCACATAAACTCCAGCCACTGCTGCTCTGCCGTCCTTCCCGCCATTGTCCCTTTCCAGTCAACTTTGGCCAGTTCCTCTCTCATGCCACTATAATTTCCTTTACTCCACTGAAATACTGACACATCGGATTGCGGCTTCTCTTTTCCAAATTTCACAGTGAACTCAATTATGTTATGATCACTGTCTCCTAACGGTTCCTTCACCTCAATCTCTCTAATCGCCTGCAGTTCATTACACAATACCCAATCCAGTACAGCTAATCCCCTAGTGGGCTCAACATCAAGCTGCTCCAAAAAGCCATCTCGCAGACATTCTACAAATTCTGTCTCTTGAGATCCTGTGCCGACCTGATTTTCCCAATCCACTCGCATGTTAAAATCCCCCACAATTATCATAACACTGCCTTTCTGACAAGCCTTTTCTATTTCCTGTTGTAATTTGTAGTCCACATCACTGCAGCTGTTTGGAGGCCTATAAGTAACTGCCATCAGGGTCCTTTTACCCCGCTATTTCTTAGCTCAACCCATAAAGATTCTGCACCTTCCGATCCTTTATCACCTCTTTCTAATGATTTGATATCATTTCTTACCAATAAAGCCACGCCTCCCCCTCTGCCTACCTTCCTATCCTTCCGATACACCGTGTATCCTTGGACATTCAGCTACCACAGACATGCATCCTTTAGCCACGTCTCAGTGATGGCCACAATATCATACCTGCCAATCTGTAGCTGTACGACAAGATCATCCACTTTATTCCTTATGCTGCGTGATTTAAGTATAACACCTTTAGACCTGTATTTGGTACTTTTCGCTTTGATTGCACTGCAACTCATCCCAATGGCTGCAAATTTGGCCCATCCCCTGCTTGTCTTTCCTGACATCTTTACTGCTCACTATCTTAGATTTATTTCTGTTTACCCCTTCCTCCGCTCTATCATTCCGGTTCCCATCCCCCTGCCAAATTAGTTTAAACCCTCCCTAAACCCTCCCTAACAGCTCTATTAAACCTTCCCGCCTGGTTATTGGTCCCCTTTGGGTTCAGGTGTAACCTGTCCTTTTTGAACAGGTCATACTTCCCCCAGAAGAAATCCCAAGAGCTGCCAGAGGTTCCTCATACGGTAACCCTTTCATTCCTGGAATCGTTCTTGTGAATCTTCTCTGAACCATCTCCAATGTCAGTTTATCCTTTCTAAAATAAGGAGCCCAAAACTGCACACAATACTCCAAGTGTGGTCTCACAAGTGCCTTATAGAGCCTCAACATCACATCCATGCTCTTATATCACAGTTTGAGGATAAGGGGGAAGCCTTTTAGGACAGAGATTAGGAAAAACTCCTTCACACAGAGAGTGGTGAATCTGTGGAATTCTCTGCCACAGGAAACAGTTGAGGCCAGTTCATTGGCTATATTTAAGAGGGAGTTAGATATGGCCCTTGTGGCTACGGGGATCAGGGGGTATGGAGGGAAGGCTGGTGCAGGGTTCTGAGTTGGATGATCAGCCATGATCATAATAAATGGCGGTGCAGGCTTGAGGGGCCGAATGGCCTACTCCTGCACCTATTTTCTATGTTTCTATGTTTCTATATTCCGTACCTCTAGAAATGAATGCCTACATTGCATTCGCCTTCTTCACAACCGATTCAACCTGGAAGTTAAGCTTTAGGGTATCTTGCACAAGGACTCCCAAGTCCCTTTGTATCTCTGCATTTTGAATTCTCTCCCCATCTAAATAATAGTCTGCCCATTTATTTCTTCCACCAAAGTGGATGACCATATACTTTCCAACATTGTATTTCATTTGCCACTTCTTTGCTCATTTCTCTAAACTATCTAAGTCTCTGCAGGCTCTCTGTTTCCTCAACACTACCCGCTCCTCCACCTATCCTTGTATCATCAGCCAATTTAGCCACAAATCCATTAATCCCATAGTCCAAATCATTGACATACATCGTAAAAAGCAGCGGTCCCAACACCAACCCCTGTGGAACTCCACTGGTAACTGGCAGCCAGCTAGAATAGGACCCCTTTATTCCCACTCTCTGCTTTCTGCTGATCAGCCCGTGCTCCACCCAGGCTAGTAACACTTCCTATTCCCATTCTGACATGTCAGTCCATGACCTCCTCTACTGTCGTGATGAGGCCACACTCAGGGTGGAGGAGCAACACCTTACAGTCATAGTCATAGTCATACTTTATTAATCCCGGGGGAAATTGGTTTTCGTTACAGTTGCTCCATAAATAATAAATAGTAATAGAACCATAAATAGTTAAATAGTAATATGTAAATTCTATTATATTCTGCTGGGTAGCCTCCAAACTGATGGCATGAACATTAATTTCTCAAACTTCTAGTAATAGACTACCCCCCCCACCCCCCTTTCCCATTTCCCTCTGTTATCTTATCTCCTTGCCTACCCACCACCTCCCTCTAGTTCTTCTACCGATTTTCTTTCCTCCATGACTTTCTGTTCTCTCCTATCAGATTCCCCCTTCTCCAGCGCTATATCTCTTTTTCCAATCAACTTCCCTGCTCTTTACTTCACCCCTCCCTCCCTCCCCCCACCACCCAGTTTCACCTATCACTTTCTGTTTCTTCCTCCCCTCCCCCTCCAATTGTTACTCTGACTCTTCATCTTTTTTTCTCCAGACATGATGAAGAGTCTTGGCCTGAGACGTCAGTTGTACTGTTTTCCATCGATGCTGCCTGGCCTGCTGAGCTCCTCCAGCATTTTGCTCAGAATTGCAGCATCTGCAGATTTTCTTGATTGTAAATTATTCCTCTGCTACATCATTATCATTTATACATAGCTGTTCAAAAATAACCAGCGATGGACAAATGCAATGCTATGACTTAAATTCACCCCTTAGCTCAACCATAATGAGAAAACATGAATGTAATCACACATCTTTCTGCCACCAGGGAACGGATATTCTACTTTGTTCTGCATCAACCACATAGACAATTAGAAACACATCAACCACACAATATCCACTAAAGTAAACAAAAAATTTCATTTGGACATTTCTAATTCAACTGACCTCAGCTTTTGTCATCTAGTTTACATATTTTGCACAATATTTGTGAGTTAATGTCTTGTATTTTCTTTATTAGTTCAAGGGTGTTAGGCAAATGAAAATTAAAAACCTGGGTTGGAAATCTCTTGTGCCTGGGAATTTGGATGCATTTATTTGGCTGGGGCAGAATCAGGGCACAGTTGCAATATTGTTTCGTTTATTTTCAGTTGTGACTGAGGCTCAAAGTCTTTGGGATGTGAATGATTAGGGGCTGTGAAGTAACGTTTGATCTCATTTCATTTCACAAACTGTTTGGCTTGAAATGATTAAAACAAATTATTATCCTAGATGACCTCCAGTATGAAAATGCGTCTGAGATTTCTATAATTCATAGAAACATAGAAAACCTACAGCACAATATAGGCCCTTCGGCCCACAAAGTTGTGCCGAACATGTCCCTACCTTAGAGATTACCAGGCTTACCCATAGCCTTCTATTTTTCTAAGCTCCATGTACCTATCCAAAAATCTCTTAAAAGACCCTATCATATCCGCCACCACCACCATTGCCGGCAGCCCATTCCACGGACTCACCACTCTTTGAGTAAAAAACTTATCCCTGACATCTCCTCTGTACCTACTCCCCAGTACCTTAAACCTGTGTCCTCTTGTGACAACCATTTCAGCCCTGGGAAAAAGCCTCTCACTATCCACACGATCAATACCTCTCATCATCTTATACACCTCTATCAGGTCACCTCTCATCCTCTGTTGCTCCAAGGAGAAAAGGCCGAATTCACTCAACCTATTCTCATAAGGGATGCTCCCCAATCCAGGCAACATCCTTGTAAATCTCCTCTGCACCCTTTCTAGGGTTTCCACATCCTTCCTGTAGTGATGTGACCAGAACTGAGCACAATACTCCAAGTGGGGTCTGACCAGGGTCCTATATAACTGCAACATTGCCTCTCGGCTCCTAAATTCAATTCCACGATTGATGAAGGCCAATACACCGTATGCCTTCTTAACCACAGAGTCAACCTGCGCAGCTGCTTTGAGCTTCCTATGGACTCGTACCCCAAGATCCCTCTGATCCTCCACACTGCCAAGAGTCTTACCATTAATACTAAATTGTGTCATCATATTTGACCTACCAAAATGAACCACTTCACACTTATCTGGGTTGAACTCCATCTGCCACTTCTCAGCCCAGTTTTGCATCAATGTCCCGCAGTAACTTCTGACTGCCCTCCACACTATCCACAAAACCTCTAACCTTTGTGTCATCAGCAAACTTATTACCCCATCCCTTCACTTCCTCATCCAGGTCATTTATAAAAATCACAAAGAGTAAGGGTCCCAGAACAGATCCCTGAGGCACTCCACTGGTGACTGACCTCCATGCAGAATATGACCCATCTACAACCACTCTTTGCCTTCTGTGGGCAAGCCAGTTCTGGATCCACAAAGCAATGTTCCCTTGGATCCCATGCCTCCTTACTTTCTCAATAAGCCTTGCATGGGGTACCTTATCAAATGCCTTGCTGAAATCCATATACACTACATCTACTGCTCTTCCTTCATCAATGTGTTTAGTCACATCCTCAAAAAGTTCAATCAGGCTGGTAAGGCACAACCTGCCCATAAAGCCATGCTGACTGTTCCTAATCATATTATACCTCTCCAAATGTTCATAAATCTTGCCTCTCAGGATCTTCTCCATCAACTTACCAACCACTGAGGTAAGACTCAATGGTCTATAATTTCCTGGGCTATCTCTACTCCCTTTCTTGAATAAAGGAACAACATCCACAACCCTCCAATCCTCCGGAACCTCTCCCATCCCCATTGATGATGCAAAGATCATCGCCAGAAGCTCAGCAATCTTCTCCCTCGCCTCCTACAGTAGCCTGGGGTCATCTCATCCGGTCCTGGCGACTTACCCAACTTGATGCTTTCCAAAAGCTCCAGCACATCCTCTTTCTTAATACCTACATGCTCAAGCTTTTCAGTCTGCTGCATGTCATCACTACAATCACCAAGATCCTTTTCCACTGACTAATTCGTTCAGTGGTAGTACGTGACTCACATGCACCTTCACAATCTGCTTTGAATGACTGTTACAAAGATCTTCCACAGTATTTATTTATTTTATTTAGAGATACAGCACAGAACAGAGCTCATCTGAATTTGCTAGAATTAGAATTGGTTTATTATTGTCAGATGTACCAAGGTACAGTGAAAAACTTGTCGTGCATCCTGTTCATAAAGATCAATTCATTACACGGTGCATTGAGGTAGCACAAAGTAAAACAATAGCAGAATACAGCATATACAGAAAAAGTACGGTGCGGGTAGTCAATGAAGTGTGAGGTCATAACAAGGTTGGTCATGAGGTCAAGAGGCCATCTAACATACTAGTGAACTATTCAATAGTCTTATAACAGCTGGGCAGAAGCTCACCCTGAGCATAGTGCTACGTGATTTAAGACCTTTGTATCTTCTGTCCATTGAGTGTGGTGTTTGATTATGCTGGCTGCTTTATTCAGACAGCGAGAAGTATAGACAGAGACTATGAAGGGAGGTTCTTTTTCTGCGATGTGCTGAGCTGTGTCCACAACACTGCCAATTTGTGTGGTCACGTGCAGATCAGTTGCCATACCAGGCCATGATGCATCTGGATAGGTTGTTTTCTATAGTGTGTCAATAAAGACTGCTGAGGTTTGATGGGAACATGCTAATATGTTTAGCCTCCTGAGGAAGGAGAGGTTTGTTGATCTTTCTTGGCCATGTCATCTGCATGGTTGGACCAAGATCAGGTCATTGGTAATGTTCACTCCTAGGAACTTGAGCTCTCAACTTCAGCACTGTTGATATAGGCAGGAGCATGTATATTGCCACTTCCTGAGGGCAGTCACCAGCTCTTTTGTTTTACTGACACTGGGAAAAAAGTTATTGTCAAGATGCATGTTACTAAGCTCTCAAACTCCTTCCTAGATTATCATTATTTGAGATATAGTCCACTATAATGATATCATCTGCAAACTTGTAGTCGTTGGTGGCGGCATCCAGATGTCTTGATGAGGAGATAACAGATATATTAGTCATGATCTTTCAAGAATCACTTGATTCTGGCATGGTCCCAGAGGACTGGAAAATTGCAGATGTCACTCCACTCTTTAAGAAGGAAGGAAAGCAAAAGAAAGGAAATTAGCCTAACCTCAGTGGTTGGGAAAGTGTTAGAGTCTATTATTAAGGATGAGGTTTTGGGGTACTTGGAGAATAATGATAAAATAAGTCAAAGTCAGCATGGTTTCTGTAAAGGGAAATCTTGCCTGACTAATCTGTTAGAGTTCTTCGAGGAAGTAACAAATAGGGTGGACGAAGGAGAGGCAGTGGATGTCATTTATTTGAATTTTCAGAAGGCATTCCATAAGGTGCCACATGAGACTGATTAACAAGATAAAATCTTATGGTATTACAAGAAAGATACTGGGCATGGATAGAGGAATGGCTGACAAGCAGGAGGCAGCAAATGGGAATATAAGGGGCCTTTTCTGGTTGACTGCCAGTGACTAGTGGTGTTCCTCAGGAGTCAGTATTGGGACCGCTACTTTTCACATTGTTTGTCAGTGATTTAGATAATGGAATTAATGGATTTTTGGCAAAGTTTGCAAATGCTACGAAGGTAGATGGAGGGGTAGGTAGTGCTGAGGAAGCAATACAATTGGTGCAGGACTGAGACAAATTGGAAGAATGTGCAAAAAAAATGGCTGCTGGAATACAGTGTTGGGCAATGTATGATAATACATCTTGGTAAGAGGAATAATAATGCAGATTATTATCTACATGGGGAGAAGTTTCAAACATCAGAGATGCAGAGAGATGTAGGAGTCCTCGTGCAAGACTCACAGAGTGATAATTTACAAGTTGAGTCTCAGGCAAAGAAGGCAAATGCAATGTAGGCATTTATTTCAAAGGGAATAGAAAATAAAAGCAAGGAGAAAAAGCTAAGGCTTTATAAGACACTAGTCAGGCTGCACTTGGAGTATTGCCAACAGTTTTGGGCCCCATATCTCAGAAATGGTGCGTTGTCATTGAAGAGAGTCCAGGAGAGGTTCACGAGGATGATTCCAGGAATGAAGGGGTTAACATATGAGGAGCATTTGGCAGCTTTGGGCCTGTACTCACTGAATTTGTGGGGATCTCATTGAAACCTACTGAATGTTGAAAGGACTAGATAGGGTGGATGTGGAGAGGATGGTTCCTCTGGAGAGGGTATCCAGTACTAGAGGGCAAAATTGAGGGGCACCCTATTAGAACAGAGGTAAGGAGGAATTTTTTTTTTAGTCAGAGAGTAGTGAATCTGTGGAATGCTCTGCCACAGAGAGCCGTGCAGGCTGCCTGTGGGTATATTTAAGGTGGAAGTTGATGGTTTCCTAATGGGCCAGGGCATCAGAGGATATAGTGAGAATGTTGGTGTATGGTGTTGAGTGGGATCCGGGATCAGTCATGATGGAATTGTAGAGTGGACTCGATGGGCTGAATGGCCTAATTCTGCTCCTATGTCTTATGGTCATAGGGTCTTGAGAGACGATAGTGTGACACTTTTTCTGTTGGTTCTTAGTGTTGTAGACTTGGAGCTATTTGCAGATTCTGGAGTGGTTGTCTAGCAGTCTCTTTCACAGCGTCTGCAGGTGAAGGAGGAAGGTGCTCTGGGTGATGAAGCTCTGGCTTTTTTCTGGCTCTCTTGTTGATAAGCACGTCGGTTCTTGCTATCTTAACACGTCGTACACCGCTTTTGACAGCATCCTTCTGTGCTGTCCGGTCCTCCCATGAGTTAAGGTTGGAGCCTGCCAGCTTCATATCGTGCTTGCAGGCGTCCCTGTGGCGGAGACATGGTGGTAACCCTCACTCAGCTCACCAAGCAGCTTGTCCTTGGAAAAGTGTCCCTGGTCTATCCACGTGACATGGCCCAACCAGCTGAGGTGTCTGTGGCTGAGTAATGCATGGATGCTGGAGGTGTCAGCCCACTGCAGAATATCTGCGTTGGTGATTCTGTCCTACCAGGAGATGTGCAAGCTGTGCTTGAGCCAGTGTAGGTGGAGCGAGTTTGTCCTCTTCTCTTGGCTGATGTATGGTGTCCAAGCCTCCCTGGCATAGAGGAGTGTGCTGAGCACACACATCTGGTACACATACAGCTTGGTCGTCTTTGTCAGCTGTCTGTTGTTCCACACTCTCTTGTTTAGTCTGGCCATGACAGATGCAGCTTTGGCAATCCTGCTGTTCACCTCTGCTTTAAGGGACAGGGAGCTGATGATGGCCGACCCAAAATAGGTGAAGGAGTCAGCTACATCAAGGGAGCAACCATCAATGGTGATGTTTGGGGGAGATTCTGCACCCTGGGCCATGACGTTTGTCTTTTTCAATCTGAAAACTTGTAGATGGATTTAGGTAATCGGCCATGCTGTCATTAGGTCACACAGAATGATCTCATGGGGTACTGAGGTTGAGCCTGCTGAGTTCCCCAGCATTTTGTGTATGTTGCTTGGATTTCCAGCATCTGCAGATGTTCTCCTGTTTGAGATCTGCAGTCTTAACAGACTGTGCACTTTGAGATCCTTAATTTTGCAGGGCTGACACATAAAGCTATGCTCATGGAAGATAACGCCAAAATCCTCCAAGTAAATCACTTTCATAATTGAGCTTTGAGAAGGTTGACTCATCTGACGCAAATCTGATATATGGACACAAATTTCAACATTAATTAGTCACTCATAACATAGTCAAATACTGAATGTTGGTACTTATTGCAGTGCATCAGTATTAGCAAACTTGATAACGCCACCATAATGGCATTCTGTTCGAATGCTCAATATTCAATATTTGCACAGGAAGATGGCCAACCATTTCATTTCCAGGTGTCACCATTATGGGAATTGTGACTTCGTTTCTAAAAATTGTCTTTGATAGAATTTGTTAAACTTTGATACCTGTGTGTATGTGGCTGTTCTATGTTAGTGTGATATTAAAGCTTTACCTAGTCGTTGTTCATAATGTGTTATCCTTGATTTTTGTTGTATTCAATAATTTTGTTGTATCCAATGGGCTTTTTGGAGAGGTATTACAAAGCAAGGTAAAATGGAAAGATATTGCCAGGTGTCTGGAAAATGAATGCTGGATTTTACTGACGGAACCCATGTGCATTTTGATGATCCTTAACCCATTGCTCTGATTCACTTTTACTTTCAACATGCAGGAAATCACCATTGAGCAGACAACCAATAGAACCAACCACTTAATATTGCAGCTATAAATGAGGGTCTTGAGTTTCAAATGAGGGTCTTCAGCCAATCTGGCCATTCACCTCAGACCTCTCTCATTAACAAGGCATTTTTGTCCACAGAACTGCCACCCACTGGATGTTCTTTGCTTTTCGCACCATTCTCTGTAAACTCCACGGATGACTGTGCATAAAAATCCCAGGAGATCAGCAGTTTATGAACCATTCAAACCACTCTGATTGACACCAACAATCATTCCACCTCTGGCACGCAAACCAGGTTTCACTCTGCCCCCTCCCCCAGCTGCCTATCACCTACTTCATTGTTCTGCCTCCTTATACTACCCATTGTGCTTTCCCCTATTCCTTCTTCACCTTTCTGGCCTATCCCCTCCTTGCTTCCGCTCCCCCACCCCTTTATCTTTCCCCTTACTGGTTTTTCACCTGGCACCTACCAACCTTCTCCTTCCCACCCTCCCCCCACCTTCTTTATAGGGCCTCTGCCCCTTCCCTCTTCAGTCCTAACGAGGGTTCTGGCCCGAAACGTTGACTGATCGTTTCCACAGATGCGGCCTAACCTGCTGAGTTCCTCCAGCGTGTTGTGAGTGTTTGCTTTGACCCCAGAATCTGCAAAGTATTTTGTGCTTACGATTGAGGGGAACTGGAGCCTGATGAACAATCGATTACAGGAAGGCTGGAGTCTGATGAAATAATGATTGAGGGGAGCTGGAGTCTGATGAAATATCGATTGAGGGGATGCTGGAGTCTGATGAAGTATCGATTGAGGGAAGGCTGTAGTCTGCTGAAGTATCAATTGAGGGAAACTAGAGATTGATGAAGTATCGATTGAGAGGAGGTTGGAGTCTGATGAAGTGTCGATTGAGGGGAGGTTGGAGTCTGATGAAGTATCGATTGAAGGGAGCTGGAGTCTCATGAAATGTCAATTAAAGGAAGCTGGAGTTTGATGAAGTATCGATTGAGCGGAGGTTGGAGTTTTCTGGACTATCGATTGAGGGGAGCTGACGTCTGATGAAGTATCTATTGAGGGGAGGCTGGAGTCTGATGAAGTATCGATTGAGGGGAGGCTGAAGTCTGATGAAGTATTTATTGAGGGGAGATTGGAGTCTGATAATCTATCAATTGAGGAGATCCTGGAGTCTGATGATGTATCGATTGAGGGGAGCAGGAGTCTGATGAACTATCGATTGAGGAGATCCTGGAGTCTGATGATGTATCGATTGAGGGGAGCTGGAGTCTGATGATGTATCAATTGAGGGGAGGTTGGAGTCTGATGAAATATCGATTGAGGGGAGGCTGGCGTCTGATGAAGTATCGATTGAGGGGAGGCTGGAGTCTGATGAAATATCGATTGAGGGAAGCTGGAGTCTGATGAAGTATCGATTGAGGGGCGCTGGAATCTGATGAAGTATCGATTGAGGGGCGCTGGAGTCCAATGAAATATCGACTGAGGGAAGCCTGAGTCTGATGAACTATTGATTGAGCGAAGGCTGGAGTTTGAGGAAATATCGATTCAGGGGAGGTTGGAGTCTGATGAATTATCGATTCAGGGGAGACAGGAGTCTGATGAAATATCGATTGAGGGGAACTGGAGTCTGATGAAATATCGATTGCGGGAACTGGAGTCTGATGAAATATCAAACAACAGGAATTCTGCAGATGCTGGAAATTCAAGCAACACACATCAAAGTTGCTGGTGAACGCAGCAGGCCAAGCAGCATCTGTAGGAAGAGGTGCAGTCGACGTTTCAGGCCGAGACCCTTCGTCAGGACTCTGATGAAATATCGATTGAGGGAAGGTTGAAGTCTAATGAAATATTTATTGAGGGGAGCTGGAGTCTGAGGAAATATCAATTGAGGGCAGGTTGGAGTCTGATGAAATATCGACTGAGGGGAGCTGGAGTCTGATGAAGTATTGATTGAGAGGAGGTCAGTCTGATGAAGTATGGATTGAGGGGAGCTGCAGTCTGATGAAGTAGCGATTGACGGGAACTGGAGTCTGATATAGTTTTGATTGAGGGAAGGCTGGAGTCTGATGAAGTATGTATTGAGGGGAGATTGGAGTCTGATAATCTATCGATTGAAATGAGGTGGAATCTGATGAAGTATCGATTGAGGGCTGCTGGAGTCTGATGAACTATCGATTGAGGGGAGGCTGGAGTCTGATGAAGTATCAATTAATGAGAGATTGGAGTCTGATGACGTACCATTTGAGGGAGGTTGGAGTCTGATGAAGTATCTATTGAGGGGAGGCTGGAGTCTGATGAAGTGTCGATTGAGGGGAACTGTAGCCTGATGAAGTATCGATTGAGGGCAGCTGGAGTCTGATGAAATATCAATTGAGGGGAGCTGGAGTCTGATGAAGTATGGATTGAGGGGATTTGGAGGCTGATGAAGTATCGATTGAGGGGGAGCTGGAGTCTGATGAAGTATCGATTGAGGAGAGGCTGGAGTCTGATGAAGTATCGATTGAGGGGAGATTGGAGTGTGATGAAATATCGATTGAGGGGAGCCGGAGTCTGATGAAATATCAATTGAGGGAAGGCTGGAGACTGATGAAATATCCATTGAGGGAAGGCTGGAGTCTGATGAAATATTGATTGAGGGGAGCTGGAGTCTGATGAAATGTCAATTAAAGGAAACTGGAGTTTGATGAAGTATCGACTGAGCGGAGGTTGATGTCTTTTTGACTATCGATTGAGGGGAACTGGCATCTGATGAATTATTGATTGAATGGAGGTTGGAGTCTGATCAAATATCGATTGAGGGGAGGCAGGATTCTGATGAAGTATCGATTGCGGGGAGCTGGAGTCTGATGAAATGTCAACTAAAGGAAACTGGAGTTTGATGAAGTATCAAATGCCTGGAGGTTGGAGTCTTCTGGACTATCGATTGAGGGGAGCTGGCGTCTGATGAAATATCGATTGAGGGGAACTGGAGTCTGATGAAATTTCGATTGAGGGGAACTGCAACCTGATGAAATATCGATTGAGGGGAGCTGGAGTGTGATTATGTATCGATAGAGGGAAGCTGGAGTCTGAGGAAATATCGATTGAGGGGTGGTTAGAGTCTGATGAAATATCGATTTAGGGGAGCTGGAGTCTGATGAAGTATCGATTGAAGTCGCTGGGGTCTGATGAAATATTGATTGAGGAGAGGCTGAGAGCTAATGAAATATCGATTGAGGGGAGCTGCAGTCTGATGAAGTATTGATTGAGGCGAACTGGAGTCTGATGTGGTATCGATTGAGGGGAGGCTGGAGTCTGATGAAATATCGACTGAGGGGAGATTGGAGAT
The DNA here is from genome assembly GCF_963921235.1 of Mobula hypostoma. Taxonomy (NCBI): domain Eukaryota; kingdom Metazoa; phylum Chordata; class Chondrichthyes; order Myliobatiformes; family Myliobatidae; genus Mobula; species Mobula hypostoma. The sequence goes on along the minus strand of NC_086100.1, from coordinate 99,088,694 downwards.
TGGTGATATATCAATTATGGGGAGCTGCAGTCTCATGAAATATCGATTGAGGGAAGGCTCGTGTCTGATGAAATATCAATTGAGGGAAGGCTGGAGACTGATGAAATATCCATTGAGGGAAGGCTGGAGTCTGATGAAATATCGATTAACGGCAGCGGAAATCCGATGAAGTATCGATTGAGAGGAGCTGGAGTCTGGTGAAATATCGATTGAGGAGAGCCTGGAGCCTGATGATGTATCGATTTAGGGGAGCTGCAGTCTGATGAAGTATCGATTGAGGGGAGGCTGGAAACTGATGAAATATTGATTGAAGGAGCTGAAGTCTGATGAAGTATCGATTGAGGAAAACTAGTGTCTGATGAAATATCGATTGAGGGGAGATTGGAGTGTGATATATCGATTAAGGGTAACTGGAGTCTGATGAAATATCGACTGAGGGGAGGTTGGAGTGTGATATATCGATTAAGGGTAGCTGGAGTCTGATGAAATATCCATTGAGGGGAGGTTGGAGTGTGATATATCGATTAAGGGTAACTGGAGTCTGATGAAATATCGACTGAGGGGAGATTGGAGTGTGATATATCGATTAAGGGTAACTGGAGTCTGATGAAATATCGACTGAGGGGAGGTTGGAGTGTGATATATCGATTAAGGGTAACTGGAGTCTGATGAAATATCGACTGAGGGGAGGTTGGAGTGTGATATATCGATTAAGGGTAACTGGAGTCTGATGAAATATCGACTGAGGGGAGGTTGGAGTGTGATATATCGATTAAGGGTAACTGGAGTCTGATGAAATATCGACTGAGGGGAGGTTGGAGTGTGATATATCGATTAAGGGTAACTGGAGTCTGATGAAATATCGACTGAGGGGAGGTTGGAGTGTGATATATCGATTAAGGGTAACTGGAGTCTGATGAAATATCGACTGAGGGGAGGTTGGAGTGTGATATATCGATTAAGGGTAACTGGAGTCTGATGAAATATCGACTGAGGGGAGGTTGGAGTGTGATATATCGATTAAGGGTAACTGGAGTCTGATGAAATATCGACTGAGGGGAGATTGGAGTATGATATATCGATTAAGGGTAACTGGAGTCTGATGAAATATCGACTGAGGGGAGGTTGGAGTGTGATATATCGATTAAGGGTAACTGGAGTCTGATGAAATATCGACTGAGGGGAGGTTGGAGTGTGATATATCGATTAAGGGTAACTGGAGTCTGATGAAATATCGACTGAGGGGAGGTTGGAGTGTGATATATCGATTAAGGGTAACTGGAGTCTGATGAAATATCGACTGAGGGGAGGTTGGAGTGTGATATATCGATTAAGGGTAACTGGAGTCTGATGAAATATCGACTGAGGGGAGGTTGGAGTGTGATATATCGATTAAGGGTAACTGGAGTCTGATGAAATATCGACTGAGGGGAGGTTGGAGTGTGATATATCGATTAAGGGTAACTGGAGTCTGATGAAATATCGACTGAGGGGAGGTTGGAGTGTGATATATCGATTAAGGGTAACTGGAGTCTGATGAAATATCGACTGAGGGGAGGTTGGAGTGTGATATATCGATTAAGGGTAACTGGAGTCTGATGAAATATCGACTGAGGGGAGGTTGGAGTGTGATATATCGATTAAGGGTAACTGGAGTCTGATGAAATATCGACTGAGGGGAGATTGGAGTGTGATATATCGATTAAGGGTAACTGGAGTCTGATGAAATATCGACTGAGGGGAGGTTGGAGTGTGATATATCGATTAAGGGTAACTGGAGTCTGATGAAATATCGACTGAGGGGAGGTTGGAGTGTGATATATCGATTAAGGGTAACTGGAGTCTGATGAAATATCGACTGAGGGGAGGTTGGAGTGTGATATATCGATTAAGGGTAACTGGAGTCTGATGAAATATCGACTGAGGGGAGGTTGGAGTGTGATATATCGATTAAGGGTAACTGGAGTCTGATGAAATATCGACTGAGGGGAGGTTGGAGTGTGATATATCGATTAAGGGTAACTGGAGTCTGATGAAATATCGACTGAGGGGAGGTTGGAGTGTGATATATCGATTAAGGGTAACTGGAGTCTGATGAAATATCGACTGAGGGGAGGTTGGAGTGTGATATATCGATTAAGGGTAACTGGAGTCTGATGAAATATCGACTGAGGGGAGGTTGGAGTGTGATATATCGATTAAGGGTAACTGGAGTCTGATGAAATATCGACTGAGGGGAGGTTGGAGTGTGATATATCGATTAAGGGTAACTGGAGTCTGATGAAATATCGACTGAGGGGAGGTTGGAGTGTGATATATCGATTAAGGGTAACTGGAGTCTGATGAAATATCGACTGAGGGGAGGTTGGAGTGTGATATATCGATTAAGGGTAACTGGAGTCTGATGAAATATCGACTGAGGGGAGGTTGGAGTGTGATATATCGATTAAGGGTAACTGGAGTCTGATGAAATATCGACTGAGGGGAGGTTGGAGTGTGATATATCGATTAAGGGTAACTGGAGTCTGATGAAATATCGACTGAGGGGAGGTTGGAGTGTGATATATCGATTAAGGGTAACTGGAGTCTGATGAAATATCGACTGAGGGGAGGTTGGAGTGTGATATATCGATTAAGGGTAACTGGAGTCTGATGAAATATCGACTGAGGGGAGGTTGGAGTGTGATATATCGATTAAGGGTAACTGGAGTCTGATGAAATATCGACTGAGGGGAGGTTGGAGTGTGATATATCGATTAAGGGTAACTGGAGTCTGATGAAATATCGACTGAGGGGAGGTTGGAGTGTGATATATCGATTAAGGGTAACTGGAGTCTGATGAAATATCGACTGAGGGGAGGTTGGAGTGTGATATATCGATTAAGGGTAACTGGAGTCTGATGAAATATCGACTGAGGGGAGGTTGGAGTGTGATATATCGATTAAGGGTAACTGGAGTCTGATGAAATATCGACTGAGGGGAGGTTGGAGTGTGATATATCGATTAAGGGTAACTGGAGTCTGATGAAATATCGACTGAGGGGAGATTGGAGTGTGATATATCGATTAAGGGTAACTGGAGTCTGATGAAATATCGACTGAGGGGAGGTTGGAGTGTGATATATCGATTAAGGGTAACTGGAGTCTGATGAAATATCGACTGAGGGGAGATTGGAGTGTGATATATCGATTAAGGGTAACTGGAGTCTGATGAAATATCGACTGAGGGGAGGTTGGAGTGTGATATATCGATTAAGGGTAACTGGAGTCTGATGAAATATCGATTGAGGGGAGGTTAGTGTGATTAAGTATGTATTCAGGGGAGCTGCAGTCTAATGAAGTATGGATTGAGGGGAACTGGAGCCTGATGTAGTATCGATTAAGGGGAGGCTGAAGTCAGATGAAATATTGATTGTGGGGAGCTGGAGTCTGATGAAGTATCGATTGAGGGGAGATTGGAGTCTGATCATCTGTCGATTGAGGGAAGCTGCAGTCCGATGAAATATCGATTGAGGGGAGACTGAGTCTGATGAACTATTGATTGAGGGAAGGCTGGAGTTTGAGGAAATATCGATTGAGGAGAGGTTGGAGTCTGATGAAGTATCGATACAGGGAAGACAGGAGTCTGATGAAATATTGATTGAGGGGAACGAGTCTGATGAAATTTCGATTGAGGGGAATTGGAGTCTGATGAAATGTCGATTGAGGGGAGGTTGGAGACTGATTAAATATCGATTGAGGGGAGGCAGGAGTCTGATGAGGTATTGATTGAGGGGAGCTGGAGTCTGATGAAGTATCGATACAGGGAAGACAGGAGTCTGATGAAATATTGATTGAGGGGAACGAGTCTGATGAAATTTCGATTGAGGGGAACTGGAATCTGATGAAATGTCGATTGAGGGGAGGTTGGAGACTGATGAAATATCGATTGAGGGGAGCTGGAATGAGATGACGTATTGATAGAGGGGAGCTGGAGTCTGAGGAAATATCGATTGAAGGGTGGTTAGAGCCTGATGAAATATCGATTGAGGGGAGCTGGAGTCTGATCAAGTATTGATTGAAGTCAGCTGGGGTCTGATGAAATATCATAGAAACATAGAAACATAGAAAATAGGTGCAGGGGTAGGCCATTCGGCCCTTCGAGCCTGCACCGCCATTTATTATGATCATGGCTGATCATCCAACTCAGAACCCCGCCCCAGCCTTCCCTCCATACCCCCTGATCCCCATAGCCACAAGGGCCATATCTAACTCCCTCTTAAATATAGCCAATGAACTGGCCTCAACTGTTTCCTGTGGCAGAGAATTCCACAGATTTACCACTCTCTGTGTGAAGAAGTTTTTCCTAATCTCGGTCCTAAAAGGCTTCCCCTCTATCCTCAAACTGTGACCCCTCGTTCTGGACTTCCCCAACATCGGGAACAATCTTCCTGCATCTAGCCTGTCCAATCCCTTTAGGATTTTATACGTTTCAATCAGATCCCCCCTCAATCTTCTAAATTCCAACGAGTACAAGCCCAGTTCATCCAGTCTTTCTTCATATGAAAGTCCTGCCATCCCAGGAATCAATCTGGTGAACCTTCTTTGTACTCCCTCTATGGCAAGGATGTCTTTCCTCGGATTAGGGGACCAAAACTGCACACAATACTCCAGGTGTGGTCTCACCAAGGCCTTGTACAACTGCAGTAGTACCTCCCTGCTCCTGTACTCGAATCCTCTCGCTATAAATGCCAGCATACCATTCGCCTTTTTCACCACCTGCTGTACCTGCATGCCCACTTTCAATGACTGGTGTATAATGACACCCAGGTCTCATTGCACCTCCCCTTTTCCTAATCGGCCACCATTCAGATAATAATCTGTTTTCCTATTTTTGCCACCAAAGTGGATAACTTCACATTTATCCACATTAAATTGCATCTGCCATGAATTTGCCCACTCACCCAACCTATCCAAGTCACTCTGCACCCTCTTAGCATCCTCCTCACCGCTAACACTGCCACCCAGCTTCGTGTCATCCGCAAACTTGGAGATGCTGCATTTAATTCCCTCATCCAAGTCATTAATATATATTGTAAATAACTGGGGTCCCAGCACTGAGCCTTGCGGTACCCCACTAGTCACCGCCTGCCATTCTGAAAAGGTTCCGTTTATTCCCACTCTTTGCTTCCTGTCTGCTAACCAATTCTCCATCCACATCAATACCTTACCCCCAATACCGTGTGCTTTAAGTTTGCACACTAATCTCCTGTGTGGGACCTTGTCAAAAGCCTTTTGAAAATCCAAATATACCACATCCACTGGTTCTCCCCTATCCACTCTACTAGTTACATCCTCAAAAAATTCTATGAGATTCGTCAGACATGATTTTCCTTTCACAAATCCATGCTGACTTTGTCCGATGATTTCACCGCCTTCCAAATGTGCTGTTATCACATCCTTGATAACTGACTCCAGCAGTTTCCCCACCACCGACGTTAGGCTAACCGGTCTATAATTCCCCGGTTTCTCTCTTCCTCCTTTTTTAAAAAGTGGGGTTACACTAGCTACCCTCCAATCCTCAGGAACTAGTCCAGAATCTAACGAGTTTTGAAAAATTATCACTAATGCATCCACTATTTCTTGGCCTTCTTCCTTAAGCACTCTAGGATGCAGACCATCTGGCCCTGGGGATTTATCTGCCTTCAATCCCTTCAATTTACCTAACACCACTTCCCTACTAACATCAATTAAGGAGAGGCTGGGAACTGATAAAATATCGATTGATGGGGGCTGCAGTCTGATGAAGTATTGATTGAGGGGAACTGGAGTCTGATGTGGTATCGATTGAGGGAAGGCTAGAGTCTGATGAAATATCAAGTGAGGGGAGGTTGGAGTGTGATATATCAATTATGGGGAGCTGCAGTCTGATGAAATATCGATTAACAGAAGCTGGAATCCGATGAAGTATCGATTGAGGGGAGCTGGAGTCTGATGAAATATCGACTGAGGGCTGCTGGAGTCTGATGAAATATCGATTCAGGAGAGGTTGGTCTGAAGTATGGATTGAGGGGAGCTGCAGTCTGAGGGAAGTATCGATTGAGGGGAGATTGGAGTCTGCTGAACTACTGATTGAGGGGAGATGGAGTTTGAGAAAGTATCGATTGAGGGGCGATTGGAGTCTGATAAAATATCGATTGAGTGGAGGCTGGAGATTGATGAAGTATTGATTGAGAGAAGGCTGGAGTCTGATGAAGTATTGATTGAGAGAAGGCTGGAGTCTGATGAAGTATTGATTGAGAGAAGGCTGGAGTCTGATGAAGTATTGATTGAGAGAAGGCTGGAGTCTGATGAAGTATTGATTGAGAGAAGGCTGGAGTCTGATGAAGTATTGATTGAGTGGAGGCTGGAGTCTGATGAAGTATTGATTGAGAGAAGGCTGGAGTCTGATGAAGTATTGATTGAGGAGAGATTGGAATGTGATGAAATATCGATGGAGGACAGCTGGAGTCTGTTGAAGTATCGATTCAGGAAAGCTAGAGTCTGATGTGGTGTCGGTTGAGGGAAGGCTGGAGTCTGATGAAGTTTCAAGTGAGGGGAGATTGGAGTATGATATATCATTTAAGGGGAGCTGCAGTCTGATGAAATATCGATTGAGGGAAGGCTGGAGACTGATGAAATATCGATTGAGGGGAGGCAGGAGTCTGATGAAATGTCGTTTAACGGAAACTGGAATCTGATGAAGTATCAACTGAGGGGAGCTGGAGTCTGATGAAATATCGGTTGAGGAGAGCCTGGAGTCTGATGTAATATCGATTGAGGGGAACTGGAGTCTGATGAAGTATATATTGAGGGCAGCTGGAGTCTGATATAGTATCGATTGAGGGGAGATTGGAGTCTACTGAACTGTTTGAGGGGAGATAGAGTCTGAGAAAGTATCGATTGAGGGGAGGTTGGAGTCTGATGAAGTATCGTTTGAGGGGAACCGGAGTCTGATGATGTATAGATTGAGGGGAGCTGGATTCTGATGAAAGGTTAATTAAAGGAAACTGGAGTTTGATCAAGTATCGATTGAACAGATGTTGGAGTCTTTTTGGCTATCGATTGAGGGGAGCTGGCGTCTGATGATGTATCGATTGAGGGGAGCTGGCGTCTGATGAAATATCGATTGAGGGGAGGCAGGAGTCTGATGAGGTATCGATTGAGGGGTGCTGGAGTCTGATGAAGTATCGATACAGGGAAGACAGGAGTCTGATGAAATATTGATTGAGGTTAACGAGTCTGATGAAATTTCGATTGAGGGGAACTGGAGTCTGATGAAATGTCGATTGAGGGGAGGTTGGAGACTGATGAAATATCGATTGAGGGGAGCTGGAATGAGATGACGTATTGATAGCGGGGAGCTGGAGTCTGAGGAAATATCGATTGAAGTGTGGTTAGAGCCTGATGAAATATCTATTGAGGGGAGCTGGAGTCTGATGAAGTATCGATTGAAGTCAGCTGGGGTCTGATGAAATATCAATTGAGGAGAGGCTGGGAACTGATGAAATATCGATTGATGGGGGCTGCAGTCTGATGAAGTATTGATTGAGGGGAACTGGAGTCTGATGTGGTATCGATTGAGGGAAGGCTAGAGTCTGATGAAATATCGAGTGAGGGGAGGTTGGAGTGTGATATATCAATTATGGGGAGCTGCAGTCTGATGAAATATCGATTGAGGGGAACTGGAGTCTGATGAAATATCGACTGAGGACTGCTGGAGTCTGATGAAATATCGATTCAGGGGAGGTTGGTCTGAAGTATGGATTGAGGGGAGCTGCAGTCTGAGGAAAGTATTGATTGAGGGGAGATTGGAGTCTGCTGAACTACTGATTGAGGGGAGATGGAGTTTGAGAAAGTATCGATTGAGGGGCGGTTGGAGTCTGATGAAGTATCGATTGAGGGGAGGCAGGTGTCTGATGAAGTATCATTTGAGGGGAACTGGAGTCTGATAAAGTATCGATTGAGTGGAGGCTGGGGATTGATGAAGTATTGATTGAGAGAAGGCTGGAGTCTGATGAAGTATTGATTGAGGGGAGATTGGAATGTGATGAAATATCGATGGAGGGCAGCTGGAGTCTGTTGAAGTATTGATTGAGGAAAGCTAGAGTCTGATGTGGTGTCGGTTGAGGGAAGGCTGGAGTCTGATGAAGTTTCAAGTGAGGGGAGATCGGAGTGTGATATATCGTTTAAGGGGAGCTGCAGTCTGATGAAATATCGATTGAGGGAAGGCTGGAGTCTGATGAAATATCGATTAATGGAAACTAGAATCTGATGAAGTATCGATTGAAGGGAGCTGGAGTCTGATGAAATATCGATTGAGGGGAACTGGAGTCTGATGAAGTATATATTGAGGGCAGCTGGAGTCTGATGAAGTATCGAGTGAGGGGAGATTGGAGTCTGATGTATCGATTAAGGGGAGCTGCAGTCTGATGAAATATCGATTGAGAGAAGGCTCGTGTCTGATGAAATATCGATTGAGGAGAGCCTGGAGCCTGATTATGTATCAATTGAGGGGAGGTCAGTCTGATGAAGTATGGATTGAGGGGACCTGCAGTCTGATGAAGTATTGATTGAGGGGAGATTGGAGTCCGCTGAACTGATTGAGGGGAGATGGAGTCTGAGAAAGTATCAATTGAGGGGAGGTTGGAGTCTGATGAAGTATCTATTGAGGGGAGGCAGGTGTCTGATGAGGTATCGTTTGAGGGGAACTGGAGTCTGATAAAGTATCGATTGAGGGGAGGCTGGGGATTGATGAAATATCGATTGAGTGGAGATTGATGAAGTATTGATTGAGGGGAGCTGGAGTCTGATGAAATATCGATTGAGGAGAGCCTGGAGTCTGATGACATATCGATTAAAAGGCTTTGGAGTCTAATGATGTGTCGATTGAGGGGAGCTGGATTCTGACGAAAGGTTAATTAAAGGAAACTGGAGTTTGATGAAGTATCCATTGAGCGGATGTTGGAGTCTTTTTGGCTATCGATTGAGGGGAGCTAGCGTCTGATGATGTATCGATTGAGAGGAGCTTGGAGTCTGATGAAATATTGATTGAGGGGAGGCAAGAGTCTGTTGAGGTATCGATTGAGGGGAGCTGGAGTCTCATGAAATGTCAATTAAAGGAAGCTGGAGTTTGATGAAGTATCGATTGAGTGGAGTTTGGAGTCTTCTGGACTATCGATTGAGGGGAGCTGGCGTCTGATGAACTATTGGTTGAGGGAAGGCTGAAGTTTGAGGAAATATCGATTGAGGAGAGATTGGGGTCTGATGAAGTATCAATTTGGGGAGGTTAGTCTGATGAAGTATAGATTGAGGGGAGCTGCAGTCTGACGAAGTATCGATTGAGGGGAACGAGTCTGATGTAGTATCGATTGAGGGGAGGTTGGAGTCTGATGAAGTATGCATTGAGGGGAGCTGGAGTCTGATGAAGTATCGATTGAGGGGAGGCTGGAGTCTGATGAAGTATGCATTGAGGGGAGCTGGAGTCTGATGAAGTATCGATTGAGGGGAGGCTGGAGTCTGATGAAGTATCGATTGAGGGAAGGCTGGATTCTGATGAAGTATCGATTGAGGGAAGGCTGGATTCTGATGAAGTATCGATTGAGGGGAGATTGGAGTGTGATGAAATATCGATTGAGGGAAGGCTCGTGTCTGATGAAATATCGATTGAGGGAAGATTCAAAAGATTCAAAGATTCAAAAACTTTATTGTCATTCTAACCATACATCAGCTCTGCAGGGCAGAGTGAGACAGCGTTTCTCAGGGGCAGTGCAATCATAACATAACAAATGCAACACTAAATAATAAACATAACAATAAATAGTAAAACACAACAGCCACATGTCAGTTAAAATCAGCTATAAGTGTCCAGTGCAAGTTAAAAGTGTCCAAAGCAGAGTCAGGTGGAGCAGCTGTTTAGCAGTCTGACTGCCTGTGGGAGGAAGCTGTTTAGTAGCCTTGTGGTTTTAGTTTTGATGCTCCTGTAACGTTTGCCTGATGGCAGAAGAACAACCAGTTCATGGAGAGGGTGTGAAGGGTCTTTAATGATGTACTGTGTCTTCTGGAGGCATCGACTCTGAAAGAGGTCTTGGACAGAAGGTAGGGAGACCCCAATAACCTTCTCTGCTCCCCTAACCACCCTCTGCAAGGCTTTTTTGTCGACAGCACTGCAGCTGGAGTACCAGGTTGTGATGCAAAAGGTCAGCACACTCTCAACCACGCCTCCGTAGAATGTAGTTAAGATGTGAGTGGGGAGTGATGCTTGTTTAAGCTTCCACAGAAAGTGCAATCTCTGCTGGGCCCGTTTCACAATCCCAGTGGTGTTCCTGGACCAGGTGAGATTGTCCGAGATCTGCACCCCAAGGAACTTGATGTTTTCTACTCTCTCCACTGTGGAGCCGCTGATGCTGAGGGGTGTGTGCTCAGGCTGAGACCGTCTGAAATCGACGATCATCTCCTTGGTTTTGGTGACATTAAACATCAAGTTGTTATCCCTGCACCAGCTCTCTAGGTGTTTGACCTCCTCCCTGTACATAGTTTCATCATTTTTGCTGATGAGCCCCACCACTGTGGTATCATCTGCAAATTTAATGATCAGGTTCTCCTTGAACCTGGCTGCACAGTCAGCAATGGGCTAAGCACACAGCCTTGTGGGGATCCAGTGCCCAGTGTGATGGAGTCAGAGATGTTCCTGCCAACACGGACTGACTGTGGTCTCTCTGTCAAGAAATCCAGAATCCATCGACACATGGCAGTGCTAAGGTCAAGCAGCGACAGTTTCTCCACTAGTCTCTGCGGGATGATGGTATTGAATGCTGAACTGAAATCAATGTACAGGATTCTGGCATAAGTGTCTTTGTTGTCCAAGCGAGAGAGAACTGTGTGCAGTGTGGTGGATATTGTGTCTTCCGTAGAGCGATTTGGATGATAAGCAAACTGTAGAGGATCCACCGATGAGGAGAGGCTGGCTGTGATATGAGGCTTGACAAGCCGTTCAAAACATTTCATCACTATGGGGGTCAGGGCAGGGCATTCAGACAGGCTACAACTGATTTCTTTGCTACAGGGATGATTGTGGAGGTTTTGAAGCATCTGGGGACAATAGCTTGACTAAGGGAGATGTTGAAAATGTCTGTCAGGAAGGCTGGAGACTGATGAAATATCAATTGATGGAAGGCTGGACTCTAATGAAGTATCGATTGAGTAGAGCTGGAGTCTGATGAAGTATCGATTGAGTAGAGCTGGAGTCTGATGAAGTATCGATTGAGTAGAGCTGGAGTCTGATGAAGTATCAATTGAGAGAAGGCTGGATTCTGATGAAGTATCATTTGAAGGGAGCTGGAGAGTGATGAAATATGGATTGAGGGGAGCTGGAGTCTGATGAAATATCGATTTAGGGGAGTTTGGAGTCTGATGAAGTATCGATTGAGAGGAGCTGAAGTCTGATGAAATATCGATTGATGGAGGCTGGAGTCTGATGAAGTATCGATTGAGGGGAGGCTGGAGTCTGATGAGGTATTGATTGAGGGGAGGCTGGAGTCTGATGAGGTATCGATTGAGGGGAGGCTGAACTCTGATGAAGTATCTATTGAAGGGGAGGTTGGAGTCTGATGAAATATCGATTGAGGGGAGGTGGAGTCTGATGCAATATCGTTTGAGGTGGTGGAGTCTGATGAAGTATCGATTGAGGGGTGGTTGGAGAAGTATCGATTGAGCAGGGGCTGGAGCCTGATGAAGTATCGATTGAGGGGACGCAGGAGTCTTTATACTTTATTGTCGCTAAACAATTGATACTGGAACGTATAATCATCATAGTGATATTTGATTCTGCGATTCCTGCTCCCTTGATTACAAATCGATAGTAAATATTGAAAATTTAAATTATAAATCATAAATATAAAAATAAAAAAGGTAAGTAATGTAGTAAGGGAAACTGGAGTTTGATGAAGTATCGATTGAGTGGAGGTTGGAGTCTTCTGGTCTATCGATTGAGGGGAGCTGGCATCTGATGAAATATCGATTGAAGGGAGCTGGCATCTGATGAAATATCGATTGAGGGGAGGGAGGAGTATGATGAAGTGTCAATTGAGGGGAGCTGGCGTCTGATGAAGTATCGATTGGGGGAGGTTAGAGTCTGATGAAATATCGATTGAGGGGAGGTTGGAGTCTGATGAAATATCGATTGCGGAGAGGCTGGAGTCTAATGAAGTTTCATTTGTCAGTTGCTGGAGTCTGATGAAATATCGATTGAGGGGAGCTGGAGTCTAATGAAATAACAATTGAGGGGAGCTGGAGTCCGATGAAATTTCGAATGATGGGAGGTTGGAGTCTGATGAAGTATCGATTGAGGGGTGCTGAAGTTTGATAAAATATCGATTGAGGAGAGGCTGGAGTTTGATGAAGTATTGATTGATGGTAGGCTGGATTGTGATGAAATATAGATTGAGAGGAAGGAGGAGTCTGATGAAGTATCGATTGAGGGGAGGCTGGAGTGTGATGAACTATCGATTGAGGGAAGCTGGAGTCTGATGTAGTATCGATTGAGGGGAGCTGTAGTCTGATGAAGTATCGATTGAGGGAAGGCTGGATTCTGATGAAGTATCGATTGAGGGGAGCTGGAGTCTGATGAAATATCGATTGAGGGGAGGTGGAGTTTGATGAAGTTTCGATTGAAGGGAGGCAGGAGTCTGATGAAGTATCGATTGAGGGGAGCTGGAGTCGGATAAAATATCGACTGAGGGGAGCTGGAGTCTGATGAACTATTGATTCAGGGGATCTGGAGTCCAATGAAATATCGATTGTGGGGAGTAGGAGTCTGATGAAGTATTGATTGAGTGGAACTAGAGTCTGATGAAATATCGATTAAGCTATATCCACAGCTCTCTGCAGTTTTTTGTGTTCTGTTGACTTTTAGAGAAAGGTTGTTTTTTGTAACACCATGTCACTAAACTCTCTACTTCCTTCCTGTACTCAACTCATCATTATTTGAGATGCAGCCCACTGCAGTGGTATCAAACTGAAAACTTGTAGGTGAAGTTAGAGAAGATTTTAATTTCTTTCTTAAATTTTCTCCCCTATCTCTTGTAAATCTAGAGTGGCCCATTAGATATCAATTTCCTATTCCTGCCATACCTTTCCTGGTTTTCCCTGATCAAACCTTTAATATTCTTCATTAACTAAACCTAATACCTATTGCCTCTTAGCTGACACTGAACTCTTTCAGTTTTGTGTTTTAACACCTGTTTAAGCATGCGTTATTAACCCCCTTAGCATCTCCCTATCTACCTCTCCCAGACTCTATGATTTCAAAACCCCTCCTTTTGCTTGTTTAAGGTGTTAACTTTCCCTATAACCAACAACACTTTATGAGTTATGGCCACTGTTCCCAAAGGGGTTCCTCCACAGACCTTCAATCAGTTGTCTGTCCTCATTCCCTACGAGAAGTTCAAGTACAGCCCCTCTATTGGTGGATCTCTCAGCATACTGCCTCAGAAAACCCTTAAATTCATTTTGTGAATTTCTTCCCATCTAAGCCCATTGTACTATTTCAATTTCAATTTTTAGATCTGCCAAAATACAAACTATTTGGCATATGCTCTTGCAGTGGTCTGTATCATGAAAGCAGTTCTCATAATTGTTTGTGGCTTATTAATGGTATTATAAAGTTATACATACAAAAGCAAGACACTAATTAGTTGTAACATTATGACAGACTTATAAACAGGAATTTACAATCAAAATTGTGTGTTTCCAAATTAGTTTATTTACTCTACAAATTTATCTACAAAAATCAAGCTTGTCTTTCAATCTGACTTAGAGATCAACTTTTAAATATTGTTTTCATTATTTAATATTTCATCAGGAAATCTTTCAGAGACATGATCATTGTGGTAGGGAAACATGTAATGTAGTTGAGAAATATTTTTCTGTCTCAACATAAAATATGGAGAATGAAAAATCTGTGAAGAAATTAAGGTTGTGTTCACTTTCATTTCGCAATATGTTCATTGCGTGGGAGGTTTATTTTACCCCTTATCACAAAGTCAAATGACTTTAAGCCAAAATAATTCATTTATTCAAAAAACATCTTAATCTTGCACATTGTACCAGTCAATTATTCTTAACTCATTCTTGGGTCTTTGCCTTTACTCTCCAAAGAATTTTCAGTGTTGGGTCTCTTAGAAAACATTTAGAAGGATAAGTTCCCGGGTTATTGGGTGAGACAAGAGATGAGATTTTTGGGACCTTAACCAAGATTTTCATGTTCTCTCCAGCACAAGTAAAACCCTAAGAGTCCTGTGAGTAGCTAATATTGTTCCAGTATTCAAGAAGGGAAATGGGGATTATCTTGGAAACTATAGATTGGGGAGTCTCAACTCAGTGGTAGGTGCGCTAATGGAGATGATCCTTAGGGATAGGATTAATGAGCATTTGGAAAAACATGGCCTAATTTGAGACAGTCAGCATGGATTTGTGCAGGACAAATAATGTCTTACTAATTTGATTGAGGTTTTTTTTGAGGAAGTGACAAAGATTATTGATGAAGGTAGATGTTGTCTACATGGATTTTAACCTTATTATTCCACTATTTTCTGGTTGGTTAATAACACTTATGTCTAACTATCCTACAATCTTTTGGTATGTTAAAGCAAAATAATAAGATTATTGTGACAACATTTTATGCGGGTTTTTGAAAGTTCTAGCATAATATGCAATACTGTGCAAAGAACACATATACAGTATATTGCTAGGGAGCCTAAGACTTTTGCACAGTACTGTAGTCATTTTATGTTTTGCACTGTACTGCTGCTGCAAAATAAAACAAATCTCAAGACATATGTGAGTGATGATAAACCTGATTCAGAAATGGGTCTCTATTGTTGACTAAGAGTGGGAAAGGGGCAGGGAAAGGGGAATCATGGTTGGGGAAAAGGGAAAGGATAGGCGAAGGAGCAGAAAGCCACCAGACAGACATTCTGTAATAAACCAGTTGTTTGGAATCAAATGATATTGCCTGATTTCTCAGGGCTATGTGTATCTGCACCCATATCACCACCCCCAGTCCCTAGCAACTCCTTCTTTGCCAGTTGAACCACACTCCTCCCGCAGAGCTCCACCCTTGCCGTTCCCAACATCCTTTGCTCCCGCCAGAGTAACCAACTTGCTCTCAACTCCATGGTGATAAATACACTACTGTGCAAAAGTCTTAGCTATATATATGTGTGTTTAAGACTTCTGCACAGTACTGAAGAATTACACCCTTTCTACTTGCAATTCAAGTACATGGGCAGTAGTTTTAGTCAATAAGGAATTCTGTAAAGCCTTTGATGAAGTTCCACTTGGTAGGCTGCTCTGAAAGGTTAAATCACATAGTAACCAGGGAGACCAGACTAATTGGATACATGGTTGGCTTGAAGGTAGAAAGCAGGGAGTGCTGGTGCAAGATTGTTTCTCAGATTGGAGATCCATGACTAGTGTGCCTCAGGGATCAAGGTTGTGTTCATTGTTGTTTGTCATCTATATCAATGATTTGAAAAAGAATGTACAAGGCATGGTTAATAAGTTTGTAGATGACACTAAATTAAGTGGTATCAGTGAAGAGGGCTATCAAAAATTAAAGTGGGATCTTGATCAGCTGGACAAGATAGCCAATGAACAGCAAATGGAATTTAATTCAGATATGTGCAAACTAATGTATTTTTCAAAGTCAATCCAAGGTAGGACTGTCACAGTGAATGGTAGGGCCCTGGGGAGCATTGTCGAACAGGGGGACCTTGGAGTTCAGATCATGATTCCCTGAAAGTTAGATCATAGATCGACAGGGTAATGAAAAAAGTTTTTAGCACATTAGCCTTCATCAGTCAGGGCACTGAGAATAGAAGTTAGAAGGTTATGTAGCACAGTGTATAGCACAATCATTGCTACAGTTCTGACTGAAAAGCTCCAGGACCTGGGCCTCTATACCTCCCTCTACAATTGGATCCTTGACTTCCTAACCATATTCCACAATCTGTGTGGATTGGAAATAATATCTCCACCTCACTGACAATCAACACTGGCGCACCTCAGAGATGTGTGCTTAGCCCATCGCTCTACTCTCTTTATACCCATGACTGTGGGGCTAGGCACAGTTCAAATGCCATCTATAAATTTGCTGACGACTATTGTTTGCAGGAACGAGAAGGGAAGGATTTAATGAAACTTGAAGGTAAAAAACATAGGAACTTTTTTATACTGAGTATTGTATGTATATAGAAACATAGAAACATAGAAAATAGGTGCAGGAGTAGGCCATTCGGCCCTTCGAGCCTGCACCACCATTTATTATGATCATGACTGATCATCCAACTCAGAACCCTGCCCCAGCCTTCCCTCCATACCCCCTGACCCCTGTAGCCACAAGGGCCATATCTAACTCCCTCTTAAACATAGCCAATGAACTGGCCTCAACAGTTTGCTGTGGCAGAGAATTCCACAGATTCACCACTCTCTGTGTGAAGAAGTTTTTCCTAATCTCGGTCCTAAAAGGCTTCCCCTCTATCCTCAAACTGTGACCCCTCGTTCTGGACTTCCCCAACATCGGGAACAATCTTCTTGCATCTAGCCTGTCCAATCCCTTTAGGATCTTATACGTTTCAATCAGATCCCCCCTCAATCTTCTAAATTCCAATGAGTACAAGCCCAGTTCATCCAGTCTTTCTTCATATGAAAGTCCTGCCATCCCAGGAATCAATCTGGTGAACCTGCTTTGTACTCCCTCTATGGCAAAGATGTCTTTCCTCAAATTAGGGGACCAAAACTGCACACAATACTCCAGGTGTGGTCTCACCAAGGCCTTGTACAACTGCAGTAGTACCTCCCTGCTCCTGTACTCAAATCCTCTCGCTATAAATGCCAGCATACCATTCGCCTTTTTCACCGCCTGCTGTACCTGCATGCCCACTTTCAATGACTGGTGTATAATGACACCCAGGTCTCGTTGCACCTCCCCTTTTCCTAATCGGCCACCATTCAGATAATAATCTGTTTTCCTATTTTTGCCACCAAAGTGGATAACTTCACATTTATCCACATTAAATTGCATCTGCCATGAGTTTGCCCACTCACCCAACCTATCCAAGTCACCCTGCATCCTCTTAGCATCCTCCTCACTGCTAACACTGCCGCCCAGCTTCGTGTCATCCGCAAACTTGGAGATGCTGCATTTAATTCCCTCATCCAAGTCATTAATATATATTGTAAACAACTGGGGTCCCAGCACTGAGCCTTGCGGTACCCCACTAGTCACCGCCTGCCATTCTGAAAAGGTCCCGTTTATTCCCACTCTTTGCTTCCTGTCTGCTAACCAATTCTCCACCCACACCAATACCTTACCCCCAATACCGTGTGCTTTAAGTTTGCACACTAATCTCCTGTGTGGGACCTTGTCAAAAGCCTTTTGAAAATCCAAATATACCACATCCACTGGTTCTCCCCTATCCACTCTACTAGTTACATCCTCAAAAAATTCTATGAGATTCGTCAGACATGATTTTCCTTTCACAAATCCATGCTGACTTTGTCCGATCATTTCTCCGCTTTCCAAATGTGCTGTTATCACATCCTTGATAACTGACTCCAGCAGTTTCCCCACCACCGACGTTAGGCTAACCGGTCTATAATTCCCCGGTTTCTCTCTCCCTCCTTTTTTAAAAATTGGGGTTACATTAGCCACCCTCCAATCCTCAGGAACTAGTCCAGAATCTAACGAGTTTTGAAAAATTATCACTAATGCATCCACTATTTCTTGGGCTACCTCCTTAAGCACTCTAGGATGCAGACCATCTGGCCCTGGGGATTTATCTGCCTTCAATCCCTTCAATTTACCTAACACCACTTCCCTACTAACATGTATTTCACTCAGTTCCTCCATCTCACTGGACCCTCTGTCCCTAGAGGCAGGTACAATAACAATTTTTAAAAGACAGTTGAACAGTTAAGTGGATAGGAATTGTTCAGGGGATATGGGCCAAATGTGGGCAAAGGGGACCAACTTAGACAAGTCTCTTGTCAGTATGGTCTTGTTGAGCCAAAGAGTGTTTTCTGTGCTATTGGACTTTTTGACTCCAAGACAAACAGGTAAAATGGTGTAGGAAGAGAATTTACTATCTACCCACAGGAGAATGAGACTGCATTACAGTATGACCATCAAAAGAGGTTGGAGAAAATTATGGAAGGCATGGATAGTGTAAATGGTCAGAATCTTTCACAGGGTGCAAATGTTATAAACTTGAGTATATAGGCTTAAGATGAGAGGGGAAATGTTTAAAGGAGATCAGTGGCACGTTAATTATGTAGAAAGTGTACTAGTAGATACCTGGAATTGGCTGCCAGAGGAGGTGGTAGAAACTGGTAAGTTTAAGAGGAATTAAGGTGATAATGCAGGAAGTAAACATAGAAACATAGAAAACCTACGGCACAATACAGGCCCTTTGGCCCACAATGCTGTACCGAACATGTACTTACTTAGAAATTACCCAAGGTTACCCATAGCCCTCTATTTTTCTAAGCTCCATATACCTGTCCAGCAGCCTCATAAAAGACACTATCATATCCGCCTCCACCACCGTCACTGGCAGCCCATTCCAGGCACTCACCACTCTCTGCTTAAAAAACTTACCTTGTCATCTTCTCTGTACCTACTTCCAAGCACCTTAGAACTGTGCCCTCTCGTGTTAGCCATTTCAGCCCTGGGGAAAAAGCCTCTGACTATCCACATGATCAATGCCTCTCATCATCTTACACACCTCTATCAAGTCACCTCTCATCCTCCATCGCTCCAAGGAAAAAAGGCCGAGTTCACTCAACCTATTTTCATAAGGCATGCTCCCCAATCCAGGCAACATCCTTGTAAATCTCCTATGCATCCTTTCCATAGTTCCCACATCCTTCCTGTAGTGAGGTGACCAGAACTGTGCATAGAACTTCAAGTGGGCCTTACCGGGGTCCTATATAGCTGTAACATTACCTCTTGGCTCTTAAACTCAATCCCACAATTGGTGAAGGCCAATGCACCGTATGCCTTCTTAACCACAGAGTCTACCTGCGCAACAGCTTTTAGTGTCGTATGAACTCTGACCCCAAGATCCCTCTGATCCTCCGTACTGCCAAGAGTCTTATCATTAATACTATATTCTGCCATCATATTTGACCTACCAAAATGAACCATCTCACACTTCTCTGGGTTGAACTCCATTTGCCACTTCTCAGCCCAGTTTTGCATCCTATTGATGTCCCTCTGTAACCTCTGACAGCCCTCCACACTATCCACAACACCCCCAACCTATGTGTCATCAGCAAGTTTACTAACCCATCCCTCCACTTCCTCATCCAGGTCATTTATAAAAATCATGAAGAGAAGGGGTCCAAGAACAGATCCGTGAGGCACACCACTGGTCACCGACCTCCATGCAGAATATTACCCATCTACAACCATCTTTACCTTCTGTGGGCAAGCCAATTCTGGATCCACAAAGCAAGGTCCTCTTGGATCCCATGCCTCCTTACTTTTTCAATAACCGTACTTTGTCAAATGCCTTGCTGAAATCTATATACACTACATCTACTGCTCTACCTTCATCAATGTGTTTAGTCACATCCTCAAAAAACGCAATCAGGCTCGTAAAGCACAACCATACTGACTATTCCTAATCATATTATGCTTCTCCAAATGTTCATGAATCCTGCCTCTCAGGATCTTCTCCATCAACTTACCAACCACTGTAGTAAGAATCACAGGTCTATAACTTCCTGGGCTATCTCTACTCCCTTTCTTGCATAAGGGAACAACATCTGCAACCTTCCAATCCTCTGGAGTCTCTCCTGTCCTCATTGATGATGCAGATATCATTGCCAGAGGCTCAACAATCTCCTGCCTCAACTCCCATAGTAGCCTGGGGTACACCTCATCTAGTCCTGGAGACCTATCCAACTTGATGTTTTCCAAAACCTCTTTCTTAATGTCTATATGCTCAAGCTTTTCAACCCACTGTAAGTTATTCCTACAATCACCAAGATCCTTTTCTATAGTGAATACTGAAGCAAAGTATTCATTAAGTACCTCCGCTATCTCCTTCAGTTCCATACACACTTTTCCACTGTCACACTTGATCGGTCCTATTCTCTTGATCTTCACATACTTGTAAAATGCCTTGGGGTTTTCCTTAGCCCTGCTCGCCAAGACCTTTTCGTGGCTCCTTCTGGCTCTCCTAATTTCCTTCTTAAGCTCCTTCCTGCTATCCTCATAATCTTCTAGACTCTGTCATTACCCAGTTTTTTGATCCTTTCATAAGCTTTTCTTTACTTCTTGACTAGAGGGCAGATTTTTTTTAGATTAGATCTTATACAGGCTGATGAGATTAGTTTAATTTGGCATCGTGGGTGGTGTAGACATAATGGGTTGAGGGCTTGTTCCTGACCTGTACTTCTTTATGTTCTATAATGTATGACAGCTGAAGGGGTTGTTCCTGATGGAGGTGTCCAAAATTATGAGAGGATAGTGAAGAAATTTCCCCAGTAACAGAGACCATAAAACCAGAGTGCATGGGGTACAGCAAAAGGGAATCAAAGGTAAGATTTGTTCACCCATATGGTAACTGCAGTCAGGAGCACACTGCCTAAGTGGCTGCTGTTGAAAATAAATCTGAACAAGCATTTGATTTGCAGAGGCATTGAAGCCTACCAATCAAGTGCTGGTAAATGGTATGGATATAGATGCTTACCTGATGGCCAGCATGGACACGGTAGACCTGTTTTTATGCTGATTGACTCTACGACATTGAAAAGATTATTAAAAAGACATATAAAATCCTTAGCTTTATAAAGGAGCTTCATGTAGGAAGTTATGTAAATTATTGGCCAGCTCTCTATAGGAGGATTGTGTTGTGATTTGGGGACCTCACTTGAGAAAGAATATAAGACCATAAGATATAGGAGCAGAATTAGGCCATTTGGCCTCTCAAATCTGCCGCGCAATTTCATCATAGCTGATTCATTTTCCCTCTCGGCCCCATTCTCCTGTCTTCATGCCCTGACTATCAGCCTCTGCATTAAAGATACTCAATGACTTGGCCTTCACAGCCACCTGTGGCAAAGTATTCCACAGATTTGCCACTCTCTGTCCAACAAAATTCTTCCTCATCTCTGTTCTGAAAGGATGCCCCTCTATTCTGAGGCTGTGTCTTCTGGTCTTAGAACATAGGAAATATCCTGTTCACATCCACTCTATCAAGGCCGTTCAACATTTGATAGGTTTCAATTAAGTCACCCCTTATTCTTCTGAATTCCAGTAAGTAGCAGCCCAGAGCCATCAAATGCTCCTCTTATAGCAATCCTTTCAATCCTGGAATTATTATTCGTGAACTTCCTTTGAACCCTCTCCATTGTCAGCACATCCTTTCTGACAGGGGTCCAAAACTGCTCTCAGTACTCTGTGAGGCCTTACCAGTGCTTTATTAAGCCTCAACATTACATTCTTGCTTTTATATTCTAGTCCTTTCGAAATGAATGCTAACATCGCATTTGCCTTCTGCACCATTGACTCAACCTGTAAATTAACCTTTAGGGAATCCTGCACAAGGACTCCCAAGTCCCTTTGTGCCTCAGATTTTTGAATTTTCTCTCCATTTAGAAAATAGTCTACCTTTTTATTTCTTCTTGAGAAGTACATTTCCCGACACTGTATTCTACCGTGCGTGGAATGCACTGCCTGAGTTAGTGGTGGAGGCAGATACACTAGTGAAGTTTAAGAGACTACTAGACAGGTATATGGAGGAATCTAAGGTGGGGGCTTATATGGGAGGCAGGGTTTGAGGGTCCCATTATGTTCTACCTGCCGCTGCTTTGCCCAGTCTCCTAATCTAAGTGCTTCAGTTGCTTCTCTACTTCCTCAAAACTATCTACTCCTCCACCTATCTTCTTACTGTCTGCAAACTTGGCTACAAAGCCATCAATTCCTTCATCCAAATCATTGACATATAATGTAAAAAGAATCGGTCCCAACATAGACCCTTGTGGAACACTACTAGTCACAGGCAGCCAGCCAGAAAAGGCTCCCTTTATTCCTATTCTTTGCCTCCTGCCAATCAGTCACTGCTTTATCCATGCTCGTATGTTTCCTGTAATACCATGGGCTCTTACCTTGTCAAGCAGTCTCATGTGGCATCTTGTCAAAGGCCTTCTGAAAATCCAAGTACACAACATCCACTGATTCTCCTTTGTCTTTCCTACATGTTATTTCTTCAAATAATTCTAACAGATTTGTCAGGCAAGGTTTTCTCTTGAGGAAACCATTCTGACTATGGTATTTTATCATGTGCTTCCAAATACCTAAGACCTCATCCTTAATAATCAACTCCAACATCTTCCCAACCACTAAGGTTAGACTAACTGGCCTATAATTTCCTTTCTTCTGCCTCTCTCCTTGAAGAGTGGTGTTACATTTGTAATATTCCATTTCTCCAGAACCATGCCAGAATCAATTGATCCTTGAAAGATCATTACTAATGCCTCCACAATCTCTTCAACCACCTCAAGAACCCATAAATCTCTGCCTTAAATAAACCCTATGATCTGGCCTCCACAGTGGCCTGTGGCAATGAATTCCATAGATTCACCACCCTCTAGCTGAAGAAATTCCTCCTCACCTCCATTGTAAAAGGATGTCCCTCTATTTTGAGGCTGTACCTCTGGTCCTAGACTCCCCCACCATAGGAAATACGCTCTCCACATCCAGTCTATCTAGGATTTTCTACATTAAATAGGTTTCAATAAGATCCCCCCTCATTCTTTTGAATTTCAGAGAGTACAGGCCGAGAGTCATCCATCATTACTGATATGATAATCCTTGCATTCCCAGCATCATTCTCGTGAACCTCCTCTGAACCCTCTCCAATATCAACACATCTTTTTTTAAATAAGGGGCCCAAAATTGCTTATAATACTCCAGGTGAGACCGCACCAGTGCTTTATCAAGCTTTATTTACAGACATTCACAGCATAGTAAATTTAAATAGTCCTATTCAGGCCCACAGACCTAATCACTGTGGAGGATTTCTTACTCTTGTGGGACAATGTCTTTCCTGACTTGTGGCTGTGAAAATCTCAGGCTCTGGGGCCTCCTCTGTGGTGGTTGTAGGAACTGACTCTGAGACTGCAGGAGGTGGTTCTGGTAATGGTAGTCCCCTTTATTGTTCTTATTTTTCATCTAGTTTGTGCATCTTGATCTTGGGAGGGTGCATTTAGTGCACTGGAGTATTCTCTTATTAATCCTCCTATTAAAACCGACCCTTCGGCCCATCTAGTGCATGCCAAACTATTCATCTGCCTAGTCCCATCGAGCTACATCCAGACCATTGCCCTCCATACCTCTCCCATCCATGTAGCTATCCTAATTTCTCATAAGTGTTGAAATCAAACTTGTATTGGCAGCTCATTCCACACTCTCACCACCCTCTGAGTGAAGAAGTTCGCACTCTTGTTCCCCTTAAATCACAAAGAAAGAAATTACTGATCATGTTGAGTACCTGGCCAGGAAGTTGCAAAGGATAAATGACAAGAGAAGAGGGAAATGCATGGAAGGTAAGAGCCCTGCTTGGGGAAGGCATGTTGTAGATGTGAAGTGACTTGAAACTCCAGTAAGTGAGATGAGGAGAATGCCAGAATGCAGCTGCACTTTTGCCAGTTTTAAGAGCATCTGGCAAACATTCAGCAACCATCCGAACAGACTTATTGAAAAGTGGAGATGCTCCTCAACCCTTCCCACACTACAAAGATGCCACGTGAAAATGCCTTGCTCTCAGCAAAATGTTTTTCCTGTTGAAAATGAGGGCAGAAGTATGTGAACAGTTGATGGGAATTGATTCAAACAGCACTGGCAAGTTTGATAACTCACTGGATGTTAAGGACGCAATATTGAAGTAAAGAGCAGAATATGCAAAAAATAGGGACTTCATTTCCTGAATTACCTTTCTAATGAGAATTTGGATGATGTGCAAACACAAGATCTTGTACAGTCCATTTTGCCAGATATGGCTCAACAAGCACTATGACTGGATAATTTGCATGCAGCCAATACCAATCACTCCATCACAATGTCGCAAGAACAAATAACCTGCCTTCTAGACAATGCATTTGTATGAACACTCCCTCGACAGAGTAACAAAGCAAAAACCTGAGGACTCTAAATTCCCAGACATAAACTGCAAGAAATTGTTTGAAGGATCTTCTAAGGGTGCCATGCTATTATAACTTGGAGTGGTCCAGAGTTTGGAGTTCAATTCTGGCACCATTCTGTAAGGAGTCTCTGTAGGCCCTCCCCGTGAAATGCAAGGGTTTTCCCCTGCTGCTCATATTTCTTCCCACAGTCTAAAGACGTACCGGGTAGATTAATTGGTTATTGTAAATTGTCCCATGGTTAATCATGGTTCTGGGGTTGCTGGGACAGCATGGACTGAAGGGCTGGAAGGGCCTACTTTGCATTCTATGGCTAATTAAGTAAATTAAATATTTCACCTTTCACCCTTAACCCATGACCTTTAGTTCTAGTCTCACTCAACTTCAGTGGGAAAATTCTGCTTGTATTTATCCTATCTATACCCCTCATAATTTTGTATACTTCTATCAAATCTACCTCCGTTCTTCTGCTCTCTAGGGAATAAAGTCCTAACTTTTTCAATCGTTCCCTATAACTCAGGTCCTCAATCCTGGCAACGTCCTTGTAAATTTTTTCTGCACTCTTTCAATTTTATTTACATCTTTCCTGGAGGTAGGCAACCAAAACTGCAGACAATACTCTAAATTAGGCCTCACCAACATCTTATACAACTTCAAATTAACATCCCATCTCTGTACCCAATAATTTGATTTGTGAAGGCCAATGTGCTAAAAGCTTTCGTTATAAACCTATCTAACTATGATGCCACTTTCAAGGAATTGTGGATCTATATTCCCAAATTCCTCTACCGTACCACATTTCTCAGTGCGCTACCTCTCGCTGTGAATTTCCTATTCTGGATGGTCCTCCCAAAGTGCAATATCTCACAGTCGTCTGCTTTCAATTCCATCTGCTATTTTCAGCCCATTTTTCTGGCTGGTCCAGATCCTGCTGCAAGCCATGATCATCTTTCTTGTTCTCCACTACACCCCAAATCTTGGTGTCATCTATAAATTTGCTGATCCAGTTTACTACATTATCATCCAGACTGTTGATATAGATGACAAACAACAACAGATCTAGTACCGATCCCTACAGCACACCACTGGTTACAAACCTCCAGTCAGAGAAGCAATCATCTATTACAACTCTCTGGCTCTTCCATGAAGTCAAAGACTAATTTAATTTGCTGCCTCATCTTGAATGCCAAATGACTGAATCTTCTTACCAACATCCCATGTGGGACCTTCTCAATGGCTTTACTAAAGTCTAGTTAGACAACATCCACTGTCTTCCTTCATCACATTTCCTGGTAACGTCCTCAAAAAAGGAAGTTATAGGATCTGAGTGAATATTTAGTTATTCCCTGGGGATTTCTCCACCCTAGTTCTCATGAAGACAGCAAACACCTTTTCCTCTATAAACTCTATAGGGTCCATAAGCATACTGGTACTTTGCCTCACTTCTACAGACTCTGTGTCCATGTCCCAGGTAAATACAAATCCAAAAAAAAAATCCATTTACAAATGTAAGATCTCCCCCATCTATTTTGGCTGCATGCACAAATGACCATTCAGATCTTCCAGAGGACCGTTTTTGTCCCTTGCTATCCTTTTGCACTTACTATATCTGTAGAATCTCTTGGGATTCTCATTCAACTTGTCTCTTCGGATTGAAAAGATTGAGCATATAGACATTAAGAAAGAGGACGTGCTGGAGCTTTTACAAAGCATCGAGTTGGATAAGTCACTGGGACCAGATGGGATGTACCCCAGGCTACTGTGGCAGGAGAGGGAGGAGATTGCTGAGCCTCTGGCAATGATCTTTGCATCATCAGTGGGGACGGGAGAGGTTCCAGAGGATTGGAGGTTTGCAGATGTTGTTCCATTATTCAAGAAAGGGAGTAGAGATAGCCCAGGAAATTATAGACTGGTGAGTCTTACTCAGTGGTTGGTAAGCTGATGGAGAAGATCCTGAGAGGCAAGATTTATGAACATTTGGAGAGGCATAATATGATTAGGAATAGTCAGCAGGCTTTGTCAAAGGCAAATCATGCCTTACGAGCCTGATTGAATTTTTTGAGGATGTGACCAAACACACTGATGAAGGTAGAGCAGTAGATGTAGTGTATATGGATTTCAGCAAGGCATTTGATAAGGTACCCCATGCAAGGCATTTGATAAGGTACTGCATGCAAGACTTATTGAGAAAGTAAGGAGGCATGGGATCCAAAGAGACATTGCTTTGTGGATCCAGGACTGGCTTGTCCACAGAAGGCAAAGAGTGGTTGTAGACAGGTCATATTCTGCATGGAGGTCGGTGACCAGCGGTGTGCCTCAGGGATCTGTTCTTGGACCCCTTCTCTTAGTGATTTTTATAAATGACCTGCATGAGGAAGTGGAGTGATGGGTTAGTAAATTTGCTGATGACACAAAGGTTGGGGGTATTGTGGATAGGATGGAGAGCTGTCAGAGGTTACAGCGGGACATCAATAAGATGCAAAACTGGGCTGAGAAGTGGCAGATGGAGTTCAGCCCAGAAAAGTGTGAGGTGGTTCATTTTGGTAGATCAAACATGATGCCAGAATATAGAATTAATAGTAAGACTCTTGGCAGTGTGGAGGATCAGAGGGACCTTGGACACTTGATCTTGATCCATAGGACACTCAAAGCTGCTGCGCAGGTTGACTCTGTGGTTAAGAAGGTATATGGTGCATTGGCCTTCACCAATCGTGGGATTGAGTTTAAGAGCCGAGAGGTAATGTTACAGCTATATAGGACCCTGGTCAGGTCCCACTTGGAGTACTGCACTCAGTTCTGGTCGCCTCACTATAGAAAGAATGTGGAAACCATTGAAAGGGTGCAGAGGAGATTTACAAGGATATTGCCTGGATTGGGGAGCATGCCTTATGAGAATAGGTTGAGTAAACTTGGCCATTTTTCCTTGGAGCAACGGAGGATGAGAGGTGACCTGATAGAGGTGTATAAGATTATCAGAGGCATTCATCATGTGGATATTCAGAGGCTTTTTCCCAGAGCTGAAATGGCTGACACGAGAGGGCACAGGTTTAAGGTGCTTGGGAGTAGGTACAGAGGAGATGTCAGGGGTAAATTTTTTACGCAGAGTGGTGAGTGCGTGGAATGGGTTGCCAGCAATGGTTTTGGAGGCAGATACGACAGGGTCTTTTAATAGACTCCTGGATAGATACATGGAGCTTAGAAAAATAGGGGGCTATGGGTAACCCTAGGTAATTTCTAAGTACTACATGTTCGGCACAGCATTGTGGACCGTAGGGCCTGTATTCTGCTGTAGGTTTTCTATGTTTCTATGAAAGAGCAACCACATGACTTCTTTTAATCCTCCTGATTTCTCTCTTCAGTTGTCTCTTGCATTTCTTATACTCCTTGAGTATCTCATTTGTTCCTTCCTGCCTGCCTATACCTGCTACGGACCTCCTTCTTTTTCTTAACCAGAGCCTGCATATCTCTTGAAAACCAAGGTTCCCTAATTCTGTTATCCCTGCCTTTTATTCTGACAGAAATATACAAACTCTGTACTCTCAAAATTTCACTCTTGAACCACTTACCAAGTGCACCTTTGCCGGTAAACAGCCTGTCACAATCCACACTTTCAGATCCTTTCTAATACCATCAAATTTGGCCTTTCTCCAATTTAGATTCTCCCTGCAAGTACAGGACCTATCTTTCTCCATAATTATCTTGAAAGTACTGGTGTTATTATCGCTAGAAATTTGTGTTCTCCTACGCAAACTTCTGTCACCGGCCTGGTCTCATTCACTAATAGATCTAGTATTGCAGTATCTCTAGCTGGGACCTCTGTGTATTGATGAAGGAGCTACTAAAACACATTTGACAAACTCTATTCCATCCAGCCCTTTTACAGTATGTGAGTCCTAGTCCATATGTGGAAAGTTAAAATCACCTATTATTACGATCTTGTATTTCTTACAACAGTCTGCGATCTCTCTACAACTTTGCTCCTCTAAATACTGTGCACTGGTGGGTGGTCTCTAATGTAATCCCTTTAATGTGGTTATCCTTTTCTTTTTCCAAAGTTCCACCCATATGGCCTCAGTAGATGAGCTCTCTTATCTGTTAATGTCTGAGCACCACCATTACATTTTCCTAGACCAGTATGTACACCCCTCCCGCTTTAATCCTGCCTGCTCTATCATGTATAAAATAACGAACTCTGCAACATTAAGATGCCAAGATGATAGGAGGTAGGGATAGGTGAAGAAGAATTGAATTTACTGAGGAGAGTGGTACACTGCTGAGATGCAGACCAGGCGGTTGTGGCATCAGGAATGAAATCACTTGGCATTCTTAATGGCTGGCTGTATACCAACTCAGCCACGGGTGATAGCAGGTCCTCTTTGGAGTAGTTCTGAGCCCCTGCAGGACCCACGGGAGATGATCATGCCAATACTCATCAGTCAGGGAAGCCCACAAAGCAGCCTTTAAGGAGCGGTGAAACTACGTGTAGGCCATTGGACTGTGGGTGATACTCTGTGGTGTAATGTAGCCTAATGCTGAGGTTCTGGGCCATCGCAGTCCAGAGATTTGATATGAATTGGAGACTATAGTCAGATGAAATATCAGATGGTGTGCCAAACTGAGAAACCCAGGTGCAGATGAATTCCTGAACCATGTCTGCGACCATTGTCGATGTTAGGGAATAATGTCTGGCCACCTGGTGAGGAGGTAAGGAGGTGCATGAAACTGTGGGAGGGGGGAAGAGGACCAATAAGGTCCACATTGACATGGCCAACTGTCACTCAGGGACCTTAAAAGGTACCAATGGTGCTTGAACATGACGGTTAATTTTTGCCTGCTGGCACTCTACACAGGCTGCAGTCCAATCACGCAGGTCCTTTTGAAGGCTGTGCCAAACAAACCTTAGTGCATCCAGTTTCTGCATGGCCTACTGGCCAAATGCGAGAGGTCATGTATGGAGTTTGTCTCCAGCTTGCGGGCACAATGGGGTAAGGCCAACCTGTTGGCTGAACTTAAAGTTAGCCAACTGCAGGCCTGTGACTGCTTCTCTGTGAGCCTGGACCTCTTGGACAGTAGCTTGGCCGGCATAGTCAATCCCTGTGTGTTTGGCCTCAATGGTTGGCCATGACAAGCAATCAGCCATGGACTTATTTTTCTCCATGATACAGACATCCCACCTCTCTCGGAAGTTCTGGGAGTTTCCTGTATATTGATAGCGGCTCCCTGACGCCCACAAATTATATACAATATCCCAGAAATCGATTTTTTTGAGAGCGAGTGGGGGGGGGGGGGAGAGAGAGAGAGAAGAGCGAGTGACAGACGTAGCGAGAGAGCGACAGAGAGAGCATCCTGATCGGTCTCACTTTGTTCTAAGTAGACCTATCAGTTTTCTCTGTGGGCGTGCTTTACAGTTGACCTCTCTCTCTCTTTCATTGTCCATCAGTTCAGTCTAGTGTCCTGCAGCGCCATGGCAGTGTTCCAAAAAAGAGGAAATATAAAACGTACTTCACCCCAGACTACACTAAAGTGTACCCCTGCCTAATAGGGGTCAAAATAATGACAGTGTTGCTCACTGCACTGTTTGCAACAGTGACTTTTCTATTGCCCTTGGTGGGTTAAATGACTGTAAAAGACATGTTGAGGTGAGTTTAGCAGGTGTCATTCATTCATTAGCATAGCTAATGTTATTTAAACTAGCTGGCTAGCTGCTGAGGACCTACTCTACTGATGTCCTATGTGATGAGGCCATACTCCCTGTAGACTTGCTTAAAGTTGCAATAGAATAAAAAAAAGACTCCATGATAATATAATCTAAGTACATATTTTAATGTCACATTTTCTGCATAAGACAATATAATAAGGATACACCTTATGCTTTTAGGGACCACAACATATTAGGGAGGCTAAGCGCAGGGAAGGCTGCTCAAGTATTTCACAGTTCTTTTCAGCAGAAAACCAAAGTCTGACAGAGAAGGTCACTAGAGCTGAGGTGTACTTTACATCTTTTGTCGTTGAGCATAACCTGCCATTCCAGGTGTGTAAGCACACAGGCAAGCTATTCAGGAAAATGTTTGCTGATTCAGAAATAGCAAAAAACTATGCCTGCCCATCAACCAAGACAGCAGCTATTGTGAACATGGCACTGGAACCTGAATGCTCAGAGGATCTGTTCAAGTTCATCTGGACAGAAAAAAGGCCATACAGTATTTTGGTTGACGAAAGCAACAATATCATGTGTGAGAAGGAATGTGCCATTTTAGTCAGGTACTAGAATGAAACACAGGATGAGGTAACAGTTGAATTTGTAAACATGCCTATGTGCAATGGTGCCAAAGCTGAAAACATATTCAACTGCATTGTATCATCCATGCATGACAAAGGCCTTGAATGGTCTATTTGTGTAGGATTTAGCAGTGACAACTGCAATCTGATGATTGGCAAAAACAACTCTGTTTTATCAAGAGTGAAAGCACAGGCTCCTCATATTTACAGCGTTGGCTGTCCAAGTCACCTGGTCAACATTTGTGCCAAAACTGCTGCTAAGGAGCTCTCAATGTCACCTGAAGAACTGCTCATTGACATCTACTGCTACTTTGAGAAAAGTTCCAAATGAAGAGAAGACCTAAAACAGTTTTAAGAGTTCTGCAATGTTGCCCAGCAGAGAGTACAACAGCATTGTCCTACACACTGGCTTTCTTTAAGAAAAGGTTTGGACCATCTGCTCCATCAATGGCCAGCCTTTATTTCATATTTTGAGTCAAAGAGTGAGAATCAGAAGTCATTTCATATTCAGAAGAGGCTGAAAGGCCCCCAAATGAAAATATACACATGCTTTCTCCATAATCTCACACAATGTTTTGACAAATTCAATTTGATTTTTCAAAACAAGGCACCTATCCTCTTCAAGTTGGATCAGAGCTCCTGCATGACACAGCAAGCAGATTTATTAAGCGAAAGATATTGAGAGAACAGAACATTCAGGAGATAGATGTGAGCAACCCTGAAATTCACCACCCAGATGAAGAGCTTTTTTCTGAGTACCTGGCAAGGAGGCAGTTGCTAAGCGAGGAAGCACAAGAGATCCCCCCTTACAAGACAAAGCAGTTCTTCAAAGATGCCAGAGCATTCTGTCAGGTGCTTTCAAAAAATCTTGAAGAAGTTCCCAATGAGAGACCAAATCTTGAAAAATCTGTCAGTGGTCAATACAGAGAGGTGAATCCAGAGCAGATTTTGACTTTGACAGAGAGATTTCCAAATGTGATCAAGGCAGATGCAAGAGAACAGCTTCACTTGGAAGTCCTGGATTATGTCTCAACTAACCCTGAAGGACTGGGGCCAAACTACAAAAATTTGCCAGTTGATGAGTTCTAGGGGAAGCTGCCCAAAGTAAAATCTGTGAGCACAGGGTATTTGAGATTCAAAGAGCTGTGCCAGTTGATGAAGGTGCTTTTGGTGCTGCCAAATTCTAATTGTGATGTAGAAAGGGCATTCAGCATGGTGCATCACATTAAGACAGAGCTCAGAAGTCAGCTGTCTCACAAAACACTTGTGAATCTAATGTCTTGCAAAATTAACAAATTCATTGACACAGACTGCTATGAGGTTGAGATTTCCAGCAAAATGCTCAAATCTGCCAAGCAAACCGCGTCACAGTACAAGCAAAGTTTGCAAAAGAAATAGAAAAGCTATTTGCATTAGCATTGAGACTGCCAACAAAATACTCAACAAGGACATGTGTACTCAACATGTGTGTGCATGTGTAAATAGTTTCAATATGTGATCAAATAAATTGTTCTGTTCTTTCATAATCAAATATCCAAATACATACACCCTTGGAGGTCGACCGGGGGTGGGGGGGGGAGTATGAGGTTGCGGGGGGCGGGGGTGGTGGTGCTACCTCCCTGAAATGAGTTTTTGCAGGGTGGGATGTCTGTTGATATGTTGCACTGCATATCTGTTGTAAACTCAGATATGCAGGCCAAGTGATATTGCTGCCGTGCAGACCAAAGGTCTGATATTTTGGCATGAGGGGTTTGTGGTCAACGAACTCTGAGAAATAGCAGCCCACTAAAAGAAAATGAAAATGGTGGAGAGCCAGATAGAGACTGAGAAGCTCACAGTCAAGCGTGCTGTCCTTCTTTTTGGAGGGACGGAGCTAGTGGCTGAAGAAGGCTGCCACACACTTTCGACCAACTGTTCCTGCACAGCACCCACAGCATATTCTGAAGCGTCAGTGGTAATAGCTATGGGTCCTCTGGGACGGTCACGTTAGAAAAAACTCATCGGCATCATCAAGTGCCCTGGTCATATCCGCTGACCAGTCTAGCACGTGATTAGGAGCATTTCCTTTGAGCGCACTGTACAGGAGGAGCATAAATTCAGCAGCTCATGGAATGAAGCGGTGATAGAAATTCAACATACCTAAAAACTCCTGTAGATTTTTAGTAGTGCGGGGCAGAGTGAAATCCATAATAGTGGCTACTTTTGATGGGAGGGGTTCTGCGGAGATGTGATGGCTGAGAAAGTCAATGGTTGACAGCGCAAACTGGTATTTAGCAGGGTTAATAATCAACCCATGTCAGCTTAAGTGCTCGAAAATTGTTTGGAGATGGGAATAAATGTTCAGATTTGGACACACTGGTGACAAGTATGTCATCCAGGTAAACAAAAACAAAATCGCAGTCTTTTAATGCAGAGTCTGTTCAGCCCAATCAGCAAGCGCAGAAACTGAAAGAGGCCAAATCATAGCTGTTTTTGGAATATCCTCCAAGCACACAGGCATCTGATGGTAGCCCCTAACTAAATTGACTTTGGAAAAGATTGACTTTCCGGTGAAACTTTCTAAAAAGTCTTGGATGTGCGGGTAGTGATTGGGGGAGTGTCCTCGTTAAGGCGTTGGTAATCGCCATTCGACTTAGGGACCATGTGGAGGGGTGAAGCCCGGGGGCTATTCGACCGGCATACAGTGCCAAGTCTTTCCATGTTGGTAAACTCAGCCTTTGTGGTTTCCAGATTTTCTGGGTCCAGTCACCATGCACGGGCATGGACTGATGGGCTAAGTGTGGGGATGTGGTGCTCAAGCCCGTGTTTTGTGACTGTAGTGGAGAATATGGACTTAGGAAGGTTTGGGAATTCACCCAGCAGTTGAGCAAACTCACATGCAATGGTGCATGTGCTTGACAGAGTGATTGGGGGGAGCATGGTAATGACCCAAAGCCTTCGACATCCACAAGTTGGCAGTTCCTAAGATCAACCAGCAGTCCTTGGGCACACAGGAAATCCACACCGGGTATTGGTCTAGCCATTTTAGCCAGGACGACATCCCATATGTAACATTTCCCACTGAAGCAAAGTATCACCCATCTCATGTCCCGTAAGTCTGGATCCTGCTCACGTTGGCAGCCTCCAGTGAGGTTTTGTCGCTGTCTGCCTTCTCATCTATAGTGATGCTGGCAGCACACTCACAAGAATTGTCACCATGAAAAGGTGTCCATATTGAACAGTAGGTGACCCTGGCAGCTGGAACTTACAGACCTCTGATGTCCCGATGCACTGGCACTGTTGAAGCTGCAAGGTAGTTGGCACTTCCAAGTATTCGTACCAAAGTGAGACGGTGAAAACACAGGCATGGACATCCTTATATTGGGGGCCTAACTGACTGGGTTTATTGAGGTAGAGAAAAGAGGAGGAATGATGCACTGCTGCTCTATTAAGTGTAAGCTATCAGCCATCCTAGCAAGCTCCCTATAGGCTATTATGAGTGCATTTCTGAGGGCTATGTGAACTTAATCAGGCATTCAGGCATTGGCTGCATGAAATATTCTTTAACAATAAAACAAGGATGTTGATTTCCCAGGAGAGACAGCATAGATCTGAAGGCCTAGCGTTGCTGAGGCCGGGGAAGCAGAGCAACTGTTTGGTGCACTCAGACTCTGACTCTGTTCAAAAGTCTGGAAAAGGTGAGTCTTCAGCAATCGCTATTTATCATGTTCAGGCTGGTGTTCACTACTTCTCGCAGCCATGGATTTGCTGAGCAACGCTACTGTATAGAAATATTTGGTGTTGTCAGCAGATTCCTCAAAGTACGAATTGAGCCTCTGCTTCTACAAACCAAGAGATAGTATTTTGCTCCCAAAACTCCAGCAGTTTCAAAGCGACTGTGATGGCTGACATGTTCAATAACTCTGGAATTGTCACCAATGTAGGTTTTCGCAAATAAAATAGTGGAGGCTTTTTACATTTCAGAAAAGTCACAGCAACTCATTTTATTGAACACCAAAAACCTGAACTCAAAGCAAGCTAAAACTTTTTAGGAGGCTAAGACCAGCCTCTTAAGGTGAATTACCAACTCAGTGTTGGTGGTAACACACACAAAATGCTGGAGGAACTCCACAGGCCAGGCAGCATCAATGCTAGAGTATTGTTGACATTTCAGGCCATACCCTTTGGCAGGACTTCTTCCCATAACCCTTCATGCGCTGACTAATCAAGAATCTATCAACCTCTGCCTTAAGTATACTCAATGACCTGGCCTCCATAGCTACCTATGGCAATACTGTTTTCCATAGATGCTGCCTGGCCTGCTAAGTTCCTCCAGCGTTTTGAATGTGTTCCTTGGATTTCCAGCATCTGCAGATTTTCTCTTGTTTGTGTTTCCATGTGGTGGTTGTGATTTATGTACATTTCTCCCATTTACTTTACCCTGCACTCTCTTCCATTAAATCTTTGACCTCTCGTTCTAGCATAGAACATAGAACATTTCATCACAGTAAAGACCCTTCAGCCCACAATGTTGTGCCGACTTTTAACCTACACTAAGATCAATCTAATCCTTCTCTCCTACATAACCCTCCATTTTCCTATCAACTAAGAATTTTTAAAATGCCCCTAACGTTTCTGCCTGTACCAGCACCCCTTGCAGAGCATTCCATGCACACATCACTCTGTGTGGTATATATAGGCATCTGTTAGTCTTGTGAGACTAAGGTTTTCCAGGACGCAGGCCTGGGCAATGTTGTATGGAAGACCGGCAGTTGCCCATGCTGCAAGTCTGCCCTCTCCATGCCACCGATGTTGTCCAAGGGATGGGCACTAGGGCTGATCATCACAGAGCGATGCGTGGTTAAAAGCCTTGCTCAAGGACACAACATGCTACCTCAGCTGAGGCTCGAACTAGCGACCTTCAGATCACTAGACCGATGCCTTAACCACCTGGCCACAAGCCAACACACTCTGTGTGAAGAACTTACCATAAGACATAGGAGCAGAATAAGGCCATGTGGCCCATTGAGTCTGCTCCACCATTTCATCATGGCTGATCTATTACCCTCCCAGCCCCAATCTCCTGCTTTCTTCCGGTATCCCTTCATGCCCTGACTAATCAAGAATCTATCAACTTCTGCCTTAAATATCCCCAATGACCTGGCCTCTATAGCTACCTGGGGCAACAAATTCCACAGATTCACCACTCACTGGCTAAAGAAATTTCTCCTCATTCCATTCTAAATGGATGTCCCTCTATTCTGAGGCTGTATCCTCTGATCTTAGACTTCCCCACCATAGGAAACATCCTCTCCACATCCAGTCTATTGAGGCTTTCAACATTTGGTTACAATGAAAGCCTTCTTGTTCTCTGAATTCCAGAGAGTACAAGCACAGAGCCATCGAAATCTCCTCATATGATAAGCCTTTCAATACGGGAATCATTTTTGTGAACCCTCTCTAACATCAGTCCATCGTTTCTTAGGTAAGGTGTCCAAAACTTACTTAAAGAGGGCACGACTTCAGGATTGAAGGACATCCACTTAGAACTGAGATGTGGAGAAATTACTTTAGTCAGAGCGTGGTAAATCTGTGGAATTTGTTGCCATGAGCAGCTGTGGAGGCCAAATCATTGGGTGTATTTAAGGCAGAGATAGACAGGTTCTGCAGGGCTTGAGGGTGGGCACAACATTCTTGATTAGCCAGGGCATCAAAGGGTATGGAGTGAAGGCAGGGGAGTGGGGATGACTGGAAGAATTGGATCAGCCCATGATTGAATGGTGGAACAGTATCAATGGACCAAATGGCCTACTTCTGCTCCTGTATCTTCTGCTCCTGTATCTGTATCTGGTCTAAAACTGCTCACTATACACCAAATGAGGCCCTCCCAGTGCCTTATACTGTAAAGCCCTTAACATTATATCCTCGCTTTTAATTCTAATTCACTAAAAGTAGTCTGTGCTTTTATTTCTTCTAAGCTTGAACAAATACTTCCTGACAATGTATTCCATCTGCCACTTCTTTGCCTATTCTCCTATTCTGTCTAAGTCATTCTGTAGCCTCTCTGCTTCCTCAACTCTACCTGCTCCACCACCTATCTTTGTGTTATCAGCAGATTTGGCCACAAAGCCATCAATACCATTAACATCCTCTCTGTTTTCCATCAATTACCTTAAAATTACGCCACCTTGTATTAACCATTTGCACCCTGGGAAAAACTTTCTGGCTGACTACTCGATCTATAAGACCATAAGACAAAGGAGCAGAAGTCGGCCATTTGGCCCATCAAGTCTGCTCCGCCATTTTATCATGAGCTGATCCATTCTCCCATTTAGTCCCACTCCCCCGCCTTCTCACCATAACCTTTGATGCCCTGGCTACTCAGATACCTATCAAGCTCTGTCTTAAATACACCCAATAACTTGGCCTCCACTGCCGCCCATGGCAACAAATTCCAAAGATTCACTACCCTCTGGCTGAAAAAATTTCTTCGCATTTCTGTTCTGAATGAGCGCCCTTCAATCCTTAAGTTATGCCCTCTCGTACTAGACTCCCC
The DNA here is from genome assembly GCF_963921235.1 of Mobula hypostoma. Classification (NCBI taxonomy): domain Eukaryota; kingdom Metazoa; phylum Chordata; class Chondrichthyes; order Myliobatiformes; family Myliobatidae; genus Mobula; species Mobula hypostoma. Next base: position 99,051,652 of record NC_086100.1, on the reverse strand, counting down.
CATCATAGGAAACAACTTTGCCACATCCACTCTGTTCATGCCTTTCAACATTCGAAATGTTTCTATGAGGTCTCCCCTCATTCTACTAAACTCCAAGGAATACAGTCCAAGAGCAGACAAACATTCCTCATATGTTAACCCTCTCATTCCCGGAATCATTCTAGTGAATCTTCTCTGTACCCTTTCCAACGTCAGCACATCCTTTCTTAAATAAGGAGACCAAAACTGCCCACAGTACTCCAAGTGAGGTCTCACCAGCACCTTATTGAGCCTCAACATCACATCCCTGCTCCTGTGCTCTATTCCTCTAGAAATGAATGCCAACGTTGCATTCGCCTTCTTCACCACCGATTCAACCTGGAGGTTAACCTTAAGAGTATCCTGTACAAAGATTCCCAAGTCCCGTTGCATCTCAGAACTTTGAATTCTCTCCCCATTTAAATAATAGTCTGCCCATTTATTTCTTCTGCTGAAGTGCATAACCATTTATTTCTTCTGCTGAAGTGCATAACCATACACTTTCCAACATTGTATTTCATTTGCCACTTCTTTGCACATTCTTCCAGTCTATCCAAGTCTCTCTGCAGACTCTCCATTTCCTCAGCACTACCGGCCCCTCCACCTATCTTCGTATCGTCAGCAAACTTAGCCACAAAGCCATCTATTCCATAATCCAAATGGTTGATGTACAATGTAAAAAGAAGCGGCCCCAACACGGACCCCTGTGGAACACCACTGGTAATCGGCAGCCAACTAGAATAGGATCCCTTTATTCCCACTCTCTGTTTCCTGCCAATCAGCCAACACTCTATCCATGTATGTAACTTTCCCGTAATTCCATGGGCTCTTATCTTGTTAAGTAGCCTCATGTGTGGCACCTTGTCAAAGGCCTTCTGAAAATCCAAATATACAACATCCACTACATCTCCCTTGTCTAGCCTACTGGTAATTTCCTCAGAAAATTGTAATAGGTTTGTCAAGCAGGATTTTCCTTTAAGGAATCCATGCTGAGTTCTGCCTGTCTTGTCATATGCCTCCAGGTACTCTGTAACCTCATCCTTGACAATCGACTCCAACAACTTCCCAACCACCGATGTCAAGCTAAAAGGTCTATAATTTCGTTTTTGCTTCCTTGACCCCTTCTTAAATAGCGGAGTGACATTAGCAATCTTCCAGTCCTCCAGAACCATGCCAGAATCTATCAACTTTTGAAAGATCATCGCTAATGCCTCCGCAATCTCCACAGCTACTTCCTTCAGAACACGCGGGTGCATTCCATCTGGTCCGGGAGATGTATCTACCTTTAGACTATTCAGCTTCCTGAGTACTTTTTCTGTCGTAATTGTGACTGCGCACACTTCTCTTCCCTGTCACCCTTGAGTGTCCAGTATACTGCTGATGTCTTCCTCAGTGAAGACTGATGCAAAATACTCATTCAGTTCCTCTGTCATCTCCTTATCTCCCATTACAATTTCTCCAGCATCATTTTCTATTGGTCCTACATCTACTCTCACCTGTCTTTTACTCTTTATATACTTGAGAAAGCTTTTAGTTTCCTCTTTGATATTATTTGCTAGCTTCCTTTCATAGTTTGTCTTTTCCCTCTTAATGACCTTCTTCGTTTCCTTTTGTAAGCTTTTAAAAACTTCCCATTCCTCTGTCTTCCCACTAATTTTTGCTTCCTTGTATGCCCTCTCCTTTGCTTTAACTTTGGCTTTGACGTCTCTTGTCAGCCACGGTTGCATCCTTTTTCCATTCGAAAATTTCTTCTTTTTTGGAATATACCTGTCTTGCACCTTCCTCCCTTCTCGCATAAACTCCAGCCACTGCTACTCTTCCGTCCTTCCCACCAGTGTTCCTTTCCAGTCAACTTTGGCCAGTTCCTCTCTCATGCCACTATAATTTCCTTTACTCCGCTGAAATACCGAGACATCAGATTTCAGCTTCTCTTTTTCAAATTTCACAGTGAACTCAATCATGTTATGATCACTGCCTCCTAACGGTTCCTTCAGCTCAATCTCTGTAATCACCTCCGGTTCATTACACAATACCCAGTCCAGTACAGCCGATCCGCTAGTGGGCTCAACAACAAGCTGTTCTAAAAAGCTATCTCGCGGAGATTCTACAAATTCTCTCTCTTGAGATCCTGTGCCGACCTGATTTTCCCAATCCACTTGCATGTTAAAATCCCCCACAATTATCATAACACTGCCCTTCTGACAAGCCTTTTCTATTTCCTGTTGTAATTTGTAGTCCACATCACTGCAGCTGTTTGGAGGCCTATAAGTAACTGCTATCAGGGTCCTTTTACCCCTGCAATTTCTTAGCTCAACCCATAAAGATTCTGCACCTTCCAATCCTATATCACCTCTTTCTAATGATTTAATATCATTTCTTACCAATAAAGCCACGCCTCCCCCTCTGCCTACCTTCCTATCCTTCCGATACACCATGTATCCTTGGACGTTCAGTTCCCAGAGACATGCATCCTTTAGCTATGTCTCAGTGATGGCCACCATATCATACCTGTCAATCTGTAGCTGCACGACAAGATCATCCACCTTATTCCTTATGCTGCGTGCATTTAAGTATAACACCTTAAAACCAGAACTTGGTACTTTTTGCTTTGATTTCACTGCAACTTTATTGCACTGCAACTCATCCCAGTGGCTACAAATCTGGCCCATCACCTGCCTGTCTTTCCTGAAATCTTTACTGCTCACTATCTTAGATTTATTTCTGTTTTCCCCTTCCTACGCTCTATTATTCCAGTTCCCATCCCCCTGCCAAATTAGCTTAAACCCTCCCTAACAGCTCTATTAAACCTTCCCGCCAGGATATTGGTCCCCTTCGGGTTCAGGTGTAACCTGTCCATTTTGAACAGGTCATACTTCCCCCAGAAGAGATCCCAATTATCCAAGAATCTGAAGCCCTGCCCCCTGCACCAGTCTCTCAGCCACGCATTCATCTGCCTGATCCTACTATTCTTGCCCTCGCTAGCACGTGGCACAGGTAACAATTCCGAGATTACTACCCTGGAGGTCCTGCTTCTCAGCTTCCTTCCTAACTCCCAGAAATCTCTCTTCAGGACCTCCTCCCTTGTCCTATCTATGTCATTGGTACCAGCATGTACCAAGACGACTGGCTGCTCGCCCTCCCCCTTCAGAATATTCTGGACCCCTCATCATCTGGTACACTTCTCTTACAACCTCCTCCAATCCAAAGGGAAGATGAGATTCCTCTACCCTGGGGAGAAGACTCTGAACCTATTCATAGACTGTGATTCACCCTGTTTATGCCCCTCAACAGGTTCAAACACAAAATACAGAAGGGATTCAACAGGTCGCAACATCTATGGAGGGAAATAAACAGTTGACATTTTGGGTTGAGGACCTTTATCAGGAAATATTGACTGTTCATTTCCCACCATTGAATCCCTCCCTATCTCAACTATCATTCTTCCTGTCTCTTCACCATCTCCTTCACTGCCTGTCCACCAAATTCCTTGCTGCCTCTTTCCTGTCCAACTCAATGATTATTTCCCATCTTCCTGTTGATTAATTTGCTGATTCCCTGTTATCAACCTTGTTGTGTCTCTTTTGTCTCTCTTGTTGCCTCTACCTGGTTCCTCATCGGCATGTCACTCTGCCTCAGCATTTCGTCATTGTCTCCTTCACTGCCCCTTCAGTGGCTCTCCACGATCATCCTTGGCTGCCTCTCCACCAATTCCCTAACTGTCTATCTGCTACCAGCTGATATCTCTCATAATCTTGTATTCTTCAGGTCCCCCATCAGCATCCTTTACTTCCTTTTTCTCCAGGGAAAGCAAGCACAGCCTATCCACTCTCTTCCTGTAAATACAGTTCACCAAGCCGGGCAACATCCTGATGAATCTTCTCTGCAATTTAGACCATAAGACATAGGAGTAGAATTAGGCCATTTGGCCCATCAAGTTTAATTTGCCATTTCATCCAGAATCGATTAACCTCTGCCTTAAATACACCCAATGGCTTAGCCTCCACAGCTACCTGCAGCAATGAATTTCACAGATTCACAACTCTCTGGCTCAAGAAATTCTTCCTCTTGTCCATTCTAAATTCATGTCCCTCTATTCTGAGGCTGTTTATGCTTAGACTTCACCACCATAGGAAACATCCACACATGCACTCTTTCAAGGCCTTTCAACATTCAATAGGTTTCAATGAGATCATCCCTCATTCATAGAACATAGAAGAGTGCAGCACAGGAACAGGCCATTTGGCCCACAATGTTGTGTCAAACTAGCTAAAAGGCAAATCACAAACTCCCAAACACCAATCCCTCCTACCTATACTATGTCTATTTCCATCCATCTTCCTTACATCCATGTGCCTATCCTTAAAAGCCTGTAACATAATTGGCTCTACCACCATAACTGGCAGTGCATTCCAGGCATCCACCACTCTCTGAGTAAACGACTTACCCCTCACATTCCCCTTGAACTACACCCTCTCACCATCAATTCATGCCCTCTGGTATTAGATATTTCAACTCTGGAAAACAGATACTTCCTGTCCACTCTACCTATACCTCCATCAGATCTCCACTCAGCCTCCGATGCTCCAGATAAAACAACCCAAGTTGGCTTTTGAACTCAACTCCTTGACTAATAAAAGCAAGCATTCCATAAGCCTTCTTAACCACCCTATCAACCTGTGTAATCACTTTCAAGGAGCTATGAAGTTGGATCTCAAGATCCCTCTGCTTAGCAGCACTGTTAAGGATCCAGTTCTAAATCCAAACATATAATTCACTACGGACCCCATGCATCTTAATCTTCTGGATTAGCCTGCCATGAGGGACTTTATCAAACACCTCACTACAATCCATATAGACAACATCCACTGCCTAACCCTGATCAATCTCTCTTGTCACCTTATTAAAAAAGCTTAACCAAGTTGGTAAGGCATGACCTGTCACGCACAAAACCATTCTGCTCTCCCTTATTAGGCTCATTTATCCTATCCCTAAGAATTTTTCCCATCAATTCCTCTACAACCGATGTGAGACTCACTGGTCTGTAGTTCTCAGGTTTTTCTCTTGTTCCATTCTTAAACAGAGGTACAATATTAGCTACTCGCCTGTCCTCCTGGACCTCATCTGTGGCTAAAGAGGACACAAAGCTGCTGGTCACAAACCCAGCAATCTTGTCTCTTGCCTCTTTTAATAACTTGGGGTAAATCCTATCAGGTGTTGGGGACTTGTCCACCTTAATGCTCACTAGGAGGCCCTGCACTTCCTCCTCCTTGACCTCTAAACACCCTAATGTATTTATACACTCAGCACTGATCTCCTGGTCCTACATATCCTTTTCCTTGGTAAATACTGAAGGCAAAGTACTCATTAAGTCTTTCACTCACATTCTCCGCATCCAAGCAAATGTTCCCATCTTTATCCTTGAGTGGTCCCAGGCACAGGATAGTTACATCCCAAAAGAGAAGAAGTTTTCTAAATGCAGGATGACACAACCACGGCTGACAAGGGAAGTCAAAGCCAATGTAAAAGCAGAACATACATAATAGCACAAGCAAAAGCACATAATAGAGCAAAAATTAGTGAGAGGCTCAGAGGATTGGGAAGTTTTAAAAACAACAGAAGGCAACAAAAAAGCCATAAAGAGAGAAAAGATGAAATATGAAGGTAAGCTAGCCAATAATATCAAATAGGATACCAAAAGATTTTTCAGATATGTAAAGAGTAAGAGAGAAGCGAGACTAGATGTTGGACTGCTGAAAATGATGCAGAAGAGGTAGTAATGGAGGACAAAGAAATGGTGGATGAACTGAATCAGTATTTTGCCTCAGTCTTCATTGTGGAAGGCACTTACAGTATGCTGGATATTCGAGAGTGTCGGGGGCAGAAGTGAGTGCAGTTGAAGTGAGTAATGGAGAAGGTGCTTGGGAAGCTGAAAGGTCTGAAGTAGATAAGACACCTGGACCAGATGGACTACATCTAAGTGTTTGGAAGGGGTATCTGAAGAGATTAATGATCTTTCAAGAATCACTAGATTCTGGTATAATTCTGGAGGACTGAAAAACTGCAAATGTCACTCCACTCTTCAAAAAGGAGGGAGGCAAAAAATGAAGCATTGGACTGCGGCAATGCATCTGAAAATGGTGGTGGTGAGCCATATTTCTGTGAAGCAGGGTACTCAGCTGTCCTTGATGTCCCTCTGCTACTGTAATCTTGCTCTGAGGTCTTCATTTTTTTTCCAGAGTTCATACATGCTCCAGCAGGATAGTCGGGTATGATGATCACAAGCATTTTATTCATACTTGTAGACTGGCTTATCTTCTATGCACCAGTTTTCTGAAAGGGGCACTCACAACATGCTGGAGGAACTCAGCAGGTCGGGCAGCATCTGTGGAAAAGATCGATCGACGTTTCGGGCCGGAACCCTTCGTCTGGACTGTGGGGGAAGGGGCAGAGGCCCTATAAAGAAGGTGGGGGGAGGGTGGGAAGGAGTAGGCCTATTCCTTCCCACCCTCCCCCCACCTTCTTTATAGGGGTAGCCTACTCCTTCGTCCTGACGAAGGGTCTCGGCCTGAAATGTCGACTGTACCTCTTCCTAGAGATGCTGCCTGGCCCGCTGTGTTCACCAGCAACTTTGATGTGTGTTGCTTGAATTTCCAGCATCTGCAGAATTCCTGTTGTTTGTGTTTTTAAAATTGGATTAGACGTTGGCTCAATGGAAGAAGCCAGAGACTGGTAGTGGAGGATTGCTTCTCTGAGTGGAGGCCTGTGACTAGTGGTGTGCCATAGGGATCAGTGCTGGGTCCATTGTTTCTTGTCATCTATATCAATGATCTGGATGATCATGTGGTAAATGAGATCAGCACATTTGCTGATGATACAAAGATTGTAGGTGTAGTGGACAGTGAGGAAGGTTTTCAAAGCTTGCAGAAGGATTTGAAGCAGCTGGAAAAATGGGCTTCAAAATGGCAGATGGAGTTTAACACAGACAAGTGTGAGGAAGGACAAATTTTGCACTTTGGAAGGACACACCAAGGTAGAACATACAAGGTAAATGGTAGGGCACTGAGGAGTGCAGTAGAACAGAGGGATCTGGGAATACAAATACAAAATTCCCTAAAAGTGGCGTCACAGGTAGATAGGGTCATAAAGAGAGCTTTTGGTACATTGGCCTTTATAAATCAAAGTATTAAATATAAGAGTTGGAATGTTACGATGAGGTTCTATAAGGCATTGGTGAGGCCGAATTTGGAGTATTGTGTCCAGTTCTGGTCACCAAATTACAGGAAGGATATTAATAAGGTTGAAAGAGTGCAGAGAAGGTTTACAAGGATGTTGCCAGGACTTGAGAACTGAGTTACAGAGAAAGGTTGAATAAGTTAGGACTTTATTCCCTGGAGTGTAGAAGAATGAGGGGAGATGTGATAGAGGTATATAAAATAATGATGGGTATAGATAGAGTGAATGCAAGCAGGCTTTTTCCACTGAGGCTGGGAGAGAAAAAAACCAGAGGACATGGGTTAAGGGTGAACGGGGAAAAGTTTAAAGGGAACATTGGCGGGGGGTGCTTCTTCACACAGAGAGTGGTGGGAGTGTGGAATGAGCTGCCAGATGAAGTGGTAAATGCGGGCTCACTTTTAACATTTAAGAAAAACTTGGACAGGTACATGGATGAGAGGTGTATGGAAGGATATGGTCCAGGTGCAGGTCAGTGGGACTAGGCAGAAAAATAGTTTGGCACAGCCAAGATGGGCCAAAAGGCCTGTTTCTGTGCTGTAATGTTTGATGGTTCTAAGAAAAGGAGATGAATTAAGTACTTTAATTAACACAAGGGTGTATTGTTGCAATCACTGAGACGTGGTTAAGGGCAGGTAAAACTGGCCTCAATTTCCCAGGTTGTGGAATTTTCTGATGAGACAAGAGGAGGAGGCATTGAACAGTTAGTGAAAGATTGCATTACTTAAGTATTAGGAACGATATTTGAGACGGCTGCTGAAATGAGGCCATGTGGGTCAAGATTCAAAACAAAATGTTTGTTGTCAATTTGCTTGATGTTTTAAGACTTCCCAACAATCAACATGAGATCGGGGAGCAGATATGTGAGGGATGCAATGAAAGTAGTGTTATGTACTGGGGGATTTCAAATTCCCAAATATCAACTGGGATGAAGCTCAGAGGGCAGAATTATTGATGGATTCTTCAGGAGACTTTTTAACCAGTAAGTAGAGAGACCATTACTGGACTTTTCCTTAGGGATTAGTATCATCTGCATACTTACTCATCCAATTTACCACCCATTATCCAGATCATTAATGTATATGACAAATAACATTGGACCCAGTACAGATCCCTGAGGCACACTACCAGTCACCGGCCTCCAATCCGACAGTTTTCCACCACCACTCTCTAGCGTCTCCCATCCAGCCACTGCTGAATCCATTCTACTACTTCAATATTAATACCTAACGATTGAACCTTCCTAACCAACCTTCCTTGTGGGACCTTGTCAAAGGCCTTACTGAAGTCCATATAAACAACATACACTGCTTTACCCTCGTCAACATTCCTAGTAACTTCATCAAAAAATTCAATAAGATTTGTCAAACATGACTTTCCACACACAAATCCATGTTGAAGAACAGAGGGATCTAGGAATAATGGTGCATAGTTCCCTGAAGGTGGAATCTCATGTGGATAGGGTGGTGAAGAAAGCTTTTGGTATGCTGGCCTGTATAAATCAGAGCATTGAGTATAGGAGTTGGGATGTAATGTTGAAATTGTACAAGGCATTGGTGAGGCCAAATTTGGAGTATTGTGTACAGTTTTGGTCACCAAATTATAGGAAAGATGTCAACAAAATAGAGAGAGTACGGAGAAGGTTTACTAGAAATTTACCTGGGTTTCATCACCTAAGTTACAGAGAAAGGTTGAACAAGTTGGGTCTTCATTCTTTGGGGGAACTTGATAGAAGTATTAAAAATTATGAGAGGGATAGATAGAGTTGACATGGATAGGCTTTTTCCATTGAGAGTGGGGGAGATTCAAACAAGAGAACATGAGTTGAGAGTTAAAGGGCAAAAGTTTAGGGTTAACTTGAGGGGGAACTTCTTTACTCAGAGAGTGGTAGCTGTGTGGAACGAGCTTCCAGCAGAAGTGGTTGAGACAGGTTTGGTGTTGTCGTTTAAGGTTAAACTGGACAGCTATATGGACAGGAAAGGAATGGATGGTTATGGGCTGAGTGCAGGTCGGTGGGACTAGGTGAGAGTAAGAGTTTGGTACGGACTAGAAGGGCCAAGATGGCCTGTTTCTGTGCTGTAATTGTTATATGGTTATATGTTAAATGGAATGTAGTTAGTCCAATGGAGGAGAGCCAATGGGGGATCATTTTGAAGATAGTGACCATAACTTCATATACTTTAAAGTGGTTGTGGACAAGGATAGAGGCACACCTGTAAAAAAGGTCTTAAGTTGGGGAAGACCAATTTTATTAACGTGGGAGGAAATTACAGTGTTAGGTTGGAAGCATCTACCTGCAGGTAAGTCTTTATCTTCACAGTGGGAAACTTTCAAAGGCAAAACTTAAAGGCCAACATGTTGCTGTAAGGCCAAGGGTAATGAGTATAGGTAACTATGGGCATTTAGGGTTGCAGAGAGAAAAAACATAATGCAGGTAGAGACAGATGAGACCTATCAAGAGTATGCAAAATGTGTGGGGAGCAGTATAGAAAAAATTAGGAAGGCTGATAGAGGATTAGGTATGGAATTTTATATAGTCAAGGCAAAGGAATAACCAGGGAAGTATTAGGACTCATTATAGATAACACTGGAGAGTAGTGCATGGAGCCAGAAGGTATAGGTTCAGTCCTAAATGAATATTTTTCTTCAGTGACACTGGAGATGGAGCAGAGTCAATTCAGCAGGATGTTGCCTGGGGTGGAGCAGTCCAGTTATACGGAGAAGCTGGAGAAACAAAGCCTCTGGATCCAATACATCCTTCTTCACAACTTCCAGCATCTTCAACGGGACCCTGTACCAAACATATTTTTACCTCCTCCCACTCTGCACTTTCACAGAAATCACTCACTCTGTGATTCCCTTGTCCATTTGTCCCTCCCCAATAACTTCCCCCTGGCACTTTTGCCTGCAAGCAGCCAAAGTGCTACACCAGCCCAATCACCTCCTCTCTCACCTCTATTCAGAGCCCCAAACAGTCCTTCCAGGTAAGGCAACACTTTAATTGCAAATTTGGTAGGGTTGTGTACCGTATCCGATACTCCTGATGCGACCTTCCCTACATTGGTGCGATCCAACGTAGATTAGGGAACCGCTTTGTTGAGCATCTTCATTCTATCCACAAAAAGCAGCATTTCCTGGTGGCTAATCATTCTAATTCCAATCCCCATTCCCATTCCGATATGTCAGTCCATGGCCTCATCTTGTGCCGCAATGAGGCCACTCTCAGGGTGGAGGAGCAACACTTCATATGCAACCTAGGTAGCCTCCAACCTGATGGCGTGAATATCAATTTTCTCCAACTTCCGTTAATTTTTCTCCTCCCTTTTCTCTTTTATTTTCACACTCTGCCCCCTTACCTCTTCTCCTCACCAATCACCTCTGCCTGGTGTCCCTCCTTCTTCCCTTTCTCCCGTGGCCCACTCTCCTCTCCTATCCGATTCCTTCTTGGCTTTTTCCACTTATCATCTTGCAGTTTCTTACTTCATCTCCCCTCCTCCCCATGTTTGATGCAGATAAAACTGGGAGACATAAATTTAGGATTAGGAGGAAGATAATTACAGGGGGTATGAAGAGAACCACCTTCTCCCAGAGAATAAAGCATTCCAAGTTCCTGAAATGCTCTGTCAGACAAAGAGGTTGAAGTTGGGTCACTGACAACATATAATAACTGTTTAGATAAAGACTTAAGTTGCTCAGACATTGATGACTATGGGCCAAGTACTAAGGGATGGTATTAATATTGCCGAATACTTACTGTTTGACATGGACAATTTGGGCTGATAGACCTGTTTCCATATGGTATGATTCTATCATTCTTTCACCATCACTTGCATTACTGATCACTGACAACAATTTACTAAAACCACTTCATCACTGGTCCCATCTTCATTCCCTGTTCCCCATAATTTCTAGTTCCCATGACAAACCTTAACGCTATCATTGACACCAGTCTGCTATGCTTTCTCTAGTCGCAGCTTTCAATGGGAATTGTTACAGAGCTTCACTGGTAGTAAAGTAATTTTTGGCAGCTATAACTTAACCAGATCATCATAGTTAAGTTATTTAAGAAGCATGCAGAAATCTAAGTGTATTTCACTGCCAAAAAGGCAACAGTGGAAGTTAACTTCAAAATAATTAAATAAATCTAGAATAAGAAACAGCTAGTATCAATCAAGCTGATCATTAACCTCGGCCACCCATTTCTGGTCTGTTCTCCATGTGAACCCTTTCCTGAAATGGCCCAGCTACTCAGTTCATCAGGGAACTATAAATGCCATTTCACTAGTGTTATCCAGTGTATAAGTAAATGAAAACTTTTCTCTTTTGTTCATAATTTCGTACATTTCATTTTGCTGACAACACATCTTTATGAATAAATAAAAGGGATTAGAATTTAATTGAGCAATCCTTGATGAACACTTCCGTCCTACTGATTATTTGCAGCAAATATCTGTGAGTCAGAGGTCATGACTTTATTTCACAATCAATGAGAGCCTTTATCAACATAAATTCAGCGACTCAATAAGATAAAGCTGCTCTAGGAACCTAGTTCATTAATTTGGTGCAGTGAAAGCATCTTTTTTGGATCATATCATGACAAGAACAAAGAGAACATCTTTACTTTTCCTGCTTGTTCAACTCCCTGCATTTTCATCTTTTACGGCTGTAAGTGACTTTCTGGGGTCGACATTAGTACACAGCTTGTTTAAGGTGCATCTTGTTTCAGAGAGCATGTGATAATATTTTACTTTGTATTTAATCACAGAGTTTATATGAAGAACCTTGCTGTATCTTAGACAAGCGCTTTGTAAGTCAAGCTCTACAATATTCCTTGATTTAATATTGTAAATCTTTTGAGGAGAAACTTTCAAAATATCATACTTTAAAAAATTCTTTTGTGACAATTTAGGGAGAATTTTGCCCGACAACATGTGGAGTCAGTAGCTTCTATCAAGATTTCCAAAACACTGTTAACAATGAACTTCAGGATATTGAAAAAGATTTGAATATGATTCATAATGTATCCACTCTAACCAAAAATAAAATTGATAATATTGCACAGACAAATGTTATCATAAAGAAACAATCACCAGGTAACAAAGTCAAACTATTTTCTTGAAAGACTTGCAGAATGACCTCCCTACCAGTTTACATGATACTTAATGTGCTCTTATTTTTATAGATACTTACATCCAAAAGTTAAGAGAGATACAGTCAGAGATTCTGGTGTATGAAAAAAACAGTAGAGAGACAGATACGGAAATATTGTAAGTCCAACATCGCTCCATTGTGGTAATAATGAGATTAAGAGAAAGTATTTGATATGTTTGCATGTGATAAATAGTGACTAATTGTGTTAAAAATTATTTAATTTTCTGAGTTGTTTTCTCCAAAGCCTGATGAAAAGGGGTCTACCTCAAGCAGAATCTTTTGGAATGACTGTCAGTTCCTTTTGAAGAGAAATGTAATTACTTACTGCTTCTAATCTGCCAATTTCACCACAGGCAGATTTTGCAATACAACTAACAGAAACTATATAAAGAAAAGAAGAAATCACATTGTACTATAAAATTATATGATGTAGAATGAAGCTGTTAGTCTGTAGTGCGGGTGTTGAGTCTTTGAAAGGACAATCAAAGTAGGCTCACTTCCCCCATTTTCTACATAGCCTAACAATTTTATTCTGTTTTGTAAATCCTGTGCCATCACCATTTCAAACAATTTATTCTGGAGCACATTTGATGACATACAAAGAATTTCCTCATGTCAATTTTCTTCCTAATTACTGTTGTGTACATACATCTACTGATGCCTCTGGACACATCTTCAGTGATGTTCCTGGAATCATCGGGTGTTTCGGGTCTTTCAACATCATACAACCTCCTCCAGGTGACGCAGCCGGGGCTGATCAGACCCCAGCTTGTGCCCAGATGGCTAGCTACTTATGACTCCATGGCTCCCCTCTTTTGAGCCACAGCCATCTTGAGGCCCTCTCTGCCGCAGTGGTGGTACTGCGGATGGCTCTCCTCTTCCTCTCTCCCTCAATTCCCAAAATGCTGAAGGCTCTAGCTAAGGAACAGGCTGCGAACTCCCTACAACCAGCCTCCACTGGGAGACACCTCGCTCTCCATCCAGACTGCTGACAGTTGCTGACCAGTCCTGCGTACTTGGAGAGCTTCCTTTCAAAGGCCTCTTCCAAGCGATCTTCCCACGGGACTGTCAGCTCCAGCAGCACCACTTGCTCAGTAGTCTCAGACACAAGGATAATGTCTGGTCGCAGGTTGGTGGCTGCGATATGGTTAGGGAACTTCAGCTGCCGTTCGAGGTCCACCAACAGCTGCCAGTCCCTTGCAGAGGTCAGGATGCCTGCAGATGTTCTTTAAATCAATGCTCTTTTGGTCATTCACCCTTTTACTTCTGAAATAATAAACCTTTTCTCAATTACCTTCATTAAATTGTTTATAATTAAGAACACCTCTGTAACATTTCTCTGCTCCAATCTGTTGCTCTATTCTCTCCTTAATACTGAATTCCTTGATTTGGTAAAGTAAATATTGTTTGTCTGCTGCTGCAAAATTCTGTTGCAATTGAGGCTTAAGACTTTGTGTGCAATAAAAGAAGCCATCCAAAATTAACATATATTGAATTTTTTCCTCATAATCATTGCCACTGCAATGATTAAGGAAGGAAATGGATAGTTTGTGGGAATGTTGATCCAGAATATACCTTAGAGGGGAAGCCTGGGGAAGTGAATTTGCAGATTACTCGTGGGTAGCAAGCAGTGATATTGAGGCAACACACATCAAAGTTGCTGGTGAACGCAGCAGGCCAGGCAGCATCTCTAGGAAGAGGTACAGTCGACGTTTCAGGCCGAGACCGTTCGTCCTGAAACGTCGACTGTACCTCTTCCTAGAGATGCTGCCTGGCCTGCTGCGTTCACCAGCAACTTTGATGTGTATTGCTTGAATTTCCAGCATCTGCAGAATTCCCGTTGTTCAGTGATATTGAGGAATGGGCCAAAGCAGATGGGGTCATGATTGACTGTAGGGTGCTGGTTGCAATCAGGATCACAATCAGTTTGGGAGTATCGGAGTCCTCTCTGGGGCTCGGAAGGTGTAAGTGAGTTACTGAGCACATTAAGATCCTTAGTTACCTCAAACAGCCATTGGATGAAATTTGTTCAGATGAGTTTCAATTAAAGTGTACAGAAGCACGAGCAACACACAAAAAATGTCCAAAAAGACAACTGTTTACTCTTTTCCATTGATGCTACCCGGCCTGCTGAGTTCCTCCTGCATTTTGTGTGTGTGCTGCTTGGAATTCCAGCCTCTGCAGACTTCCTCCTGTTTACACAGAAGCACAGTCTCTTGTATTATATAGATCAGGCTCCTAGTGAGGAAGCTGCTCTGCTCTTCGATCACAAGTTCACATATGAAAATAAGGGCAGTGTCAGCTAGGTTTGCTTTGGACACTGCTCCACATGTCAAAGCATTTATCTACATTAATACAAATGGCATATTGAGGACACAAATAAAAAAAAACAGATTCTGTGCAGCAAGAAGAGAGCCTCAGATTGCACACTGCAAATATATTTTCAACATAACTTTATTCAGTGGTGCTCACAAATGTAGCTTCATGCTGGCAGTTCTTCAGCTAAAGTTCATGACCCAGATTGACTCCCTTTCTCATAGGAGGGGTTTGTTACCCTGGCAACATCATCACTTTACCCCACCCCTTAAACTCTTCCCCTCTCTGCTTTGCTTCTTTTTCTCTTTCATTATCCCTCAGTCATGGTGTCATTGAATTATATAGCACAGAAAGAGCATTTTAGCCCATCTTGTCCATCCTGACCATAGATATCTATCTATACCAATCTCATGGACCAGTAAGTGGTGCATAGGCTACTATGCCTTGGTAATTTAAATGCTTGTCCAGATACTTAGAAAACCATAGAAAAACTACAGCACAGAAACAGGCCTTTTGGCCCTTCTTGGCTGTGCCAAACTATTTTCTGCCTAGTCCCACTGACCTGCACACAGACCATATCCCTCCATACACCTCCCATCCATGTATCTGTCCAATTTATTCTTAAATGTTAAAAAAGAACCCGCATCTACCACCTCGTCTGGCAGCTCATTCCATACTCCCACCACTCTCTGTGTGAAGAAGCCCCCACTAATGTTCCCTTTAAACTTTTCCCCCCTCACCCTTAACCCATGTCCTCTGGTTTTTTACTCCCCTTGCCTCAGTGGAAAAAGCCTCTATCTATACCCATCATAGTTTTATATACCTCTATCAAATCTCCCCTCTTCTTCTACGCTCCAGGGAATAAAGTCCTAACCTATTCAACCTTTATCTGTAACTGAGTTTCTCAAGTCCCAGCAACATCCTTGTAAACCTTCTCTGCACTCTTTCAACCTTATTAATATCCTTCCTGTAATTTGATGACCAAAACTGAAAACAATACTCCAGATTCGGCCTCTCCAATGCCTTATAAAACCTCATCATAACATTCCAGCTCTTATACTCAATACTTTGATTAATAAAGACCAATGTACCAAAAGCTTTCTTTACGACCCTATCTACCTGTGACGCTTCTTCAATATTGTGAGAGTCTCTGCCTTCACTGTGTGTTTCTGATTGCAAGAACCCTCTAGATAAAATAATTATATATATAATTCTTTTATTTCATCTAAACCTCTTGCTTCTTATTGCTGTGCTCTTTGGTCTTATGCACATCTTATGACCTAACCTCATAGTTTAGTACATCTCTGTTCATACTCCCTTCGTCTCCACTGCACACCCCACATCCCAGCCCCGAGTGTAAAACAAACTCAGACATCAATCTCTCCTCATAACTGAAACATTGCATCTCGGAGAATATCCTGCTGAATATCTTTTGCAGTCACAGTTTTCTTATAGTGTGACAACTAACTGCACACAATATTCCAGCTATTAATGCTTTATAAATTTGCATGGATACCTATTCTGTACTACCCAGTTTATGATGGTAGGCTTCCTGCATGTGGTCTTCACCCCATCAATGTAAGCTGCTGCCTTCAGGGGTCTTTGGACTTGTACTGCAGGTTCCTTTGTTCCTCAGTACTTGGAAGGACCCTACCATTCATGGTATGTGTATTATCTATATTCCACCCTTCCTGAATGCTTCATCTCATGCTTATTAGATTGTTACCTCTGCCATTGTCCTGTTTCCTGCAGACCAAGATATCACAGATGCTGGAATCTGAAGCAACAAACAATTTTCTCGAGGAACTTAACTGTTCAAGCACCATCTATGGGAGGAAAGGAATTGTTGTAATGTCAGATTAAAGCCCTGCGTCAGGACTCAATTCAGGGTTTTCTTGTAAGTGTTCTGATGCAAAGTTTTGACTCAGAAATCAATAATTCCTCTCCTCCCACAGTTGCAGCTTTAACTATTGAGTTTTTCTGGCAGATTGCTTGTTGCTACCAAATGACCAGAATCATTCTGCATTACTGTTAACAACAACACCAATTTCAGTTTCATTTACCGCTCTTTTACCTAACATTATTTTCTTCCTCACTTCTTCTCAGTCGTTCCTCCAGCCTAGTCTATTGCTTAAATTGGGCCAAAATGTACTGGTCCAGTTGTGTCCCAATTACCCGGACTCCACTGAAATAGTAGAATTGCTGATTATGTATTTTCTAGAAGCTTCTCAGTTTTTTCTGTAGGAGGGACCTGCCACTGAAAATGGCTATTTTAATAGGTTAATTCTTATTACTGGAATGTTGTTATGTCTACTTTGACCACAACTTCTTCTTCTTTGTTCATTCTTTGTTTTTGTAGCATTTTTAAAAACAGCCATAACCATCAGATTTATGCCTCATTCTGGACTTCGGAAGAACCTCAGGTTCATTATCACCAGACTATGTTTTCAACCCAAAATATCAACAGTCTATTGCCCCCACAGATGCAGATGAGTTCTTCCAGTGCTTTGTGTTAAACTTCAGATTCTAGCATCTGCAGTCTCTTGTGTCACCGTCTATCCCTCACTCAACTTAGCTAGCACTGTCCTTTATTCACTCTAGTAATCTTCAGCCCTATCTCCCTCTCTTCCCTCCCCAGACTCCATTCTTTCCTGTAATCACACTATCTCTCCCTCCCCTCTAACCCTTCTTCATATCTCCTCCCTCTCTCACTATCTGCTTCCTCCTCCATTCTCCTTGCCTACACCCGCCTCCTTCTCACCCACAAGACCTTTGACATTTTAACTTAGCCCTTATAATCACCACCTCTGCTTCCCATGCATCTATCCTCCCTCTCTCACCATCACTCTCCTCCCTCTCTCTCCATCACTCTCCTCCCTCTCTCTCCATCACTCTCCTCCCTCTCTCTCCATCCCTCTCCTCCCTCTCTCTCCATCACTCTCCTCCCTCTCTCTCTCCATCACTCTCCTCCCTCTCTCTCTCCATCCCTCTCCTCCCTCTCTCTCCATCACTCTCCTCCCTCTCTCTACCATCATCCTCCCTCACCATCACTCTCCTCCCTCTCTCTCCATCACTCTCCACTCTCTCTCTCCATCATTGTCCTCCCTCTCTCACCATCACTCTCCTCCCTCCCTCTCCATCACTCTCCTCCCTCTCTCACCATCACTCCCCTCCCTCTCTCCACCACCACTCTCCTACCTCTCTCTCCATCACTCTCCTCTCTCTCTCACCATCACTCTCCTCCTTCTCCCACCATCGCTCTCCTCTCTCTCTCAACAACACTCTCCACTCTCTCTCCATCACTCTCCTCCCTCCCTCACCATCACTCTCCTCTCCCTCTCACCATCACTTTCCACTCTCTGTACTCTCTCTCCACCACTCTCCTCCCTCTCCCTCCATCACTCTCCTCCCTCTCTCTCCATCACTCTCCTCCCTCTCTCTCCATCACTCTCCTCCCTCTCTCTACCATCATCCTCCCTCACCATAACTCTCCTCTCTCTCTCTCCATCACTCTCCTCCCGCTTTCACCACCACTCACCTCCCTCTCTCCACCACTCTCCTCCCTCTCTCACCACCACTCTCCTCCCTCTCTCACCATCACTCTCCTTCCTCTCTCACCATCACTCTCCTCCCTCTCTCACCATCACTCTCCACTCTCTCTCCATCACTCTCCTCCCTCTCTCACCATCACTCTCCTCCCTCTCTCACCATCACTCTCCTCCCTCTCTCACCATCACTCTCCACTCTCTCTCCATCACTCTCCTTCCTCTCTCACCATCACCCTCCTCCCTATCTCACCATCACTCTCCTCCCTCTCTCTCCATCACTCTCCTCCCTCTCTCTCCACCACTCTCCTCCCTCTCTCTCCATCACTCTCCTCCCTCTCTCTCCATCACTCTCCTCCCTCTCTCTCTCCATCCCTCTCCTCCCTCTCTCACCATCACTCTCCTCCCTCTCTCACCATCACTCTCCTTCCTCTCTCACCATCACTCTCCTCCCTCTCTCACCATCACTCTCCTCCCTCTCTCCATCACTCTCCACTCTCTTTCCATCACTCTCCTCCCTCTCTCACCATCACTCTCCTTACTCTCTCACCATCACCCTCCTCCCTCTCTCACCATCACTCTCCTCCCTCTCTCTCTCTCCATCGCTCTCCTCCCTCTCTCTACCATCACTCTCCTCCCTCCCTCACCATCACTCTCCTCCCTCGCTCTCCATCACTCTCCTCCCTCTCTCACCGCCACTCTCCTCCCTCCCTCACCATCACTCTCCTCCCTCTCTCTCCATCACTCTCCTCCCTCTCTCTCCATCACTCTCCTCCCTCTCTCTCCACCACTCTCCTCCCTCTCTCACCATCACTCTCCTACCTCTCTCTCTCTCCATCGCTCTCCTCCCTCTCTCTACCATCACTCTCCTCCCTCCCTCACCATCACTCTCCTCCCTCGCTCTCCATCACTCTCCTCCCTCTCTCACCGCCACTCTCCTCCCTCCCTCACCATCACTCTCCTCCCTCTCTCTCCATCACTCTCCTCCCTCTCTCACCGCCACTCTCCTCCCTCCCTCGCCATTACTCTCCTCCCTCTCTCTCCATCACTCTCCTCCCTCTCTCACCGCCACTCTCCTCCCGCTCTCACCACCACTCTCCTCCCTCTCTCACCATCACTCTCCTCCCTCTCTCTCCATCACTCTGCTCCCTCTCTCTCCATCACTCTGCTCCCTCTCTCTCCATCACTCTGCTCCCTCCCTCACCATCACTCTCCTCCCTCTCTCTCTCCATCACTCTCCTACCTCTCTCACCATCACTCTCCTCCCTCTCTCACCATCACTCTCCTTCCTCTCTCACCATCACTCTCCTCCCTCTCTCACCATCACTCTCCACTCTCTCTCCATCACTCTCCTACCTCTCTCACCATCACTCTCCTCCCTCTCTCACCATCACTCTCCACTCTCTTTCCATCACTCTCCTCCCTCTCTCACCATCACTCTCCTCCCTCTCTCACCATCACTCTCCACTCTCTCTCCATCACTCTCCACTCTCTTTCCATCACTCTCCTCCCTCTCTCACCATCACTCTCCTTACTCTCTCACCATCACCCTCCTCCCTCTCTCACCATCACTCTCCTCCCTCTCTCTCTCTCCATCGCTCTCCTCCCTCTCTCTACCATCACTCTCCTCCCTCCCTCACCATCACTCTCCTCCCTCGCTCTCCATCACTCTCCTCCCTCTCTCACCGCCACTCTCCTCCCTCCCTCACCATCACTCTCCTCCCTCTCTCTCCATCACTCTCCTCCCTCTCTCACCGCCACTCTCCTCCCTCCCTCGCCATTACTCTCCTCCCTCTCTCTCCATCACTCTCCTCCCTCTCTCACCGCCACTCTCCTCCCGCTCTCACCACCACTCTCCTCCCTCTCTCACCATCACTCTCCTCCCTCTCTCTCCATCACTCTGCTCCCTCTCTCTCCATCACTCTGCTCCCTCTCTCTCCATCACTCTGCTCCCTCCCTCACCATCACTCTCCTCCCTCTCTCTCTCCATCACTCTCCTACCTCTCTCACCATCACTCTCCTCCCTCTCTCTCCATCACTCTCCTCCCTCTCTCTCCATCACTCTCCTCCCTCCCTCACCATCACTCTCCTCCCTCTCTCTCCATCACTCTCCTCCCTCTCTCACCATCACTCTCCTCCCTCTCTCACCATCACTCTCCTCCCTCTCTCTCCATCACTCTCCTCCCTCCCTCACCATCACTCTCCTCCCTCTCTCTCCATCACTCTCCTACCTCTCTCACCACCCTCCCTTATCTTACAGCAACTTATTTCTGATTGAGTTTTGGCAGTGGCAGGTCTGAGGGTTATTGCCTGTGCCTAACAGTAGAATGAATTGTGCCTGTGTTTGTGTTAGGGTGGTAGAGGGTGTCCTTTGGCTGAAAGTCAAACCAGAATTGAGTGTGGGATCGCAGCCTGAGAAAAATGACACGGATTGGGTGTAGTAATCTATCGTTCTTGGCCAAACAGCGGGAAAGTGGCTCTTTCTTTTACATGAGCGACTGACTTAATTTACCAGGATGTCATTATGCCTGAACAGAAGCTTGGGAAAACTCTTCCAAAAGGGGTGCATAATCCGTACCCAAATCAGTCTGCACCTCTTGGTCATTAAGTATTATTACCAACGATCCCTGCATAAATTTTATGTTTCATTTTCCCCTTATTTTCAACAGGGAACTGGAAAACATAGTATCAATGAACAATGAGAAAATAATAAATTTAAAGAAACTTACTCAACAGCTTCATGTCAGATGCAGTGCGCCATGTCAAGACACAGTTCAAGTTAATGAAATTACAGGCCGAGGTTAGCATCTCAGTTTAAGTGTGTGTATTGAAATACTTTTATATTTATGAATGTGGATGTTGTTAGTAAGTGTAGCATTTATGTTGCATGTCAAGGATAGATGACTAGATCTCCTCTTCTTGGAGATGATCATTGACTGGTACTTTTACAGTAGAAATGCTACTTTCTGGGCATGCACTGTACATACAGTTTAGATTGCAGAGGATTATTACTGTGTAGATTTCTATGGACTGTTTCTTTTTCTAATGAACTGGGAATGGAATAAAACATTGTGCAATTATCAGTGAACATCCTCACCTCTGACCTTATGGTAGAACGAAGGCCGTTGATGAAGCAACTGCTATTTGTATTTCAAAGGTCACTCAGAACTCATTTCTTAGTTAGTTGGTTTAATATTTTATTTTATTTTGTCCTGACTTGTTTAAATCCTGTTGATCAGCACTCCAAAAATGTCTGAAGTATTGTAAATTCCTGTTCTAAATAGAAAATTCCCCCCCCCATATCTACCTGTCCCATTTCAAATGGATGTCTTTCTTTTCTTTTTCCAACTATTCCACCCTCTTTGCACTCTGTGTACTCCATTTTGCTTTGCAATATTTTGTCAGATCAAGAGTTAAACTATTAATCAGGGACATTATCATAACTACACTTAAATGGGACAAAATAGAGGGCTAATCTCCTGAGTCTATATGGGTAGAACTCAAAAATAATAAAGGTGCAATCATTCAGATAAGATGATACTACTGTCAGCTCAACAGCAACCATTAAGGATCAGATGTGCAGGCAGGATAGGGAAATGTTTACAAATGGCAGGGTTGTTGGTGTAGGTGACTTCAATTTCCCCTCCTTAGTGCAAGAGGTCTAGACGGTGTAGAATTTGCTAGGTGTGTCCTGGAGGATATCATAAATCCAACAAGATATTCCAACAAGAGGAGGGGCTATAGTAGACATGATGTTGGGTAATGAGCCTGGCCAGCCGACTGTCCTTTCAGTGGAAGAACAATTAGGAAGAAATTAAGTAAGAGCTAGTGAGAATTAATCAGGAGCAGCTGTTTTAAGGCAAGACCAAATCTGACAGGTGGGTATTTAAAGACCGACTGCACAAAGTACAGGACAGGTATGTTCCAGTCAGAAGAAAGGGCAATGACAAGATAAGGGAACCTTAAATATCAAAAGAGGTGGCGAATTTAGTCAAGGAAAAGAAAATATATGTAAGGTTTAGGAAGCTAAAATCAAACGGAACCTTTGATAAATATACCGTAAAGAAGTCAAGAAGAGACATAGAAGAGCCAGGAGACACCATCAAAAGTCTTTGGCAAGTTGGACTAAAGGGAATCCCAAGGCTTTTCATACATACTATACATGAAGAGCAAGAGGATATACATAAGACCATAAAACATGGGAGCAGAATTAAGGCATTTGACCCACTGAGTCTGTGTTGCCATTTCATCATGACTGATCCATTTTCCCTCTCACCCCCAATCTTCTGTCTCTCCTATCATACTCTGACTAATCAAGAATCTATCAGCCTCTGCCTTAAATATACCCAATGACCTGGCCTCCACAGCTGCCTGTAGCAATGTACTTCACAGATTCACCACTCTCTGGCTAAAGCAGTTCCTTCACAACTCGGTTCTAATTGGATGCCATTCTATTCTGAAGCTTTGCCCTCTGGTCTTAGACCCCCCCCCCCACCATAGGAAACATCCACTCTATTGAGGCCCTTCAACATTCAATATGTTCAAAGGTTCATTTATTATCAAAGTATACAACTCTGAAATTCTTCAGTTCTCTGGGTAGCCATGAAACCAAGAATGAAAAGAAAGACAGCATGATTATCAACTCCCAAGTCCCTCTTCCCGCACAAAAAAGACGAACAAAATGGATCAGGCACATTGATCCCCAAATCCCTCTCCCGCAATAGATTTCAATGAGGTCGCCCCTCATTTGTCTGAATTCCTGCGAGTGGAGGTCCAGACCCATCAAACTCTCTTCATATGACAAGCCTTTCAATCTCACAATCATTTTCATAAATCTCCTTTGAACACTCTCCAATGTCAGCACATCCTTTCTTAGATAAAGGTCACAAGTACTCCAAGTGAGGCCTCACCAGAGCTTTATAAAGCCTCAACATTACATCCTTGCTTTATATTCTAGTCCTCTTGAAATGAATGTTAACATCGCATTTGCCTTCCTCACCACCGACTCAACCTGCAAATTAACCTTTAGGAAATCCTGCATAAGAACTCCCAAGTCCTTCTACACCTCAGATTTTTGAATTTTATCTCCATTTAGAAAATAGTCTACCCTTTCATTTCTTCTACCAAAGGACATGACTATACACTTCCTGACACTGTATTCCATCTGCCTCTTCTTTGCCTTCTCTCCTAATCTGTCTAAGTCCTTTTGTGGCCTCTCTACTTCCTCAAAACCAGCTGCCCCTCCACCTATCTTTGTATCTTTCACAAACTTGGCCACAAAGCCATCAATTCCGTCACCCAAATCATTGACATATAACATAAAAAGAAGCATCGATCCCCATGGAACTCCACTAGCTGTTGGTAGCCAACCAGGAAAGGCTCCCTTTATTCCCACTCTTTGCCTCCTGTCAATCAGAATCAGGTTTACTATCACCAGTGTATATTGTGAAATTTGTTAACCAATGCTTTATCCATGTTAGTATCTTTCCTATAATACCATCGGCTCTTAACTTGTTAAGCAGCCTCATATGTGGCACCTTGTCAGAGGGCTTCTGAAGATCAAGTACACAACATCCACCGATTCTCCTTTGTCTATGCTGCTCGTTATTTCATCAAAGAATTCCAATAGGTTTGTCAGGCAAGATTTTTCCTTAAAGAAACGATGCTGACTACGGCCTATTTTATCATGTGCCTCCAAGTATCCCAAAACCACATCCTTAACAATCGATTCCAACATCTTCCCAACCACTGAAGTTAGACTAACTGGTCTATGATTTCCTTTCTTCTGCCTTCCTCCATTCTTGAATAGTGGAGTGACATTTACGATTTTACATGATGGAGAAGTTGGTATAAAGGTAGAGATACTGTGAGAAAAGATATGCAGAGATACAGTGAGAAAATATAGATGCATGGGTGAAAATGTGTTCACTGTCATGTGAGATGTATTAAGAATAAGGATGATGAATAGAACATGGATCAGTACATGGAATTATGAAGTGGCCATTACAGGATTGACTGCTTGATCTTCAGGGATATAACTGTTTCAAAAGGATTGGAGGGTAGTGGCATTGCTAATGAGGGATTGAATCGCAGTTGCAATAAAGGAGGGCATGATACAGGGATTGTCTACTGAGTCAATGTTGGTGAAAGTCAGAAAAAGGAAGAGAGCAATCACTTTTTGGGAGTATTCTACCAATGGGAGATAGAGAAAGAGGAGACACCTGAGATCTTTTCCCAGGGTTGAAATGTCTAACGTTAGAGTGCATGCATTTAAACTGAGGGGAGAAGTCCAAAGGAGATGTTACTGATATAGGAGGCAAGTATGACAGAGGTGTTTAAGAGTCTCTTGGATAGACACATAAATGTGCAGAGAATGGAGAGAGAGGGACATTGTGTAGACAGAAGGGGTTAGGCATTTAATTAATACTTTAATTACTTCAGCATAACTGTGATGTGCTGTAACACTCACAAAATGCTGGAGGAACTAGCAGGCCAGGCAGCTGCTTTGGAAAAAAGTACAGTCGATGGTTCAGGCCAAAACCCTTTGGCAGAACTGAAGAAGAAAAACTGAGTAGATTTGAAAGGTGGGGGGAGGAGAGCGAGAAACACCAGGTGATAGGTGAAACTTGTAGGGGGAGGGATGAAGCAAAGAGCTAGGAAGTAGATTGGTGAAAGAGACAGAAGGCCATGGAATAAAGAAGAAAGGTGGGGGAGGAGCACCAAGGAGATAACATGAGAGAGGGTTGGGGATGGGAAATGGTGAAGGGGTGGGGTGGAGGCAGATTGAAGGCTACCCAAATGGAATACAAGGTGTTATTCCTCCATCCTAAATGTGGCTTTATCCTAACAGTGGAGGAGGCCATGGATGGATGTATCAGAATGGGAATGGAAAGTGGAATTAAATGGATGGCCACTGGGAGATCCCATTTGTTCTGGTGGACAGAGCGTAGATGCTCAGCAAAATGGTCTCTCAATCTACATCGGGTCTCACCAATATACAAGAGGCCACACTGGGAGCACGGAATACAGTATATTGACCCCAACAGACTCACAGGTGAAGTGTCTCACCTGGAAGGACTGTTTGACGCCCTGAATGGTAGTGAGGGAGGAGGTGTAGCACTTGTTCTGCTTGCAAGGATAAGTGCCAGGAAGGAGATCAGTGGGGATGGACAAGGAGTTATGTAGGGAGTCATCCCTGCGGAAAGTAGCAAGTGGGGTGGGAGGGAAAGATGTGTTTGGTGGAGGGATCCCGTTGGAGGTGGCAGAGGTTTCGGAGAATTATGTGTTGGACGCGGAGACTGGTGGGGTGGTAGGTGAGGACAAGAGGAACTTTGAGGACAAGGGTGGCAGGAGGATGGAGTAAGAGCAGAAGTGCATGAAATGGAAGAGTTGCGGTTGAGGGCAGCGTTGATGGTGGAGGAAGGGAAGCCCCTTTCTTTGAAAAAGGAGGACATCTCCTTCGTTTTAGAATGAAAAGCCTCATTCTGAGAGCAGATGCAGTGGAGATGAGGTATGGAGAGAAGGGGATGGTGCTTTTACAGGTAACAGGGTGGGACATGGCCTCCTCTACTGCCAGGATGAGGCTAAACTCAGGCTGGAGGAGCAACACCTCATATACCGTTTAGGTAGTCTCCAGCTCCTTGGTATGAACATAGAATTCTCCAACTTCCGGTAATTCCCTCCCCTTCCCTTCCCCTATCCCTATTTCACTTTGCCCCCTCCCCCAGCTGCCTATCACCTCCCTCATGGTACCGCCTCCTTCTACTACACATAGTGTTTTCCCCTATTCCTTCTTCACCTTTCGTGCCTATCCCCTCCCTGCTTCCCCCCCCCACCCCTTTATCCTTTCCCTTACTGGTTTTTCACCTGGAATTTACCAGCCTTCTCCTTCCCACCCTCCCCCCACCTTCTTTATAGAGCCTCTGCCTCTTCCTTCTTCAGTCCTGATGAAGGGTTCCAGCCCGAAACGTTGACTGATCATTTCAATGGATGCTGACCGACCTGCTGAGTTCCTCCAGCGTGTTGTGAGGGTGGGACAAGGTATAGTCCAGGTAGCTGTGAGAATCTGTTGGTTTATAATAGACATCAGTGGATAAGCTATCTCTAGAGATAGAGACAGTGAGATCGAGAAAGGGAAGTGAGGTGTTGGAAATGGACCAGGTGAATTTGAGGGCCAGGTAAAAATTAGAAGCAAATTGGATGAAATTGACGAGTTGTAGTCACCAACGTAGGCTTGCAACATAGACTGTTCCACATAGCCGGAAAAAAGGCAGGCATAGCATTCCTTTTGTTTGAAGGAAGTGGGGAGGAGCCAAGGGAGAAATTATTTAGAGTGAGGGCAAGTTCTTCTAGGCGGAGGAGAGTGTTGGTGGAGGGGATCTGGTTGGGTCTGGTGTCTAGAAATAAACAGAGAGCTTTGAGGCACTGTACTGTACTGTGTTTTAAGTATAATTTCAGTCGTCTAAGAAAGCTAAAATTCCTTCCCAAGTGTTCATATAATTCACAATGTTTCCACTCATTCCTTGAAACCTCCCTTTTTATCTTCTTAAGTGGTTTGAAATCAAATTGTGCCTGATAAAATGTTTTGTCATTTTACAGTGTTGCATTATCTGAATGCATTATTGGAAGATATTATGCATTTACCCACTTTCGAATTTTCTGAGTTTTGCCATTGAAAAATATGGAGTTGATATTATTGTAATTACAATCAGCCATTGAACTATAATGTGATCCTATTCAGACTGCCAAGACATTGCCGATCAGGGTGCAAGAACAAATGGTCTTTATTACGTTAAACCACTGAGATCCCGTCGGCAGTTCTTGGTGTACTGTGAGATAGATGACACTGGAAGAGGCTGGACAGTGCTGCAGAGGGTATGTTACATCACAGCTCAGTATTGATCAGTAGGTGTTTTGTAAGACCACTGAGAGTTTTGATCTAATGTCTTTTAGAGGCTCGATGGCAGTGTGAACTTCGCTCAATATTGGATTCCTTATAGAGAAGGATTTGGATATTTGTCACCTGATGATAGCACAGAATACTGGCTTGGCAATGAGAAGATACATTTATTAACTACACAGGGTGGTGGGCCCTATTTGCTCGAAGTTGTCCTGAAGGACTGGTCAAATGAACACAGGTAATGTTTGATTGTATTCTATTCAGCATAATATATGACGTGCAATCATTCATAAGTAGTAAACCAAATACTGTACAGTGTCAGTGTTTAATTGATGTTTTAAACTATTTGCTATTTAATTTGATTGACACATTTGTAGAACTTTTCAGTTTCTGATGAAGATGTTTCTTAACATTCTTGCCACCAGGGTTTTGATTGGCACTCCCTCCTCTGGTTATCTTTATTTCCCCATTGGAAAAGCCCGCCTCTACTCAATATCCTTAAACAGGACTGATACGTCAAAACAAACGGCAAAACAAATAACTAGCAAAAAACTGTAAAAAGAAAATACGAAAACTTCACAATACAATTCACTTCTAACCTACACAATCCACCTTTTGCAATGTTTACAACAACATTGATACAAATTTTGTAAAGTCGTATGCTTTGTGTTTGTATTGAGGTCATGTGCATCAATATAATGAATGATACAGCAAGCAAATGGCATACAAAGTTTGGCAAATGACATGAGGCATAGAGTCATAGGGAGTCACAGAGAACAGAAACAGACCTTTTGGCCCATCTAGTCTGTGCTAAATAATTACTCTGCCTAGTTTCATCAATCTGCACCTGGACCATAGCCCTCCCTGTTGCGTATTTAATTTCTCAGTAGTATTTGAGTAATATTGTAAATATATTGTTTGATTAAGCATTTTCTGTTTGTTTACATATGGGTTATATGTAAAAGTAAAATGAACTAAATACACTTTATCCCCGACTCCATGTTTCTCTTTTGACTAGTTTTATGTTATGAAGTTACAAAATGTAACAGTGGCAATGAGTAATTTTAAAATGAACCCGAGAGAACTACCTACAGTACCTGTTGAAGCACAAGGAGACGTTCGAGTTTCAAAATAAAGTACAGCACATTTTTATTTCTTTGCATGGGAAGAGATGGTTGAGTTAAAATAAAGGAAGAAAACAGACAAATTTCACAGGTTCATAAACAAGGAATACTGGACACTAATAAATAAAAAAACTGAAATAGCGGGCTACATCAGAAAGATAGACGCATTTGATTACACAAAGATAAAATGGGTGATGTATACTGAGCGAATTGAGCAGTATTTTAAAGCAAATGAGAAACGAGTGCCAGTTTTGCTGAGTGTAAAAGGTGGAGGAGCATACAATTTACTTAGAATTTAACTGCTCCAACCAAACTGGTCAAAATGAGCTTTGCTGCTATCATGAAAGTAATGCAAGAATATTTCAAGCTGAAACTGTTGTTGATTGCACAACACTTTATGTTTCATAAAGCAAAATCAAAAGGAATAGGAGTTCATTTCAGTTTACATGGCCAAACTAAAGAGATTGTCTGACCATTGTCACTTCAAATGAAGAGATTGTCTGAGCATTGTCACTTCAGTAATGAAGAGATTGTCTGACTATTGTCACTTCAGTAATGAAGAGATTGTCTGACTATTGTCACTTCAGTAATGAAGAGATTGTCTGAGCGTTGTCACTTCAGTAATGAAGAGATTGTCTGACCATTGTCACTTCAAATGAAGAGATTGTCTGAGCGTTGTCACTTCAAATGAAGAGATTGTCTGAGCGTTGTCACTTCAGTATCTTCTTTTCTGCAAGCTTTCACATTGATCTGGTGTATGTAAACCCTTGCCACAACAGTAACAAATAGCTATCTTGTTCTGTTTAGATGCTGTAATTTTGTTTACTCTCACTTTCATTCTTGACTGATTCTCAAGTACACCTCTGTCTGTTGTTTCCGATGATACTGCAATTTCAACTTGTGCTTTCTTGTAAATTTTCACAAACTAAATAATCTCTTAGTGTATAATTAAATCCATTATCAAACTGACAATGTTCAATTCAGCCATGTACACTGAAATGCGCTCCCCTTGTTTTTGATTCCACTTATGAAACCTGAAGCAATCTGTAATCAACAATGGCATTGGTTCAAATGTTCCTTCATTAACTTCACAATATCAACAAAGCTCATTTCTGCAGGTTTGGTTGTAGCAGTCAAACTTCAAAGCAAACTGGATGCCTTTAAACCCAACGAACTTAGCAAAATTGGTACTTGTTTCTCAGTGGCTGTTTTGCTTCAAAATACTGTTCAATCAGCTCAGTATACATGAACCAGGTACCTGTTGAGCAATTGAATGCATCAGTCTTTCTTACGGAGCCAGCAATTTCAGATTTTTTAAATGATTGTTATCACCTGATACTCACTATTCATAACCTGTGAATCCTTCTGTTTTCTGACTTTTTTTAACCTGATCATGTCTTTCCCCCTGAAGACATGTGCTGCACTTACATTTTTTTTAAAATTCGACTATTCTTTGCTGCCTTAAGCTCTCTTTGCTGCCCTATCTACCAGTGATGTCACTTTCCAGAAGTAGGCTCTTCTTTCTTAACCATGTGACTATATGGTAACTTGGTAGTCTTGAAAATGAAATCCATGGTCTTGATGGTTCATGTTTTAGTTGAGTTATCAGATGTTGATGTTAATCTGATGCTAAAATGTAGGGAGATCACACATGGGTGTAGGATGATAGAATTATAATAGTAGGTGAGTTTAGCTTCCCTGATATTGACGAGGACTGTCTCAATTTTAGAGGGTAGAATTGTTGCTAAGTGTATCCAAGAAAAACTTCTGAAACACTATTTCCTCCAAGGAATCGAGGCCTAGTAAGTGGTTGGTTTGTGAGTGGGGTCAAAAATTAGGATCAGTTTCAAGATTGTCATGGAAAAATAGTCTAGTCTTCAAGTTAAAATCCTAAATTAGGAGAAGGCTAACTTCTGTGGCATCAGATAGGAAATCTCGAAAATTGTTTGGGACAAGCTGTTTGCAGCTAAAGGGACATCTGGTAAGTGAGAGTTTTTTAAACTGAGGTTGGGAGAGTTCAGAGCCAGCATGCTCCTGTTCGAGTGAAAGGCACAGCTGGGGAGATTAGGGAACCTTGGTTAATGAGGGATATGAGGGCCTGATCCCGAAAAAGAGGTAAACATATGTCTTGAGGAACACACACAAAATGCTGGAAGAACTCATCAAGTTAGGTAGCATCTATAGAGTGGAATAAAAAGCCCTTATTTCCAGCTAAGACCCTTAATCAGTACATTCCCTTCCATAGATGTTTATTGTCCTCCATATATTCTACCTGACTTGTTGCGTTCTTCCAGCATTCTGTCTGTGTTGCTCAAGAATTCCACCATCTGTAGAATCCCTTGTGTGTAGACATATGTCTTGTATAGGAGTTGTGGGAGGACACAAGAAGTAAACTGAAAGGACAAGAAAGAGCCATGTGATCTATCTGATGGAAAAGTTGAGGGAGAATCCGCAAAAGATTCTGTTAATGTATTAAAAGATCAGAGTGATAATCTGTTAGTGGAGCTACAGAGATATGTGCAAGGTCCTAAGTGAATAATTCTTGTTGTATATACCTTGGAGAAGGACTTGAAAGCTCGTGAGTTAAGGGAAGAGAACAGCTCTTGAAAAATCAGCTTCACGAAGGAGGATATGTTGCAGGTACTGAAACAAAAAAGGTGGATAAGTACATTCGACCTGACCAAGATGTATGAGAAGCAAGCATTGTTGTGATCCTGGCAGAGATTTTTATATCTTCATTAGCCACAGGTGAAGCACCAGAAGGTTTAGGATAGCTAAAGTTGTGTTTTTGTTAAACCAACAAATTAATTGCTAGGGACCCTTACATTATTAGTAGGAAAATTATTGGAAGGGGTTCTGAGAGAGGTGATTTATTTGCATTTGGAAAGTCATGGCCCAATTAGAAATAGTCACCATTGTTTAAAATGTGTCTTTTCAACTTAGGAAATACTGATGATCGGAGGGACCTTAGTGTGCACATTGGAGGATTTTTGAAAGCAGACACACAGTAGGTTAAGAGGTTATGGAGGGATAGGTTGAGCTGTCTTGGTTAGCTGGATGTATAATTTAGAAGCAAGGCAGCTATTGTACATACTGTAAATATTGAAAATGCTAGTTTGGCCTTAATTGGAGCACTGCTGGCAGTTCTGATTGCCACACTGTAGGGTTGTACTGGAGAGAGCACAGAGGAGATTCACCAGGATGTTGACTGGGTTGAATGTTTTAGTTATGAGTAGAGTGGTTAGGCTTGGTTTGGAGTATAGAGGCAGGGGGATATTAATAATGGTAAAAACAATTATGAGTGACATAGTTCAGTGTTATATCAAGAAACTTCTACCCTGAGCAAAGGTATCTGTAAATATTGGTCAAAGATAAGAGGTAAGAGATTTAAAGGAGATGAGATTCTTTTTTCAGCCAGATGATGATAGAAATGTGAAACACATTGCCTAAGAATTTGGTGGAGGCAGATCCTCTCAACATTTGAAGTATTATTTAGAGGTACATTTGCATTTGAAATGCCATGACAGAGAAAGGCCACAAGATAAGTGGTAGAAAGTGGAATTAGTACAAATAAGTGCTTGATCACAGTAGACCAGAGAGCCTTTTTCCGTGATTAATGATTCTATGATTCAATGCGAGATGAAAGATGAATGAAGGTGAGCTAGGGCTTTTCTCTTTGAACTAAAGGAGGAGGAGAGGTGACTTGACAGAGGTGTATAAGATGAAAAGAGGCATAGATCGAGTGGACAGACTTTTTTCACAGAGCAGAAATGGCTAATATGAAGGGGTATCATTTTAAGATGATTGGAGGAAAGTATCAGGGGCAGGTGGAATAGCAGAGGTAGGTTTTTTTTATACAGAGAGCAGTGTGGGTGTTTGGAATGCACTGCCAGGGATGGCAGCAGAGGCAGATCCAGTACAATATTTAAGAAACTATAAAATAGGCACCTGATGATAGACAAATGGAGGGCTATGTAGCAGGGAAGGGCCAGATTGATCTCAGAGTAGGTAATAGGTGGGCCAAAGGGGCTGTAGCCTGCTGTAATGTTCTATGTTCTTTGTTTTACATTCTGCATTACCATTATTTTCTCTCCATCCAGAACTGCTCAGTATATGGATTTTAAAGTGGGAAGTGAAGAGGACAAATATCGTTTGCGTTATAGTTATTTTGAAGGAGGAGATGCTGGAAATGCTTTCGAAGGTTTCAACTTTGATGGTGACCCCAGCAGTGTATTCTTAACAGCACATAATGGAATGCAGTTCAGTACACCAGATGCTGACAATGATAAATTCGAGCAGGCTAACTGTGCTGAACAGGATCAGTCTGGCTGGTGGATGAACAAATGCCATGCAGCAAATCTTAATGGCAAATATTACCAAGGTAATGGTCCTCATACATAACTACAATTCCACCAGCAATGTAAACAGACATTTCACTAAACAGGAACTTATTGTAAAATTAATATTGCCACCCTTGCATCAGAGTTCAGTGCTTAGTTTTCAGGACTGTACATGAACAACTATGTCCCAAATTTACAAAGAGGTAGACAATATTATCAGCTAGCCAGTGGTGTAGAGGCATCAGCACTGGACTTCAAGGCTAATAGTCTCAGGTTCGAATCTGTCCAGGTCCTTGCACTCTTTCCATCCGTGCTGGTTTGATCATTGACCTTGTAAAAATCAGACAAATGCTATGGAAACAGCAAAGATGCTGCCCAATGTGCCAGAAGGTGCAAAAACAAATAAGTTAATATTATCATTCAGAGTCCTTTTTTGCTAAGTCTCTGGGGTAAGGCTTGAACCAACCCATGTCAGCGTCAGGGGTTCTGCCAAATGAGCACACACTTGTTCTCAGCAGACCACCTGAGGTACAAAATCAGCAGGGGAATTCCAATCTTAGAGGCTTATAAATTCAATGACAAAGGTAAAGAAGAAAGCATGTCATCATAGATCAGGGCACAGAATATAAAATTTAAGATATTATGTTGCAACTTTATAAAATGCCAGTTAGGCCACACTTGGGATTACTGTGCACATTTCTGGTTAGGAGGGAGTATAGGGGAGATTAATCAGGATGTTGCTTGAATTGCAGGTCTTTAGGAGAACTGGAAAGGCTGGGCTTTTTTTCCCTGGAGTGAAGGAGACTGAAAGGTGACAATAGAAGTGCAGTTAGGGTAAACAGTTCCAAAAGAAACCTGATGGAGGTAACCCTTTTTACACAGAGAGTAGCTAAAAGTAGTTGAGCTTGCTGCCAGGGGAGGTGACAGTGTCTCATTTGCTCCTTTCTGCTCATATCTGCTATGCACCTTCCTTTTTTAACCAGGTGTTCAAAATCTCTCAAAAACCAAGGTTCCCTAAACCTGTTATCCTTGCCTTTTATTCTGACATGAACATACAAACTCTGCCCTCTCCAAATTTCACTTTTGAAGGCCTCACACTTACCAAGTACACCTTTGCCAGAAAACAACCTGCTCCAATCCACACTTAGCCATCTGACACCATCAAAATCAGCCTTTCTCCAATTTGGAAATCAGTTTTCATAGTTCTCTATGCAGATTATTGGGGAATTATCACTGATTGCTGTTTACTTTTTACTTTATTTTAGGTGGAATTTATTCAGCTGCTGAAACTACAAGTGGATATGACAACGGAATTATCTGGGCAACATGGCATGACCGCTGGTATTCTCTTAAAGAGACCACAATGAAAATCATGCCATACAAGAAATATGCACAATTACGAACCCAAATAACACAGGGTCAACTTCAGAGAGGTGATTTTTAATGGATTCAAGCATAATTACATTTCATGGAGAGACATAATATGGCTACTGAGTTACCATTTGAATGTCTTAAGTTTGAAGAGCACTCAAAATAGAAAGATATACTGTGTTAATCATTATTCTGTCTGAAGGTAGAATAAAGAACATATTGGATTCCAATTCAGAATCTTTCCTCTGGGTTGTTAATAACTTTGTTTTTGTACATTTCTGGAATCTATCATCTTTCACTGATTTGGCAACCTTTTGAAGCAAAGTAATAAATCATGTGATTATACCTCATGCAATTCACTGCCACTTTTCTTATCATTGACAACCTTTAGCTGTCTTTAATGATACATTCTTCATTTTGTAACTTCTTCAGAAATAAAAGACTCTGTTATAAATCTTGCCCTTGATAGTGATGACTGATGCAAAAGTTTATTCAACATTTTTTGACATTTGTGTTTGCTATTATTTGCAGTCTCATTCCCTAGAAACCCCTATTTACTCTAGCTGCCCTCTTCTACAAACTTCTACTGTCTGATTTCATACTATATTAATATTTCTCTCAAAGTTAATTTTCTCCCTTATGGACCTATTAGTCTTCTAGTCTTGCCACTGTATCTGACCTAGTTTTCAATTTGACATTATTCTTTACTTCATTTGTTAACCACAGATTGTGCCTCTTTTTCATGGAATCCCTCTTTGTGATTGGGATCAACCCTTGCTGAGCACTATAGACCAGAGGATTTGAATATCTGACACTTGCCTCTTAGCTTATATACTTAGTCAGAGAACATAGCACTAGAGAAAACTATCTGCACACAATGTTGAACAGATCTTGAAATGTTCAATGTTACCTCCCTCATACCTTGATAATCACTCTTTGTTAGGTCCGTGAGTTATGTCTAAAGAAGGCAATGGTTGGAGTCACTTACCACTTTAGTTATTCAGTTATTATGTGCGTCAAAAAACAAACTTACAAAAATTAGTGAAAACAGTGAAAAGTAAGCTGCCGGTATTTACAAAAAGATATCTACCAGAAAACTCACAATAGTTCTGTGCTTACACTTGGCCAGTATGAACTCCTGGCAGCCCCAATCTCTCTCTCTTCTACTGAGAGCGATGAAGCCCAGTTATTAGGCACCACGACATACCATCTTTAACTTTACCTACAAAATTAACTTAATTAGAATATGATGCACCTCACAATGTAGTTAAAATCATTTTGCAAAATAAACAGAAGTATCGACTTGAAGTACAGTATACCAACAACGTGTACACATTTATACATCCCATAACTAAAGTAATTGAATATTCCACAATGTATAGTGGGAAAGGCACCTTAAACCCAACCCGAGTATATTGGTTCAGTTTAGGACTCATTATGAGAATAAGACCAGCTTAAGCAGTAGCATTCCCAGTTAAGTATCAAGGTCAGTGAGTGTCAGCATCTGGCTTGCGACAGAGACCACCGGAGAACACCAATCCTCCAGTGGTCCATGGAACAGCCAAGAATTTTGAGGATTCCAGAAGAGCAACTGCTGAAGAGGAGACACAGGAAGGATCCTACTACCCAAATGCCCGCATCCCAGATGTTCCGGTGTCCCTAGTGCTCCAGAGACTGCAGATCCAGAATTGGCCTCTACAGTCACCAACAATCATGTCATCTCTCCTGAGGTCTCTTCTTCCCTCCTGATCTTTGCAAGCGAAGAACCAGCCATCATCATGAGAATACTGGGGAAGACATAGAAGGGCACACAATCAGTGCAACAGCAGCAGAACGACAAGGCAATGTGTGTGTGTGTGTGTGTGTGTGTGTGTGTGTGTGTGTGTGTAAGGAGTGTGGTTACCGAGTGTTTTCTGTTAAACCCTTAATTAAATTGAAGACATGGCTTATAGACCAATAGTAATGATCACACTGAATTCTATTGGAATATGGGCACTACCCTTGGCCTAGCATGTCTGGTTGACCATGCTGTCAAATTGTACTGATCCCATCTCTCTGCACAGTCATATACCCTATTCCCTGCCTTGCTGTATGTCTGTCGAAATGCGCTTATTGTTTCTGCTTCACATATAGAATCCTGTCAGCACATAGAATCATACGGTACTTCTGCCCATCGAGTCCATGTCAAACTGTTGTTCTGCCTAGATCCATCGACCCACACTGAGACTGTAGCCCTCCATACAACCCCCATCCATTTACTTATTCACTTACCTTAAATGTTGCAATTAACTAATTCTACTGGCAGCCTGTTCCGCACTAGCACCACCCTCTGAGTAAAGTCGCTCCCCTCAGGAGCCCCTTAAACATTTCACCTTTCGCTCTTATCCTATGACGCTCAGCTAGTTCTACTCTCACCTAACCTTAGAGGAAAAAGCTTGCTTCTTATTTATCCTATCTATACCCCTCATAAATCTATAAGCCTGTATTAAATCTCTCCTTGTCCTTCTATGTTCCAGTGTAAAGGAACCTAACTGACTTATCCTTTCCCTATATGCAGGTCCTCGACTCCTGACAACATTCTTGTAAATTTTTCCTGTACTTTATCAATCAAATTATAACACCATAAGATATAACCATATAACAATTACAGCATGGAAACGGCTATCTCAGCCCTTTAAGTCCGTGCTGAACTCTTACTCTCACCTAGTCCCACCGACCTGCACTCAGCCCATAACCCTCTATTCCTTTCCTGTCCATATAGCTGTCCATTTAACTTTAAACAACAACAACGAACCTGCCTCAACCACTTCTGCTGGAAGCTCGTTCCACACAGCTCCCACTCTCTGAGTAAAGAAGTTCCCCCCCATGTTACCCCTAAACTTTTGCCATTTAACTCTCAACTATGCCCTCTTGTTTGAATCTCCCCCACTCTCAATGGAAAAAGCCTATCCACGTCAACTCTATCTATCCCCCTCATAATTTTAAATACCTCTATCAAGTCCCCCCTCAACCTTCTACGTTCCAAAGAATAAAGACCCAACTTGTTCAACCTTTCTCTGTAACTTAGGTGATGAAACCCAGGTAACATTCTAGTAAATCTTCTCTGTACTCTCTCTATTTTGTTGACATCTTTTCTATAATTCGGTGACCAAAACTGTACGCAATACTCCAAATTTAGCCTCAACAATGCCTTGTACAATTTCAACATTACAAACATTTGTACATCCCAACCCCTATACTCAATGCTCTGATTTATAAAGGCCAGCATACCAAAAACTTTCTTCACCACCCTATCCACATGAGATTCCACCTTCAGGGAACTATGCACCATCATTCCTAGATCCCTCTGTTCTACTGCATTCTTCAATGCCCTACCATTTACCATGTATGTCCTATTTTGATTAGTCCTACCAAAATGTAGCACCTCATATTTATCAGCATTAAATTCCATCTGCCATCTTTCAGCCCACTCGTCTAACTGGCCTAAATCTCTCTGCAAGCTTTGAAAACCTACTTCATTATCCACAACTCCACCTATCTTAGTATCATCTGCATACTTACTCATCCAATTTACCACCCCATCATCCAGATCATTAATATATATGACAAACAACATTGGACCCGGTACAGATCCCTGAGGCACACCGCTAGACACCTTCCTCCAATCTGACACACAGTTATCCACCACTACTCTCTGGCATCTCCCATCCAGCTACTGCTGAATCCATTTTACTACTTCGATATTAATGCCTAACGATTGAACCTTCCTAACCAACCTTTCATATGGGACCTTGTCAAAGGCCTTATGGATGTCCATATAGACAACATCCACCGCTTTACCCACGTCAACATTCCTAGTAACCTCTTCAAAAAATTCAATAAGATTTGTCAAACATGACCTTCCCCATACAAATCCATGTTGACTGTTCCTAATCAGACCCTGTCTATACAGATAATTATGTATACCATCTCTAAGAATACCTTCCATCAATTTACCCACCACTGACGTCAAACTCACAGGCCAATAATTGCTAGGTTTACTCTTAGAACCCATTTTAAGCAATGGAATCACATGAGCAATACGCCAATCCCCATTTCTAATGACATTTGAAATACTTCTGTCAGAGCCCCTGCTATTTCCACACTAACTTCCCTCAAGGTCCTAGGGAATATCCTGTCAAGACCCAGAGACTTATCCACTTTTATATTCCTTAAAAGATCCAGTACCTCCTCTTCTTTAATCATCATACTTTCTATAACTTCCCTACCTGTTTCCTTTATCTTAGAATCTCCCCATCTCTTTTGGCTCCACACATAGCTGTCCATTCTGATTCTCTAGGGGACCAATTTTATCCCTCACTATCCTTTTGCTATTAATATAACTGTAGAAACCCTTGGGATTTATTTTCACCTTACTTTGCAAAGCAGCCTCATATCTTCTTTTAGCTTTTCTAATTTCATTCTTAAGATTCTTTTTATATTCTTTACATTCCTCGAGCACCTCATTTACTCCATGCTGCCAATATTTATTGTAGATATCTCTCCTTTTCCGAACCAAGTTTCCAATATCCCTTGAAAACCATGACTCTCTCAAACTTTTAACCTTTCCTTTCAACCTAACAGGAACATAAAGATTTTGTACTCTCAAAATTTCACCTTTAAATGACCTCCATTACTCTATTACATTCTTCCCATAAAACAAATTGTCCCAATCCACTTCTTCCAAATACTTTCGCATCTCCTCAAAGTTAGCCTTTCTCCAATCAAAAATCTCAACCCTGGGTCCAGAAATATCCTTCTCCATAATTATATTGAACCTAATAGCATTGTGATCACTGTGCTCCCCAACACAAACGTCCGTCACCTGACCTATCTCATTCCCCAACAGGAGATCCCTTCTCTAGTTGGTACCTCTATGTATTGCTGCAAAAAACTACCCTGCACACATTTTACGAACTCCAAACCATCCAGCCCTTTTACAGTATGGGCTTCCCAGTCTGTGTGGAAAATTAAAATCTCCCACAATCACAACCTTGTTGTGCAAGAAAGAGCAGAAGTAGGCCATTCGGCCCATCGAGTCTGCTCCACCATTCAATCATGGGCTGATCCAATTCTTCCAGTCATCCCCATTCCCCTGCCTTCTCCCAATACCCTTTGATGCCCCGGCTAATCAAGAACCTATCTATCTTTCTTAAATACACCCAATGACTTGGCCCCCACAGCCACTCGTGGCAACAAATTCCACAGATTTACCACCCTCTGACTAACGTAATTTCTCCGCATCTCATTTCTAAATGGACATCCTTCAATCCTGAAGTGTGCCATCTTGTCCTAGAATCCCCTACCATGTGAAATAACTTTGCCATATCTAATCTGTTCATGCCTTTTAACATTCGAGATGTTTCTATGAGATCCCATGTCATTCTCTTGAACTCCAGGGAATACAGCCCAAGAGCTGCCAGATGTTCCTCATACGGGACGCTTTCATTCCTGGAATCACTCTTGTGAATCTTCTCTGAACCCTCTCCAATATCAGTATATCCTTTCTAAAATAAGGAGCCCAAAACGGCACGCAATACTCCAAGTGTGGTCTCACGAGTGCCTATTAGGGCCACAACATCACATCCCGGCTCTTACATTCTATACCTCTGGAAATGAATGCCAACAATACATTCGCCTTCTTCACAACCAACTCAACCTGGAGGTTAACCTTTAGGGTATCTTGCACAAAGACTCCCAAGTCTCTTTGCATCTCTGAACTTTGAATTCTCTTCTAATCTAAATAATAGTTTGCCCGTTTATTTCTTCCACCAAAGTGTATGACCATACATTTTCCAACATTGTATTTCATTTGCCACCCCTTTCCCCAGTCCCCTAAACTATCAAAGTCTCCCTGCAGTCTCTCTGTTTCCTCAACACTACCTGCTCCTCCACCTATCTTTGTATCACTGGCAAATTTAGCACAAATCCATCAATACCATTGTACAAATCATTGGCATATATCGAAAAAGCATCAGTCCCAACACCGACCTCTGCGGAACTCCACTGGTAACCGGCAGCCAGACAGAATTGGATCCCTTTATTCCCATTCTCTGTTTTCTGCCAACTAACCAATGCTCCACCCATGCTAGTAACTTCCCAGTAATTCTATGGGCTCTTATCTTGCTATGCAGCCTCATGTGCATCACCTTTTCAAAGGCCTTCTGAAAATCCAAGTACACCACGTCTACTGCATCTCCTTTGTCTACCCTGCTGTTAATTTCTCAAAGAATTGAAGTAGGTTTGTCAGGCAGGATTTTCCTTTCAGGAAACCATGCTGGCTTTGGTCTATCTTGTCATGTGCCTCCAGGTGCTTCATAATCTCATCCCTAACAATCGATTCCAACAACTTCCCAACCACTGATGTCAGGCTAACAGGTCTATAGTTTCCTTTCTGCTGCCTCCCACCCTTCTTAAATAGCGGAGTAACATTTGCAATTTTCCAGTCATTCAGTACAATGCCAGAATCTATCAATTCGTGAAAGATCATCGTTAATGCCTCTGCAATCTCTCCAGCTACTTCCTTCAGAACCTAAGGGTGCATTCAATCAGGTCCAGGAAATTTATCCACCCTCAGACTGTTAAGCTTCCTGACCACCTTCTCAGTTGTAATTTTCACTGAACATACTTATGAATGTCCGGTATCTGCAGACGTCTTCCACTGTGAAGACTGATGCAAGATATGCATTCAGTTCCTCTACCATCTCTGCGTCTCTCATTACAATATCTCCAGCATCATTTTCTATTGGTCCTATATCTAGCCTCGACTCTCTTTTACCCCTTTATATACTTAAAAAAGCTTTTAATATCTTAAAGCTTTTAAGCCTTTGCAGTAGAACAGAGAGATCTAGGAATAATGGTGCATAGTTCCCTGAAAGTGGAATCTCATATGGATAGGGTGGTGAAGAAAGCTTTTGGTATGATGGCCTTTATTAATCAGAGCACTGAGTATAGGAGTTGGGATGTAATGTTGAAATTGTATAAGGCATTGGTAGGGTCTAATTTGGAGTATTGTGTACAGTTCTGGTCACTGAATTATAGGAAAGATGTCAATAAAATTGAGAGAGTACAGAGGAGATTTACTAGAATGTTGCTTGGGTTTCATCACCTAAGTTACAGAGAAATGCTGTACAAGTTGGGTCTTTATTCTTTGGAGCGTAGAAGGTTGAGGGGGACTTGATAGAGGTATTTAAAATTATGAGGGGAATAGATAGAGTTGACGTGGATAGACTTTTTCCATTGAGAGTGGGGGAGATTCAAACAAGAGGACGAGTTGAGAGTTAAAGGGCAAAAGTTTAGGGGTAACATGAGGGGGAACTTCTTTACTTAGAGAGTGGTAGCTTTGTGGAACGAGCTTCCAGCAGAAGTGGTGGAGGCAGGTTCGATGTTGTCATTTCAAGTTAAGTTGGATAGATATATGAACAGGAAAGGAATCAGAATCAGAATCCTTTATTATTGCCAAGTATGTGGACACATACAGGGAATTTGATGCTGGTTTCCCTGAGCTCTCGCTGTACAGAATCAAAAAGCAAACAAAGCAATAGTGCAAATAATCGTGAAACATAGAAACATAGAAAATAGGTGCAGGAGTAGGCCATTCGGCCCTTCGAGCCTGCACCACCATTTATTATGATCATGGCTGATCATCCAACTCAGAACCCAGCCTTCCCTCCATACCCCCTGACCCCTGTAGCCACAAGGGCCATATCTAACTTCCTCTTAAACACAGCCAATGAACCGGCCTCAACAGTTCGCTGTGGCAGAGAATTCCACAGATTCACCACTCTCTGTGTGAAGAAGTTTTTCCTAATCTCGGTCCTAAAAGGCTTCC
Source organism: Mobula hypostoma (assembly GCF_963921235.1). Lineage (NCBI taxonomy): Eukaryota > Metazoa > Chordata > Chondrichthyes > Myliobatiformes > Myliobatidae > Mobula > Mobula hypostoma. The sequence continues at coordinate 99,009,788 of NC_086100.1, read as the reverse complement.
CCTCTATCCTCAAACTGTGACCCCTCGTTCTGGACCTCCCCAACATCGGGAACAATCTTCCCGCATCTAGCCTGTCCAATCCCTTTAGGATCTTATACGTTTCAATCAGATCCCCCCTCAATCTTCTAAATTCCAACGAGTACAAGCCCAGTTCATCCAGTCTTTCTTCATATGAAAGACCTGCCATCCCAGGAATCAATCTGGTGAACCTTCTTTGTACTCCCTCTATGGCAAAGATGTCTTTCCTCAGATTAGGGGACCAAAACTGCACACAATACTCCAGGTGTGGTCTCACCAAGGCCTTGTACAACTGCAGTAGTACCTCCCTGCTCCTGTACTCGAATCCTCTCGCTATAAATGCCAGCATACCGTTCGCCTTTTTCACCGCCTGCTGTACCTGCATGCCCACTTTCAATGACTGGTGTATAATGACACCCAGGTCTCGTTGCACCTCCCCTTTTCCTAATTGGCCACCATTCAGATAATAATCTGTTTTCCTATTTTTGCCACCAAAGTGGATAACTTCACATTTATCCACATTAAATTGCATCTGCCATGAGTTTGCCCACTCACCCAACCTATCCAAGTCACCCTGCATCCTCTTAGCATCCTCCTCACTGCTAACACTGCCACCCAGCTTCGTGTCATCCGCAAACTATATACAATGATGTATACCTATGTATGTACAGGTGGACTTGGTTTATAATAGACTAAAATTCAAGTGTTCATAAGACTGATGGCATATGGAAAGAAACTGTTCTTGTACCTATTTGTCCTGGCATACAGTGAACTAAAGCGCCTACCAGAAGGAAGGAGTTGGAACAGGTGATGTCCAGGGTGTGATGGGTCTACAATGATGCTGCTTGCTCGCTTCCTGACTCTAGATGCATATAAGTCCTGGATCAAGGGCAGCTTCACACCAATAATCCTTTCCGCAGCCCTGACAGTTCTTTGGAGTCTATTCTTGTCTTGTTTGGTAGCTGATCCAAACCAGACAGTGATGGACGAACAGAGAACAGACTAGATTATTCCTGAATAGAATTGAATCAGCAGTTCCTGAGGCAGGTTGTACTTCCTGAGTTGACGTGGGAAATACAACCTCTGCTGAGCCTTTTTGATAAGAGTGTCCGCGTTGGGTGTCCACTTCAGGTCCTGGGAGATTGTGACACCCAGAAACCTGAAGGTCTCCACAGCAGACACAATACTGTTGAGTATAGTGAGTGGGGGGAGTATTGGGGGGCTCCTCCTGAAGTCCACTGTCATCTCCACAGTCTTGAGTGTATTTAGCTCCAGATTGTTCTGACCACACCAGAGGGCCAGCCGTTCCACCACCCGTCTGTATGCGGACTCATCACCATCTCGGATAAGGCCAATCACAGTTGTGTTGTCTGCAAACTTCAGGAGTTTAACAGATGGATCCTGTGAGGTGCAGTCATTAGTGTAAAGGGAGAAGAGCAGTGGGGAGAGCACATATCCCTGGGGGGCACTGGTACTGGTTGTCTGGGTGCTAGAAATGATGCTCCCCAGCCTCACTTGCTACACCGTCAGTCAGGAAGCTTGTGATCCACTGACAGATGGCGGGGGAAGACAGTGAGCTGGGTGAGTGTTGTAGTATGTAATGCAGTCCCATGTTGACTGCATCATCCACTGACCTATTTGTCCGATAAGCAAACTGCAGGGGGTCCAGCAGGGGGCCTGTGATGTCCTTCAGGTGAGCCAAGACTAGTTTCTCAAAGAACTTCATGACCACAGATGTCAAGGCAACAGGCCTGTAGTCATTTAGTCCCTTGATAGTGGGTTTCTTAGGAACTGGAATGATAATGGAGCGCTTGAAGCAATGAGGAACTTCACACAGCTCCAGTGATCTGTTGAAGATCCGTGTGTAGATGGGGGCCAGCTGATCAGCGCAGGTTTTCAGGCAGGAGGGCGACACGCCGTCAGGGCCTGGCGCTTTCCTGGTCTTCTGCCTCCGGAACAGCTGACTCACCTCCCTCTCACAGATCCTAAGTGCAGGTACAAGAGGGTTGAAGTGAAGGGAGGCAGGGGGAGCAGTTTTTGTAATGTGGGGTGAGAAAGCAGATACTGAGATGTTGGGGTGATGGATGATGGGGGTTGCAGGTAGGTCTGTGTTTTGGCTGGGGGAATGAAGGAGTCGAATCTAAAGGAATGGAGGGTTATGGGCTGAGTGCAGGTCAGTGGGACTAGGTGAGAGTAAGAGTTTGGCACGGACTAGAAGGGTCGAGATGGCCTGTTTCCGTGCTGTAATTGTTACATGGTTATATGGTTATACGGTTTAATATCTTCTTTGATATTAGTCAGCAGCTTCCTTTCATAATTCATCTTTTCCTTCCTAATCACCTTCTTAGTTTCCTTCTGCAAGTTTTTATAAAGCTTCCCAATCCTCTATCTTCCCACTAGCTCTGGCTTCTTGGTATGCCCTCTCTTTTGCTTTTACTTTGGTTCTGACCTCACTTGTCAGCCACAGTAGTGTCCCTCTTCCCTTTGAAAATTTCTTCTTATTTGGAATAGAACATAGACTAGTACAGCACAGTACAGGCCCTTCAGCCCACAATGTTGTTCTGACCCTCAAACCCTGCCTCCCATATAAGCCCCCACCTTAAATTCCTCCATATACCTGTCTAGTAGTCTCTTAAACTTCACTAGTGTATCTGCCTCCACCACTGACTCAGGCAGTGCATTCCACACACCAACCACTCTCTGAGTAAAAAACCTTCCTCTAATAACCCCCTTGAACTTCCCACCCCTTACCTTAAAGCCATGTCCTCTTGTATTGAGCAGTGGTGCCCTGGGGAAGAGGTGCTGGCTATCCACTCTATCTATTCCTCTTATTATCTTGTACACCTCTATCATGTCTCCTCTCTTCCTCCTTCTCTCCAAAGAGTAAAGCCCTAGCTCCCTTAATCTCTGATCATAATGCATACTTTCTAAACCAGGCAGCATCCTGGTAAATCTCCTCTGCACCCTTGCCAATGCTTCCGCATCCTTCCTATAGTGAGGTGACCAGAACTGATCACAGTACTCCAACTGTGGCCTAACCAGAGTTTTATAGAGCTGCATCATTACATCGTGACTCTTAAACTCTATCCCTCGACTTATGAAAGCTAACACCCCATAAGCTTTCTTAACTACCCTATACACCTGTGAGGCAACTTTCAGGGATCTGTGGACATGTACCCCCAGATCCCTCTGCTCCTCCACACTACCAAGTATCCTACCATTTACTTTGTACTCTGCCTTGGAGTTTGTCCTTCCAAAGTGTACCACCTCACACTTCTCTGGGTTGAACTCTGTCTGCCACTTCCTAGCCCAGTTTTGCATCCTATTGATGTCCCGCTGTAACCTCTGACAGCCCTCCACACTATCCACAACACCTCCAACCTTTGTGTCATCAGCAAACTTACTAACCAATCCTTCCACTTCCTCATCCAAGTCATTTATAAAATTCACGAAGAGTAAGGGTCCCAGGACAGACCCCTGAGGCACTCTACTGGTGACCGACCTCCATGCAAAATATGACCCATCTACAACCACTCCTTGCCTTCTGTGGGCAAGTCAGTTGTGGATCCACAAAGCAATGACCCCTTGGATCTCATGCCTCCTTACTTTCTCAATAAGCCTTGTATGGGATACCTTATCAAATGCCTTGCTGAAATCAACATGCACTACATCTACTGCTCTTCCTTTATCAATGTGTTTAGTTACTTCCTCAAAAAATTCAATCAGGCTCGTAAGGCACGACCTGCCCTTGACAAAGCCTTGCTGACTATTCCTAATCATAATATGCATCTCTAAATGTTCATAAATCCTACCTCTCAGGATCTTCTCCATCAACATACCAATCACTGAGGTAAGAATCACTGGTCCATAATTTCCTGGGCTATCTCTACTCCATTTCTTGAATAAAGGAAAAACATCCACAACCCTCCAATCCTCGGGAACATCTCCTGTCCCCATTGATGATGCAAAGATCATCACCAGAGGCTCAGCAATCTCCTCCCTCGCCTCCCACAGTAGCCTGGGGTCATCTCATCCGGTCCTGGCGACTTATCCAATTTGATGCTTTCCAAAAGCTCTAGCACATCCTCTTTAAGAACATAGAACATAGAATAGTACGGCACAGTACAGGCCCTTTGGCCGACAATGTTATGCTGACTCTCAAACCGTGCCTGCCATATAACCCCCCACCTTAAATTCCTCCAGAAACCTGTCTAATAGTCTCTTAAATTTCACTAGCGTATCTGCCTCCACCACTGACTCAGGCAGTGCATTCCACGCACCAACCACTCTCTGAGTTAAAACCTTCCTCTAATGTCCCACTTGAACTTCCTACCCCTTACTTTAAAGCCATGTCCTCTTGTAATGAGCAGTGGTTCCCTGGGGAAGAGGCGCTGGCTATCCACTCTATCTATTCCTCTTAATATCTTGTACACCTCTATCATGTCTCCTCTCATCCCCCTTCTCTCCAAAGAGTAAAGCCCTCGCTCCCTTAATCTCTGATCATAATCCATACTCTCTGAACCAGGCAGCATCTTGGTAAATCTCCTCTGTACCCTTTCCAATGCTTCCACATCCTTCCTATAATGAGGCGACCAGAACTGGGCACAGTACTCCAAGTGTGGCCCAACCAGAGTTTTATAAAGCTGCATCATTACCTCGTGACTCTTAAACTCGATCCTTCGACTTATGAAAGCCAACACACCATAAGCTTTCTTAACTATCCTATCTACCGGTGAGGCAACTTTCAGGGATTTGTGGACATGTACCCCCAGATCCATCTGTTCCTCTACACTACCAAGTATCCAGCCATTTACTTTGTACTCTGCCTTGGAGTTTGTCCTTCCAAAGTGTACCACCTCACACTTCTCCGGGTTGAACTCCATCTGCCACTTCTCACCCACTTCTGCATCCTATCAATGTCTCTCTGCAATCTTCGATAATCCTCTACACTATCTACAACACCACCAACCTTTGTGTCATCTGCAAACTTGCCAACCCACCCTTATACCCCCACATCCAGGTCATTAATAAAAATCATGAAAGGTAGAGGTCCCAGAACAGATCCTTGTGGGATACCACTAGTCACAACCCTCCAATCCTAATGTACTCCCTCCACCACGACTCTGTCTTCTGCAGGCAAGCCAATTCTGAATCCACTTGGCCAAACTTCCCTGGATCCCACGTCTTCTGACTTTCTGAATAAGCCTACCATGTGGAACTTTGTCAAATGCCTTACTAAAATCCATGTGAGATCACAACCACTGCACTACCCTCATCTATATGCCTGGTCACCTCTTCAAAGAACTCTATCAGGCTTGTTAGACACGATTTGCCCTTCACAAAGCCATGCTGACTGTCCCTGATCAGACCATGATTCTCTAAATGCCTATAGATCCTATCTCTAAGAATCTTTTCCAACAGCTTTCCCACCACAGACGTAAGGCTCACTGGTCTATAATTACCCGGACTATCCCCACTAACTTTTTTGAACAAGTGGACAACATTCGCCTCCCTCCAATCCTCCGGTACCATTCCCTTGGACAATGAGGACATAAAGATCCTAGCCAAAGGCTTAGCAACCTCTTCCCTCGCCTCGTGGAGCAGCCTGGGGAATATTCCGTCAGGCCCCGGGGACTTATCCGTCCTAACGTATTTTAACAACTCCAATACCTCCTCTCCCTTAATATCAACATGCTCCAGAACATCAACCTCACTCATATTGTCCTCACCATCATCAAGTTCCCTCTCATTGGTGAATACCAAAGAGAAGTAATTATTGAGGACCTTGCTCACTTCCACAGCCTCGAGGCCATCTTCCCACCTTTATCTCTAATCGGTCCTATCTTCACTGCTGTCATCCTTTTGTTCTTCACATAATTGAAGAATGCCTTGGGGTTTTCCTTTACCCTACTCGCCAAGGCCTTCTCATGCCCACTTCTTGCTCTCCTCAGCCCTTTCTTAAGCTCCTTTCTTGCTATCCTATATTCCTCAATAGACCCATCTGATCCTTGATTCCTAAACCTCATGTATGCTGCCTTCTTCCACCTTACTAGACTTTCCACTTCCCTTGTCACCCATGGTTCCTTCACCCTACCATTCTTTATATTCCTCACTGGGACAAATTTATCCTAACATCCTGCAAGAGCTCCCTAAACATCGACCACATATCCATAGTACATTTCACTGCAAAAACATCATCCCAATTCACACATGCAAGTTATAGCCTGATAGCCTTATAATTTGCCCTTCCCCAATTAAAAATTTTCCTGTCCTCTCTGTTTCTATCCTTTTCCATGATAATGCTGAAGGCCAGGGAGCGGTGATCACTGTCCCCCAGATGCTCACCCACTGAGAGATCTGTGACCTGACCCAGTTCGTTACCTAATACTAGATCTAGTATGGCATTCCCCCTAGTCGGCCTGTCAACATACTGTGACAGGAATCCATCCTGGACACACTTAATAAACTCTTGCCCCATCTAGACCATTGGAACTAATCAGGTGCCAACCAATATTAGGGAAGTTAAAGTCACCCATAATAATAACCCTGTTATTTTTGCACCTTTCCAAAGTCTGTCTCCCAATCTGCTCCTCAGTATCGCTGCTGCTACCAGGGGGCCTATAGAGTACTCCCAACAGAGTAACTGCTCCCTTCCTGTTCCTGACTTCCACCCATACTGACTCAAAAGAGGATCCTGCTACATTACTCACCCTTTGTGTAGCTGTAATAGTATCCCTGACCAGTAATGCCACCCCTCCTCCCATTTCGCCCTCGACTCTATCCGTTTTAAAGCAATGAAATCCAGGAATATTGAGAATCCATTCCTGCCCTGGTGCCTGCCAAGTCTCTGTAATGGCCACTACATCATAATTCCATGTATGTATCCAAGCTCTCAGTTCATCACCTTTATTCCTGAGCTTCTTGCATTGAAGTACACGCACTTTAGCCCTTCTACTTTACTACCTTTACACCCTTTATTCTGTTTCTCTTTTCTCAAAGCCTCTGTATATGTTAGATCCATGCACTTCTTTCACTGCTTTATTGCTCGGGTCCCATCCCCCTTTCAAATTAGTTTAAACCCTCCCGAACCATGCTAGCAAACCTACCTGCAAGGATATTGCTTCCCCCTTGAGTTCAGGTGCAACCTATCCAATCTGTACAGGTCTCACCTTCCCCAGAAGAGATCCCAATGATCCAAAAATCTAAAACCCTGCTCCCTGCACCAACTCCTCAGCCACGCATTCAACTGCCATCTCCTCCAATTCCTACCATCACTATCACGTAGCACTGGCAGCACTCTTCAGAACGCCACCCTTGAGGTCCTGTTCTTCAGCCTTCTGCCTAGTTCCCTAAACTCGTACTTCAGGGCGTCATCCCTCTTCCTGCCTATGTCATTGGTGCCAACATGTATCACGACTTCTGGTTGCTTTCCCTCTCGTACTAGGATGTTGTGCACCCGGTCAGAGACATCCTGGACCCTGGCACCTGGGAAGTGACAAACCATCACAAGATCACAAGATCACAAGGCAAAGGAGCAGAAGTAGGCCATTCGGCCCATCGAGTCTGCTCCACAGCTCCCCCATGAGCTAAACCCATCTAGTTCCAATTTCCGGCTTTTTCCCCATATCCCTTGATACCCTGACTAATTAGATACCTGTCAATCTCCTCCTTAAACACCCTCAGTGATCGGGCCTCCACAGCTGTATGTGGCAACGAATTCCACAAATCCACGACCCTCTGGCTAAAAAAATTTCTCCTCACCTCTGTTTTAACTGGGTACTCTTGAATTCTAAGACTATGGCCTCTTGTCCTGGACTCACCCACCAAGGGAAACAACCTTTCCACATCTACTCTGTCCGACCCTTTCAACATTCGAAATATTTCTATGAGATCCCCTCTCATTCTTCCATACTCTAATGAATACAGTCCAAGAGCCGAAAAACGCTCCTCATATGTTAGCCCCTGCATTCCAGGAATCATCCTCGTAAATCTTCTCTGAACTCTCTCCAACATCAGTACATCCTTTCTAAGATGGGGGGCCCAAAACTGCACACAGTATTCCAAATGAGGTCTCACTAATGCCCCATACAGCCTCATCAACACCTCCTTACTCTTATACACTATTCCTCTTGAAATGAATGCCAACATAGCGTTCGCTTTCCTTACCGCCAATCCAACTTGGTGGTTAACCTTTAGGGTATCCTGCACGAGGACCCCCAAGTCCCTTTGCACTTCCAATTTTTGAATTTTCTCCCCATCTAAATAATAATCTGCCCGATTATTTCTTCTTCCAAAATGTACAACCGTACATTTGTCAACGTTGTATCTCATCTGCCATTTCTTTGCCCACTCTCCTAAACTGAATAAGTCTCTCTGCAACCTTTCCGTTTCTTCAACATTTCCTGCTCCTCCACCTGTCTTGGTGTCATCCACAAATTTAGCCACAAAACCATTTAATCCATAATCCAAATCATCGATATACATTGTAAAAAGAAGCGGCCCCAACACCGACCCCTGTGGAACACCACTAGTAACCGGCAACCAACCAGAATAGGATCCCTTTATTCCCACCCTTTGCTTTCTGCCTATCAGCCAATGCTCCACCCATTTCAATATCTTTCCTATAATTCCATGGGTCTCATCTTATTAAGCAGCCTCATATGCGGCACCTTATCGAAGGCCTTTTGAAAATCCAAATACACAACATCCACAGCCTCTCCCTTGTCAATCTTATTCGAGATTACCTCAAAAAATTCCAATAGGTTGGTGAGGCAGGATCTTCCCTTCATGAAACCATGCTGGCTTCGGCCTATCTTGTCATGCACCTCGAGGTATTCCATAACCTCGTCCTTGAGGATTGACTCCAATATCTTTCCAACTACCGATCTCAGACTAATAGGTCTGTAATTTTCTTTTTGCTGCCTCCTTCCTTTCTTAAATAGCGGAACTACATTTGCGACCTTCCAGTCCTCCGGAACCATGCCAGAGTCTATTGATTCCTGGAAGATCATTTCCAATGCTTCCACAATCTCCAAAGCCACCTCCTTCAGAACCCTTGGGTGCACCTCACCCAGACTGGGAGACTTATCTATTCTCAGTCCACTTAACTTCCCAAGCACTTTCTCTCTGGTAATCTTGACTGTACCTAGTTCTATTCCCTGATACCTCTGGCTATCAGGTATATTGCTCATGTCTTCCACTGTGAAGACTGATGCAAAATACTCATTCAGTTCGTCCGCCATCTCTTTGTTATCCATTATAGTTTCTCCAGCATCATTTTCAATCGGTCCCGTATCTACCCTTGTCACTCTTTCGCTCTTCATATATTTAAAAAAAACTCTTAGTATCCTTTTTTATGTTAATCGCCAACTTCCTTTCATAATTCATCTTTTCTTTCCTAATGACTTCCTTAGTTTCCTTCTGTAAGTTTTTAAAGGTCTTCCAGTCCTCATTTTTCCCACTAATTTTTGTTTCCTTGTACGCAGTTTCTTTTGCTTTTATTTTTGCCTTAACCTCTCTCCTTAGCCATATTTGTGCCATTTTTCCATTCATGATTTTCTTTTTTCTTGGAATATATTTTTCCTGCATTTTCCTTATTTCTTGTAGGAATTTCATCCAATTCTGCTCTGCCGTCCCTCCATTTAGCTTACTTTTCCAATCGACTTGGGCCAGTTCCTCTCTCATACCACTGTAATTTCCCCTGTTCCACTGAAATATCGATACACCTGATATCAGCTTCTCCTTTTCAAATTTGAAACTGAACTCAATCATATTATGATCACTACTTCCAAGAGGTTCCTTTACCTCCAGCTCCCTAATCGCCTCAGGTTCGTTACACAGCACCTGATCCAAAACAGCCGGTCCCCTGGTGGGCTTCTGGACAAGCTGCTCCAAAAAGCCATCCTGTAGGCATTCTACAAACTCCCTCTCCTGAGATTCAGTACCTTCCTGACTTTCCCAATCCACTTTCATATTAAAATCCCTCATAATTATCTTGACATTTTCCTTCTGACATGCTTTTTCTATTTCCAGCTGCAACTTGTAGTCCACATCCTGGCTGCTGTTTGGAGGCCTGTATATAACTGCTATTAGTGTCTTTTCACCCTTGCCATTTCTTAATTCTACCCATAAGGATTCTACCTTTTCTGATCCTATGTCCCTTCTTTCTATTGATTTGATATCGTTACTTACCATCAGGGCCACGCCACCCCCTTTACCTACCTTCCTATCTTTCCTATACACTGTGTATCTTTGGATATTTAGCTCCCAATCACATCCATCATTTAGCCATGACTCTTTGATGGCCACAATGTCATATCGTTTAACCTGCAGCTGTGCAGCAAAGTCATCCACTTTATTTCTAACGCTGCATGCATTTAAGTACAGTACATTTAGATCAGTATCTGTTGCCGATTTTGCTATATTTCTATTTTGCAGCAAATTATTCTGTATATTCACCGGCCTGTCCTTCTTGCCATCTTTGCTGCACAATATTTTTGACTTATTTCTATTTTCCTCTTCCTTGACCCTAACACCTTGGTTTCCTTCCCCTTGCCAACTTAGTTTAAACCCTCCCTAACAGCTATATTAAACAATCCCGCCAGGATATTAGTACCTTTTGAGTTCAGGTGTAATCCATCTTTTTTTGTATAAGTCATACTTCCCCCAAAATAGATCCCAATGATTCAAGAATTTGAAGCCCTGCCCCCTGCACCACTTACTTAGCCACACATTCATCTGCTTAATTCTGCTATTCTTACCATCATTAGCGTGCAGCTCAGGCAGCATTCCTGATATTATTACTCTGGAGGTCCAGCTTTTCAATTTTCTTCCTAGCTCCCAGTAATCTTTCTTCAGGACCTCCTCTCTTTTTCTGTCTACGTCATTGGTTCCAACATGTACCAAGACTTCCGGCTGCTCACCCTCTCTCCTCAGAATACTCTGGACTTGATCTGAGACATCTCGTACCTTGGCACCAGGGAGGCAACTCACCATCCGGGTATCCTTGTCCGGCTCACAGAATCTCTTGTCCGTCCCCTTACGATGGAATCCCCTATAACTACCGCATTTCTTCTTGCTCTCTTGATTTCAGCACTGGGCAGAATGCCAGAGTCTTGTTCACTGTGGTCCTCCTCTGTCAGGTCTGCCTCTTCAACAGTATCCAAAACGATATATCGATTTCTGAGGGGGACCGTCACAGGGGTGCTATCCACTACCTCTCTATAGGTAGTATCTATCACCTCCTCACTTTCCCCAATTAGCCGAAGGTCATCAACTTCCATCTCCAGCTCCTTAACACGGACCTTCAGGAGCCTCATCTCAGTGCACCTGGTGCAGAGGTAATCCTTGGGGAGGCTGGGAGTCTCCCAGAGTCCCCACATCTGGCACTCCAAGCACAACACTAATCCTAGATGCATACCTCTAATGCTTCTGTTTGTACTAAAAAACTGTAACTTACTTCGTTACTATGAGACTCAACGGTCGCAGGAAGCCTCTTCCCATCTCCGCCGAAGCTCGTTCAGTCAAAGCCCTTTCGTTCTGCACCCTCTCACTCCGCAGCCCGCTCCGATGCTGCCCGCTGGATGTGGCGGTTTTCTTTTTAAACTGTTCGCGCTCAACTGGCTGACGTCACACGCCTGCGCAGTCTGGGCTCTCTCCTACTCCGAGAAATAAAATGTCTTCTCGCTGGAAATCCTTAACCTCTTACCGCTGTCTTCTTGATCCGAAGGGAAAAAGCATGTAGGTGTCCTTCTCACGTCCACAAGATTTCCTGTCTGCTCCCGTAACTGTAGAGTCTCCAATGACGACACTCTCCTCTTCTCCGTCCCACCCTTCTGCACCACAGGGTCAGACTCAGTGCCAGAGGCCCTGCCACCATGGCTCACACCTGATCGGTTGTCCCCGCCAACAGTATCCAGGACAGTAAACTTATTATTCAGGGGAATGGCTACACGGATGCTCTGCACTACCTGTCTGCTCACCTTCACTTTCCCCCCTCTGACTGTCACCCAATGACCTGCTTTCAGCAGCCTAGATGTGACTACCTCCCTGTAGCTCTCATCTATGACTGCCTCATTCTCCCTTATGAGTTGAAGGTCATCCAGCTGCTGCTCCAGATTCCTGATATTGTCTTCCAGATCGCCCAGCCGTATGCACTTCTGGCAGATGTGACTCTGCGGGAGTGGGGCGTTCCCCCACGACTGCCACGTCTCACATGAGAGTCACATCACTGTCTCAGGAACATCTCACATGAGAGGCACATCACCGTCTCAGGAGGCATTGTAAAGACTAACTGAGAATGAGCTCGTCCTCCGCCTCTTTTTGTCGAAGCCTCTCGAGTCAAAGCCTCAAAGCTCCACTCCTTCACTGGCCCACTCACTCACTGGCTGCTTTCCACAGGCCGCACCGTTTGAGCTACCCCTCTATTTATTTGTTTGAGCTTTTCAAACTGCTTGGTCACCTGACCTCGACTGCCCAATCAGCTGCTTTCTGCTGAGCTAGTCAACTCTTGATTGACTTGATTGCACAGACCAACTGCCAGAACCTCTCAAGTCAAAGCCACAAAGTTCCACTCCTTCACTGGCCCACTCACTCACTGGCCTCTTTCTCAATATCTACATGCTCAAGCTTTTCAGTCTGCTGTAAGTCATCACTACAATCACCAAAATCCTTTTCCATAGTGAATATTGAAGTAAAGTATTCATTAAGTACCTCTGCTATTTCCTCCCATTCCATACACACTTTCCCACTGTCACACTTGATAGGTCCTATTCTTTCACATCTTATCCGCTTGCTCTTCACACACTTGTAGAATGCCTTGGGGTTTTCCTTAATCCTGCCCGCCAAGGCCTTCTCATGGCCCCTTCTGGTTCTCCTAATTTCCTTCTTAAGCTCCTTCCTGTTAGCTTTATAATCTTCTAGATCTCTAACATTACGTAGCTCTCTGAACCTTTTGTAAGCTTTTCTTTTCTTCTTGACTAGATTTATTACAGCCTTTGTACACCATGGCTCCTGTACAATACCATAACTTCCCTGTCTCATTGGAGTGTACCTATGCAGAACTCCACACAAGCATCCCCTGAACATCTGTCACATTTCTTCCGTACTTCTCCCTGAAAACATCTGTTCCCAATTTAAGCTTCCAGTTTCCTGCCTCATAATTCCCCTTATTCCAATTAAGTGCTTTTCTAACTTGTCTGTTCCTATCTCTCTCCAATGCTATTGTAAAGGAGATAGAATTATGATCACTATCTCCAAAATGCTCTCCCACTGAGAGATCTGACACCTGACCAGGTTCGTTTCGCAATAGCAAATCAAGTACAGCCTCTCCTCTTGTAGGCTTATCTACATATTGTGTCAAGGACTTCAACTACTACACAGAGTCTTGTCATTTTCAGAAGTTTTCTGATGACTCTGCCATAGTTGGATGCATCAGCAAGGGAGATGAGGCTGAGTACAGGGCTACGGTAGGAAACTTTGTCACATGGTGTGAGCAGAATTATCTGCAGCTTAATGTGAAAAAGACTAAGGAGCTGATGGTAAACCTGAGGAGAGCTAAGGCACCGGTGACCCCTGTTTCCATCCAGGGGTCAGTGTGGACATGGTGGAGGATTACAAATACCTGGGGATACGAATTGACAATAAACTGGACTGGTCAAAGAACACTGAGGCTGTCTACAAGAAGGGTCAGAGCCATCTCTATTTCCTGAGGAGACTGAGGTCACTCTTTGGCTTCTTCCATTGAGCCAATGTCTAATCCAATTTACCACTTCTCCATATATACCTAGCGACTGAATTTTCCTAACTAACCTCCCAGGCGGGACCTTGTCAAAGGCCTTACTGAAGTCCATGTAGACAATATCCACTGCCTTCCCTTCACCCACTTTCCTGGTAAACTCCTCGAAAAACTCCAACAGATTGGTCAAACATGACCTACCACGCACAAAGCCATATTGACTCTCCCCAATAAGCGCCTGTCTATCCAAATGCTTGTAGATTCTGTCTCTTAGTACTCCCTCCAATAACTTACCTACTACTGACGTTAAACTTACTGGCCTATAATTTCCCGGATTACTTTTCGATCCTTTTTTTAAACAACGGAACAACATGAACCACTCTCCAATCCTCCGGCACCTCACCTGTAGACAGTGACATTTTAAATATTTCTGCCAAGGCCCCTGCAATTTCAACACTAGTCTCCTTCAAGGTCCGAGGGAACACCCTGTCAGGTCCTGGGGATTTATCCACTTTAATTTTCCTCAAGACAGCAAGGACCTCCTACTTTTCGATCTGTACAGTTTCCATGATCTCACTACTTGTTTCCCTTAATTCCATAGACTTCATGCCAGTTTCCTTAATAAATACAGACGCAAATGTTACGTACCCCGTAACTGGGTTGCCAAACCAGCAGAAATGGATCACTCAGTTGGAGTCTGGAGTACTAGAACTAAGAAAGTTTTATTAAAGAAACAAGCAACACAGTAATCGAAAGGATAATAAATGCAACAATTCAACAATGATAACCACACATGTACACAGAATTAAGATAACAGCATCAAACAAGCTCTATCGTTGTCTAGGGGTAAATGACCAATTTCAAAATGACTCAAAGTTCAGTCCAGTTTGTAGTTCAGTTCGCAGTAATCGTTGCCATGGCGATGGACAAGGTGGGGGAAGAGAGACAGAGATAGAATAGGAACAACTGATCATTCAGAACAGCTTCACTCACAGACCAGCGGGATGGCTCACAAACAGCATTTGGGCGGGTCCTTGGTGATGTCACCTGAGGTCACCGACTGTGACCCCTCCTCCAGATGCGGTCGATCCTCTGCAGTGAACCCGGCACCCAGGCAAGGGCGGACACACACCGGGTTCCCGCTGATCGTACCTTTCCACCCTGGTCGTTGTCTGGCACTTCTCACCCACTCGTGAGAAGCGTACCGCTTCCAGGGTCTCGTTACCTCGGGTGGCGTGTGTGTCTGTCTTAGCGAACCTGTCCCTTTTTATCCCCCTGCTGGGGTATCGCCTGTCCATCACTTCAAACAGTTCAGGGTTCAAAGGGGGGAGCCGCTCCAGACAGCTCTTCCTCCCACATCCCTTCATTACACATCTCCAGACGCTGCTCCATTGTTCCTTATCTCTCCTTCCCCTGAGGGCAGGTGGCAGACCAACTGCTGATGCCACTGATGCTAGCCCAGGCCAGCAAACATCTTAATTTTATGTGTATTCTAGTAACACAAAAAACCTATTTAAGATCTCCCCCATTTCCTTTGGTTCCGCACATAACCGACCACTCTGATCTTCAAGAGGACCAATTTTATCCCTTACTTTTGCTCTTAATATACCTGTAAAAGCTTTTAGGATTATCCTTCACTTTGACTGCCAAGGCAACCTCATGTCTTCTTGTAGCCCTCCTGATTTCTTTCTTAAGTATTTTCTTGCACTTCTTATACTCCTCAAGCTCCTTATTTACTCCCTGCTTCCTATACATGTCATACAACTCCCTCTTCTTCTTTATCACAATTGCAATATCCCTTGAGAACCAAGGTTCCTTTAATATCTGTCGGACGATGCTGATGATGTTCTACGAGTCGGCCAGTGCGATCATGTTTGCTGTTGTGTGCTGGGGCAGCAGGCTGAGGGTAGCAGACACCAACAGAATCAACAAACTCATTCGTAAGGCCAGTGATGTTGTGGGGATGGAACTGGACTCTCCGATGGTGGTGTCTGAAAAGAGGATGCTGTCCAAGTTGCATGCCATCTTGGACAATGTCTCCCATCCACTACATAATGTACTGGTTGGGCTCATTCCACTGAGATGCAACACAGAGCGTCATAGGAAGTCATTCCTGCCTGTGGCCATCAAACTTTACAACTCCTCCCTTGGAGGGTTAGATTCACCCTGAGCAATAGGCTGGTCCTGGACTTATTTCCTGGCATAATTTACATATTACTATTTAATTATTTATGGTTTTGTTGCTATTTAATTATTTATGGTGCAACTGTAACGAAAATCAATTTCCCCCGGAATCAATAAAGTATGACTATGACTATGACTATAAGAAAGCTTCCTGAACACACCTACCAAACTCCACCCCATCTAAACCCCTTGCTCTAGGGAGATGCCAATCGATATTTGACAACATGGCTTTGTGCCTGGTATATTGTGTCTCACCAATCTTACCGAGTTTTTCAAGGAAGTTTCCTGGGAAGTTGATGAAGGCAAGGCAGTGGATGTTGTCTACATAGACTTCAGCAAGGTCTCACATGGGGATGGGGTTGGTCAAGAAAGCTCCGTTTCTCGGCATTCAAGATGAGGTAGTAAATTCAAGATGAGGAGGAGGAGAAGATGGTGGCGCGATGGCAGCGCGTGCGGCCTCTCCAGTGAATGATATCTGTAATCTGTCAAGTAGGGGACCGTGCACAATTCTGATTTGATGGAGACGGACGTTAGAGTACGGAGGAGCATCTGGAAAACTTCAGAAATGCCCGCTTTGCTGCCGCTGCTACTGTGTGGTAACCGGAATCTCCGGAGCAGAAGGCCCCAAATCCTCGGCTTTGTTTGTTTCAGTGGCCGGAGCTAGGTCGAAGGCGCTCGGCAGAGGATGGCACTCAGGAGGCTGTATCAGAGGGGCTGGTCGGAGGCTTGAAGTTTTCGGACGGACGGACTCAGTGTCGGCTGTGGTCGGCTGCTTCCAAGGCATCGGCAAGTTGATGATGCCTGGAGGTTTATGGCAGGGAGTTTCTCCCTTTGCCGCCTGCTATCAGGGACCCGGGAGTCGTTCGACTCAGGGACTTTGAGACTTCTTTTTTACTGTGCCCATAGTTTGTTCTTCATCAAATTATGGTATTGTTTTGCATTGCTGTAACTATGTGTTATAATTATGTGGTTCTGTCAGTGTTATTCTTTGGTTTGTCCTGCTTTCTGTGATATCATTCCGGAGAAACATTGTATCATTTCTTAATGCATATATGCATTTCTAAATGACAATAAAAGAGGACTGAGTGTTTTCATAACCTAATTGGATTGGACATTGAATTTGTAGGAGAAGTGTTCTAAAAGCTGTTGGCACATTGGCCTTAATAAATCAAAGTACTGAGTACAAGAGATGGGATGTTATGTTGAACATAGAACATAGTACATAGAAGAAGAATATAGCACAGGAACAGGCCAGCAACACCTCTAACATGTTGGTGAGGGCTGATTTGGAATGTCGTTTTGGTTACCTACCTGCGGGAAAGATGTAAATAAGGTTGAAAGAGTACAGAGAAAATTTACAAGGATGTTACCAGGACTTGAGGACCTAGGTTGTAAGAAAAGATTGAATAGATTAGAATTTTATTCCCTAGAATGTAGAAGATTGAGAGGAGATTTGATAGCAGTATACAAATTTTTAGAGGTATAGATAGGCTAAATGCAAGCAGGCTTTTTCCACAACTGGAAGCCATGGGTTAAGCGAGAATGGAGAAAAGTTTAAGGGGAACATGAGGGGAACTTTCTTCCTTCAGAGTGTTGTGGGAGTTTGGAATGAACTGTCAGTGTAAGTGGTGCATGCAAGCTCGATTTCAGTGTTTAAGAGAAGTTTAGGTAGGTACATAGATGGCAGGGGCATGGAGGGCTATAGTCCAGGAGCAGGTTGATGGGACTAGGCAGTTTAAAAGATTTGGCATGGAGTAGATGGGCTGAAGGGCCTGTTTCTGAGCTGTGCTATTTTTATGACTCCATTAGCTATCCTGCAGTCCTCCAGCACTTCACTCATGGTTAAGGATGTTTTAAATACCTCTTCCAGGACCCCAACAATCCCTACACTAACCTCCCACAAGATCTGAGGAGACACCTTATTAGACCCTGGGGACCTATCCACCTTAATCTGCCTCAAGACAGTAAGCACTTCCTCTTCTGTAGTCTGGAAACATTTCATGATGTCATTACTCTATTTCCTCAGCTCTATAGACTCCATGTTCAACTCCCAAATAAATACACATGCAAAACAAAACATCCATTTAGATTCCCCCCCCCCCCACCTCTTTTAGCTCCATTCATAGGTAACAGACCTGATCTTCAAGTGGACCAATTTTGTTCCCTTCTATCCATTTGCTCTTAAATTACCTGTAAAAGCTCCTGGGACTTTCCTTCACCTTGTCTGCCAGAGCAACCTGATACCTTTTTAAATCCTCCTGATTTCCCTCTTCAGTGTTCTCTTGTATTTCTTATACTCCTCGAGTACCTCACTTGTCCCTTGCTCCCTCTTCTTCTTCCTAATCATAGCCTCAATAAGCCTTGAAAACAGAGGCTCTGTAAACCTGTTAGCCTTACCTTTTATTCTAGCAGGGACATATACTCAATATCTGCTTACCAAACCTTCCTATACCAGAAAACAACATATCCCAATCCACACTTGTCAGATACTTTCAGTTGCCATCAAAATTGGCCTTTCTCCATTTAAAAATGCCGACTAAAGGTCTATCTCCATCCTTCTCCATAATTATATTGAATTAGTGGAATTATGATCACTAAATGCAGAGTGTTCCCTACACACACTTCTGTCACCTGCCCTGTTTCATTTCCTAATAGGAGATCCAGCATTGTGCTCTCTCTAGTTGGGACCTCTATATATTGATTAAGGAAACTTTCCAGAACACATTTGGCAAAATCAATCCCATCCAGTCCATTCACAGGATGGGGGTCCCAGTCAATGTTTGGAAAGTTAAAATCACTTACTAACCCAACCTTATTTTTCCAGCAACTGTTCTGCAATCTCTCTATAAATTTGAGCCTCTAAATCTCACTGACTATAAGGTGGCCTATAATATAATCCTATTAATGCGGCCATTCCTTTCTTACTCCTTAGTTCCACCCATGCAGCCTCAGTAAACAAGCCTTTCAAGTTTGTCTTGCCTGGGCAAGGCCCACTCCTCCCCTTTAATATCTACCACTCTATCATGCCTAAAATAAAGTAACCCTGAAACTTTGAGCTGCCAATACTGCCTTCCTGTAGCCAATTCTTACTAATAGCAACAGTATCATAGTTCCACATCCTGATGTATAAGACCATAAGACATAGCAGCAGAAGTAGGCTATTCAGCCCATCGAGTCTGCTCTGCCATTCCATCATGGCTGATCCCCTGAATCCCTTTCTATGGTCTAAGCTCATCTGCTTTTCCTACAATACTTCTGACATTGAAATCAACGTTAGCCCTATCATACTCAACCTTTTGGTTCCTGTCTCTATGTAGGTTTATCATCTACTTTCCCCATAAATACTCCATTAGCTGCTCTGGCACTCTGGTTCCTATCCTCTTGCAACTCTAGATTAAACTCCATGAAGCAGTACTTGCAATCCTTCCTGCAAGGATGTTGGTCAAGTATAAATCATCCCAGCACAAGAGCATAATGATCCAGAAACCTGATGCCCTCCCTGCTGTAACATCTCCCTAGCCAAGTGTTAATGTGCATGATCTTCCTATTTCTAGCCTCACTGGTAGGTGGCATGGGTAGCAAACCTGAGATAATCGTCGTGGATGTCCTTTAACTTAGCACATACTGAACTCACTTCATCACCCTTCCTGCCTACGTCATGCACCATGATTTCCGACTGCTCATACTCTTCCTTAAGAATGCTATGGAAGGGAAGCCCCTTTCTTTGAAGAAGAAAGATATTTCCTTCGATCTGGAATGAAAAGCCTCACCCTGAGAGCAGATGTGGTGGAGATGGAGGAATTGAGAGAAGGGGATGGCATTTTAAGAGTAACAGGGTGGGAAGAGCTATAGTCCAGGTAGCTGCAATAATCTGTGGATTTATAATAGACATGAGCAGATAAGCTGTCTCCAGAGATAGAGACAGTGAGATTGAGAAAGGAGACGGAGGTGTTGGAAATGAACCAGGTAAATTTGAGGGCAAGGTGGAAGTTGGAGGCAAAGTTGATGAAGTTGATGAACTCTGCATGGGTGCAGGAAACAGCACCAATGCAGTCATCGATGTAGCCTAGGAAAAGTTGGGAATGATACCAGTGTAGGCTTGGAAGATGGACTGTTCCATGTAGACAACAAAAATGCAGGCATGGCTGGGACCATGTGAGTGCCCATGGCTTTTATTTGAAGGAAGTGGGAGGAGCCAAAGGAGAAATTATTGTGAGTGAGGACAAGTTCTATCAGATGGAGGAGAGTAGTGGTGGAGGGGATGCGGATGGGTCCGGAGTCCAGAGAGAAACAGAGAGCTTTGAGGCCTTCCTGGTGGGGGATGGAGATGTATAGGGACTGGACATCCAAAGTGAAAATAAGATGCTTGGGGCCAGGGAATGTGAAATCATTGAAAAATCAAGAGTATGTGAAATGTCATAGATGTAGACAGGAAGGGACTGAACTAGGGGGAATAAAACAGAGTTGAGGTATGCAGATATGAATCCAGTAGGGCAGAAACAAGCTGAATCAATGGGTCTGCCTGGAGAAGCAGGTTTGTGGATCTTGGGTAGAAGGTAGGAATGGGAGGTGCGAGGTGAGGGAACTATGAGGTTGGTGGCAGTGGATGGGAGATCCCCAGAGTCAATAAGGTCAGTGATGATGAGGGAGACAATGGCCTGGTGCTCCTTAGTAGGATCCTGTTCGAGAAGTAAGTAAGAAGAGGTGTCTGAGAGTTGTCGCTGGGCCTCAGCAAGGTGGGGGTCAGTCTGCCAGACTACTACAGCATCTCCCTTATGTGCAGGTTTGATGGTGAGGTTAGGATTAGTGCGGAGAGAGGGGAGGGCAGTGTGTTCGGATGAGAGAGAGATAACATAAGGTCGGAAGGTGTTGAATCATTGAGGATTGAGCTAAGGAACTGTAAGGGTAAAAAGACCCCCAAGCAGTAATAAAGATGAGGTCTACAAATTATAATGGGAAAAAGAAAATGCATGTGAAAAGGGTATTGTTTCAAAACTCACAGGGGACTTCAATATGCAGGTAGATTCGCAAAATCAGGTTGGGGCTGAATCCCAAGACAGGCCATTTCTAGAATGCCCACAAGATGGCTTTTGAGAGCAGCTTGTGGTTGAGCCCACTGGCAGATCAACTGTTCTTGATTAGGTATTGTGCACTGAACCGGAATTGATTTGAGAGCTCAAGGTAAAGGAACCCTTTGGGGCAGTGATCATAATATGATCGAATGCACCCTGCAATTTGAGAAGGAGATGTTAAAGTCTGATGCATCACTATTACAGTGGATTGTGGAAATTACAGAGGCATGAGTCTGTCCAAAAGTGATTCTGAAGGAACACTGGCAGGGATGATGGCAGAGCAACAATCGTTGGAATTTCTGGGAGCAATTCCCTGGAGCGTAGAAGAATGAGGGGAGATTTGATAGAGGTATATAAAATTATGATGGGTATAGATAGAGTGAATGCAAGCAGGCTTTTTCCACTGAGGCAAGGGAAGAAAAAAACCAGAGGACAAGGGTTAAGGATGAGGGGGGAAAAGTTCTTTTTTAACATTTAAGAATAAATTGGACAGATACATGGATGGGAGGTGTATGGAGGGATATGGTCCGTGTGCAGGTCAGTGGAACTAGGCAGAAAATGGTTCGGCACAGCCAAAAAGGACCAAAAGGCCTGCTTCTGTGCTGTAGTTTCTATGGTTTCTAATAAGGCGCAGGTTATATACATCCCAAAGATGAAGAAGCATTCTAAAGGCAAGATGACACAACCATGGCTGACAAGAGAAGTCAAAACCAATGTAAATGCCAAAGAGAAGGCACATTACAGAGCAAAATTTTGTGGGAAGTTAGAGGATTGGGAAGCTTTTAAAAACTAATAGAAGGCAACTAAAAAGTCATTAAGAAGGTGAAGATGGAATACAAATGTAAGCTGCCAATAATATTAAAGAGGATACCTAAAATTTCTTCAGATACATAAGGCATAAAAGAGAGGCGAGAATAGTTATTGACCACTGAAAAATGAAACTGGAGTGGTAGTAATGGGGGACAAGGAAATGGTGGATGAACTGATTAAGTATTTTACATCAGTCCTCACTGTAGAAGTATGCCGGATGTACAAGAGTGTCAGGGGGCAGGCGTGTATAAGGCTGCCATTACTAGGGAGAAGGTGCTTGGAAAACTAAAAGGTCTGAAGGCAGATAAATCACCTGGACCAGATGGTGTACACTCCAGGGTTCTGAAAGAGACTAAGGAGGCATTAGTAATGATCTTTTAAGAATCACTGGATTCTGGAATTTTCCAAAGGATTGGAAAATTACAAATATCACTCTACTCTTCAAGAAGGGAAAGAGGCAGAAGAAGGGAAACTATAAGCCAGTTAGTCTGACCTCAGTGATAGTTAAGGATGAGGTACTTGGAGGCACATGATAAAATAGGCCATAGTCAGCATAACTTCTTCAAGGGAAATTCTTGCCTGACAAATCTTTTGGAATTCTTTGAAGAAATAACAAGCAGCATAGACAAAGGAGAATCAGAGGATGTTGTGTACTTGGATTTTCAGAAGGCCTTTGACAAGGTGCCACACATGAGGCTGCTTAACAAGTTAAGAGCACATAGTATTAGAAGAAAAATAGTAGAATGGATAAAGCAGTGGCTGATTGGCAGGAGGCAAAGAGAGGGAATAAAGGAAGCCTTTTTCTGGTTGGCTGCCGGTGACTAGTAGTGCTCCACAAGGGTCTATGTTGAGACCACTTCTTTTTATGTTACATGTCAATGACTTAGATGGCAGAATTGATGGCTTTGTGGCAAAGTTTGCAGATGATATGAAGATAGGTGGAGGGGCAAGCAGGTTTTGGGAACCAGAGAGGCTACAGAATGACCTAAACAGATTAGGAGAATGGGCAAAGAAATGGCAGATGGAATACAGTGTCAGCAAGTTTTGGGTCATACACTTTGGTAGAAGCAATAAATGGAGAGAAAATTCAAAAATCCGAGGCACAAATGGACATGGGAGTCCTTGTTCAGGATTCTCTAAAGGTTAATTTGCAGGTTGAGTCAGTAGTGAGGAAGGCAAATGTGATGTTTACATCTATTTCAAGAAGACTAGAATGTAAAAGCAAGGACGTAATGTTGAAACTTTATAAAACACTGGTGAGGACTCACTTGGAGTATTGTGAACAACAGGAATTCTGCAGATGCTGGAAATTCAAGCAACATACATCAAAGTTGCTGGTGAACGCAGCAGGCTAGGCAGCATCTATAGGAAGAAGCGCAGATTCTTGTGTATTGTGAGCAGTTTTGGACTCCGCATCTAGAAAGGTTGTACTGAAACTGGAGGGGGTTCAAAGGAAGCTCAAGAAAATGATTCCAGGATTGAATGGCTTGTTATATGAAGAGTACTTGATGGCTCTGGACCTGTATTCACTGTAATTCAGAAGAATGGGTTGGGGGCGGGGGGGAAATCTCATTGAAACCTATCGAATGTTGAAAGGCCTCGAAAGAGGCTTTTTCCTTTGGTAATGGAGTCTAAGACCAGAGGACACAGCTTCAGAATAGAGGCATGTCCTTTTAGAACAGAGATGAGGAGGAATTTCTTCAGCCAGAGAGGAGTGAATTGTTGCCACAGGCAGTTATAGAGCTAGGTCACTGGGTATATTTAAGGCAGAGGTTGATAGATTCTTGATTGGTCAGGGCATGAAGGGATATTGGAAGAAGGTAGGAGACTGGGGCTGAGAGGAAAATTGGATCCGTTATGACGAAATGGGGGAGCAGACTTGATGGGCCAAATGGCTCAAATCTGCTCATATTTTATGGTCTTATGAGATCAGCAAGTTGTAAGATTCCCTATAACCCATCTGACACCAACGATCATTCTACTGTCAATATCAGTTAGGTCACATTTCTTCCCCATTCTGACGTTTGGTTTGAACAGCAACAGAATCTCTTGACCATGCCTGTATGCTCTTCTGCAATGAATTGCTACCATGCGATTGACTGCTTAGATATTTGTATTAATAAGCTGGTGTATCTAATAAAGTGGCCGCTGAGGCCCAGAATTACATTTTTGCTTTTATATTCTAGTCCTCTCAAAATGACTGCTAACATTGCATTTGTTTTCTTTAGCACTGACGAAATCTGCAATATAACCTTTGGGGAATCCTGCATAAAGACTCCCAAGCCCCTTTGAACCTTAGTTTGTGCATTCTTATCTTTGGTATTCGAAGCATTGAATTCAAGAGTCAGGAAGTTGTGTTACAGCTTTATCAAAGTAGTTAGGCTACATCTGGAATATTGTACATAGTTCTAGTGGAGGTTTTAGAAAGTGCATAGAAGAGGATTACCAGGGTGCTACCAGGTTTAGAGAAGAGGTTGGACAAAGTTGTGTTGTTTTCTCTGGATTGCAGAGGCTGAGGGGAGATTTTATAAGATTAAGAGGGGAATAGACAGCTGGTATCTTTGTCCCAGGGTTGAAATAGGGCCGCTAGAAAATGAGGCAGGAGAAATAATAACTGTGGACAAGGAGATGGCAAATGAACTAAATAGGTATTTTAGATAGATAGATATACTTTATTGATCCCGAGGGAAATTGGGTTTCGTTACAGCCGCACCAACCAAGAATAGAGCATAAATATAGCAATACAAAAACCACAAACAATCAAACAACAAAATGCAAACTATGCCAGATGGAAAATAAGTCCACGGGAGGAGCTGCAAGTTCGATGGCCACAGGCAGGAACGACCTCCCGTGCTGCCCAGTGTTGTATCTCGGTGGAATATGGCCAAAGTCTAACAGCAAAAAGTTCAATATCCGGTCTATAAACACGTTCCTCAATCGTAATATGACCTGGATTGCACCATCTGTTGTTAACCAGAACAGTAAGCACCCAACTCCTTTACGCTTACCGCTCTCAGTACACTTTCGGTCAGCCTGAACGGCCTGGAAGCCGTCCACGGAGAAGTTTTGATCAGGTATGTCCTTGTGCAGCCCCGTTCCAGTGAAACACATAACAGTGCACTCCCGAAATGTTCTCTGACGCCTGGCTAGCACCGTGAACTCGTCCATTTTATTACCCACCGAACTCCTCTTCTCCATAAGTCTCTGTTGTCTCGACCCAGTCTTCTTTCCTCGATTTTGCATCAGTCTTCACTGTGGAAGACACGAACAGTGTGCCAGATGTTGTAGTGTGTAAAGGAAGAGAAGTGAGTGCAGTTACTATTACAAGGGAGAAGGTGCTCAAAAAGCTGAAAGACCTAAAGTACGTAAGTCACCCATGTCACCAAGGTTCTGAAAGAAGTAGTGTTAGAGATTGTAGAGGCATTAGTAGAATGTTTCAAGAATCATTGGACTCTGGCATGGTACCAGAGGACTGGAAAATTGCAAATGTGACTCCACTCTTTAAGAAAAGAAGAGGGCCGCAGAAAGAAAACTATAAGCCAGTTAGCCTGACCTCAGTGGTTGGGAAGATGTTGGAGTCAATTGTTAAGGATGAGGTTTTGGAGTACTTGGTGACACAGGACAAGATAGGAAAAAGTCAGCATGGTCTCCTTAATAGAAAATCTTGCCTAATGAACCTATTGGAATTCTTTGAGGAGATTACAAGTAGGATAGATAAAAGGGATGCAGTGAATATTGTATATTTGGACTTTCAGAAGACCTTTGACAAGGTGCCACACATGAGTCTGCTTACCAAGTTGAGAACTCATGGTATTACAGGAAAGTTACTGGCATGGTTAGAGCATTGGCGGATTGGTAGGAGGCAGCGAGTGGGAATAAAAAGATCCTTTACTGGTTGGCTGCCAGTGATTGACAAGTGGTGTTCCACAGGGGTCGCTGTTGGGACCGCTTTTTTGTGCTATATATCAATGATTAGATAATGGAATAGATGGCAAGCTTGCAGATGATATGAAGTTTGGTGGAGCGGCAGGTAGTGTTGAGGAAATGGGAAGGCTGCAGAAGGACTTGGACAGGTTAGGAGAATGGACAACAAGGTGGCAAAAATGAAATATGATGTTGGAAAATGCATGGTCATGCTCTTCGGTAGTTGAAATAAATATGCAGATGATTTTCCAAACGGGGAGAAAAATCCAAAAATCTGAGAGGCAAATGGACTTCAAAGTCTTTGTGCAGAACACCCTAAAGGTTAACTTGCAGGTTGAGTCACTGGTAAGGAAGGCAAATTCCATGTTAGCATTCATTTCAAGAGGTCTGGAATACAAGAGCAGGGATGTGATGCGGAGGCTGTATAAGGCACTGGTGAGGCCTCACCTTGAGTATTGTGAACAGTTTCAGGCTCCTCATCTAAGAAAAGATGTGCTGGCATTTGAGAGGGTTCAGAGGAGATTCTCAAGGATAATTCTAGGAACGAATGGGTTACCACATGAGGAACGTTTGATGTCTCTGGGTCTGTACTTGCCTGGAATTTAGAAGGATGAGGGGGGATGTCATTGAAATTTTTTTGAACGTTGAAAGTCTGAGACATAGTAGACATGGAAAGGATGTTTCCCATGGTGGGGGACTCTAGGACAAGGAGGCACAGCCTCCGGATGGAGGGATGTCCATTTAGAACGAGGATGCGGAGAAATTTCTTTAGCCAGAGGATGGTGAATTTGTAAGAATTTGTTACCACAGGCAGCTGTGGAGGCCAGGTTGTTGGGTGTATTTAAGGCAGACATTGATAGGTTCCTGATTGACCACAGCATCAAAGGTTACAGGGTGAAGACCGGAGAGTGGGGCTGAGGAGGGGAATGAAAAAGATCAGCCACAATTGAATGGTGGAGCAGACTTGATGGACCAAATGGCCTAGTTCTGCTATGTCTTATGGAAATATTTACTACTATACAGCATGCATTTAGATTAAGAGAGGGCCCAACACCGACCCCTACGAAACACCACTAGTCATCAGTGGTGAACCACAATAGACCCCCTTTATTCCCACTGTTTGCCTCTTACTAGTCAGCCAATCTTCCCTCCATGCTAGTACCTCCCCAGTAATAACATGGGCTCTTATTTTGTGAAGCAATCTGATGTGAGGCACCTTGTCAAAGGCCTTCTGAAGACCCAACTAAACAACATTCACTGACTCTACTTGGGCCATCTCCTCTCTCATGCCTCCATAATTCCCACTACCCCACTGAAATACTGATACCTCTGCCTTTAGCTTTTCCCTCTCAAACTGCAGGGTGAAGTCTTAGTGAAATTTGAGAGACTACTAGACAGGTATATGGAAGAATTTAAGTTGGGGGGTTATGTGGGAGGTAGGGTTTAAGGGTCGGCACAACATTGTGGGCCGAAAGGCCTGTACTCTGCTGTACTATTCTATGTTCTAAGTCAATCCTATTGTGATCGCTGTCTCCTAAGTGTTTCTTAGTCTTTAGCTCCCTAATCAAATCTGGTTCATTATATAACACCTAATCCAGAATTGCCTTTCCCCTGAGTTGGCTCGACCATGAGCTGCTCTAAAAGACTATTTTGTAGGCATTCTACAAATTCCATCTCCACCAACCTCATTTTACCGGTTAACCTACATATTGAAATCCCCATGACAATTGTAACATTGCCCTTTTGACATGCATTTTATATCTCCTGTTGTATGTGGTAGTCTATATAACTCCCATCAGGGTCTTGTTGCACATACAGTTTCTTAACTCTAGCCACAAGGACTCTACATCTTCTGATCCTATGTCATCTCTTTCTAGGATTTGATTTTATTTTTTTACCAACAGAACCACCCACCCCCTCAGCTTATTTGTCTGTCCTTTCAATACAATGTATGTCCTTAGATGTTGACCTCCCAACTATGATCTTCTTTCAGTCACAAGTCACTGATGCTCACAATGCCACACTTGCCCATCACTAACTGTGCTACAAGATCACCTACTTTATTCTGAATACCATGTGCATTCAAGTATAAAACGTTCAGTCCTGTATTCATCACCCTTTTCAATTTTGTCTCCATGTTGCATTTCAACTCATGCACTGACTGCAATTTTGTGCAATCCTCTGCCTATCCTTCCTCACAGCCTCACTAGAAACTCTATTTACTTGTATACCAGCTGCTCCATCCTCAGCCCCATCACTCCAAGTCCCATCCCCCTGCCCTTGGGATTCTCCCTCACCTTATCTGCTGGAGCAACCTCATGCCTTCTTTTAGCCCTCCTGATTTTATTCTGAAGTATTCTCTTGCATTTCTTATACCCCTCATGCAAACTTTAAACTCTCAAAATTTCACTTTTGAAGGCCTCCCACTTACTAAGTACACCTTCGCCATGAGGGTGGAGCTGGCCAAAGTTGACTGGAAAGGTACCCTAGCAGGGATGACAGTGGAACAACAATGGCAGGTATTTCTGGGAATAATACAGAAGGTGCAGGATCGGTTCATTCCAAAGAGGAAGAAAGATTCTAAGGGGAGGAAGGGGCAACCGTGGATGACAAGGGAAGTCAAGGACAGTATAAAAGTAAAGGAGAGGAAGTATAACATAGCAAGGATGAACAGGAAGCCAGAGGATTGGGAGACTTTTAAGGAGCAACAGAAGATAACTAAAAAAGGCAATACAGGGGGAAAAGATGAGGTATGAAGGTAAGCTAGCCAAGAATATAAAGGAGGATAGTAAAAGCTTCTTTAGGTATGTGAAGAGGAAAAAAATTAGTTAAGACCAAAGTTGGGACCTTGAAGACAGAAACAGGTGAAATTATTATGGGGAACAAGGAAATGGCAGACGAGCTGAACAAGTACTTTGGATCTGTCTTCACTCGGGAAGACACAAACAATCTCCTAGATGTAATAGTGGCCAGAGGACCTAGGGTAACGGAGGAACTGAAGGAAATTTGCATCAGGCAGAAAATGGTGGTGGGTAAACTGATGGGACTGAAGACTGATAAATCCCCAGGGCCTGATGGTCTGCATCCCAGGGTACTTAAGGAGGTGGCTCTAGAAATCGTGGAAACATTGGTAATCATTTTCCAATGTTCTATAGATGCAGGATCAGTTCCTGCGGATTGGAGGGTGGCTAATGTTATCGCACTTTTTAAGAAAGGAGGGAGAGAGAAAACGGAATTATAGACCAGTTAGTCTGACATCAGTGGTGGGGAAGATGCTGATATCAATTATAAAAGATGAAATAGCGGCATATTTGGATAGCAGTGGCAGGATAGGTCCAAGTCAGCATGGATTTACGAAGGGGAAATCATGTTTGACTAATCTTCTGGAATTTTTTGAGAATGTAATTATTAAAATGGACATGGGAAAGTCAGTGGATGTAGTGTACCTGAACTCTCAGAAAGCCTTTGATAAAGTCCCACATAGGAGGTTAGTGTGCAAAATTAGAGCAAATGGTATTGGGGGTAGGGTACTGACATGGACAGAAAATTGGTTGGCAGACAGGAAACAAAGAGTAGGGATTAATGGGTCCTTTTCAGAATGGCAGGCAGTGACTAGTAGGGTACCGCAAGGCTCGGTGCTGGGACCGCAGCTATTTACAATATACATTAATGATTTAGATGAAGGGATTAAAAGTAACATTAGCAAATTTGCAGATGACACAAAGCTGGGTGGTAGTGTGAAGTGTGAGGAGGATGTTATGAGAATGCAGAGTGACTTGGACAGGTTGGGTGAGTGGGCAGATGCATGGCAGATGCAGTTTAATGTGGATAAATGTGAGGTTATCGACTTTGGTGGCAAGAACAGGAAGGCAGATTACTGTCTGAATGGTGTCAAGTTAGGAAAAGGGGAAGCACAATGAGATCTAGGTGTCCTTGTTCATCACTCACTGAAGGTAAGCATGCAGGTACAGCAGGGAGTGAAGAAAGCTAATGGCATGTTGGCCTTCATAACAATGGGAGTTGAGTATAGGAGCAAAGAGGTTCTTCTGCAGTTGTACAGGGCCCTGGTGAGACCACACCTGGAGTATTGTGTACAGTTTTGGTCTCCAAATTTGAGGAAGGACATTCTTGCTATTGAGGGAGTGCAGCATAGGTTCACGAGGTTAATTCCCGGGATGGTGAGACTGTCGTATGTTGAAAGATTGGAGCAACTGGGGTTGTATACACTGGAAGTTAGAAGGATGAGAGGGGATCTGATTGAAACATATAAGATTATTAAGGGATTGAACACACTAGAGGCAGGAAACATGTTCCCAATGTTGGGGGAGTCCAGAACCAGAGGCCACAGTTTAAAAATAAGGTGTAGACAATTTAGAACGGAGTTGAGGAAAAACTTTTTCACACAGAGGGTTGTGGTTCTGTGGAATGCTCTGCCTCAGAAGGCAGTGGAGGCCAATTCTCTGGATTCTTTCAAGAAAGAGTTAGATAGAGCTCTTAAAGATAGCAGAGTGAAGGGATATGGGGAGAAGGCAGGGTACTGATTGTGGATGATCCGCCATGATCACAGTGAATGGTGGTGCTGGCTCGAAGGGCTGAGTGGCCTACTCCTGCACCTATTGTCTATTGACCAAGTGTGGCAATAAGGAACGTTAGTTAATGGGCATAAAGAGACCATAAGACCACAGATATAGGAGCATAATTGGGCCATTTAGCCCATCGAGTCTGTTATACTAATTTATCATGGCTGATCCAATTTTCCTCTCAGCACCACCTTCCTGCCTTCTCCCTGTAACCCTTCATGCCCTGACCAATCTAGAATTTATCAACCTCTGCCTTAAGTATACATAAAGTCTTGGCCTCTACTGCTGTCTGTGGCAATGAATTGCACAGATTCACCACTCTCTGCCTAAAGAAATCCCTCCTCATCTCCATTCTAAAAGGACGCCTCTCTGTTCTGAGGCTGCTTCCGCTGGATGTAGTCTCTCCCACCAAGAGGAAAATATTCCGGTGTTGCCATCATAATTCACGTAAAGGAAGGTAATCATTGGGGATTAAATCACCCAGTCACAGGACATTTTGAAGAGTTTCATAAGCACAACTATTAGTTCACAAATAACCTATCAGAATTTGGAAAGTAAGTTTAATGCTGATGATCCGACGATTGTTCACTGTTTTATACATTTTGTGGCTTAGTAAATGCAATAGCCCATGTCTGCATACATTTCAGCCCCAGGCAGTAAGTGCCAATTGATTTTTATTCAGAGATACAGCAGAGTACCAGCTGCTTCCAGCACTGCAAGTCCACACCACTCAATAACACCGGTGTGACCCATTAACCAGTAAGTCTATGGAATGTGGAAGGAAATTAGAGCAAACAGAAGAAACCCATGTGGAACAGGGAGAACATACAAACTCTATGGCAGACAGGAGCAGAAATCAAAGCCGGGCCACTGGCACTGTAATGGTGCTAGCCACAATTCTACTTATATATTCATTATGGTCACAAGTAATATTCCTGCCTCCAGAGTGCCGGGCAATGGCCCTTTCCAACCAAAGAGTCTCTCACTTCCATTATCAATTGTTTTACCATTGTCAAGTTTCCTGTCAACAACGTCCTGGGGATTAGGGAATAGCCATACAAATACTGTTGCTACAAGAACTGGTCTAGGGCTAGGTATCCTGTAGTGAGGGATTCCTCTCCTACACCCAAAACTTTTTCTACCATCCTCAAGGAAAACAGCAGAATATCCTCCACTTCTCCAGACAAGTGCAATTCCAAGAACACTCAAGGATCTTGATACTATCTCGGACAAAGAAGCCATTACCTCCACTACTGTCAGCCAAAGGCTGAGGGAGCACCATCTTAAAACAGCGCTGCTGTTGCTCACTGAACGATGGCAAGGCTGTGGGAGTAGCTTCACCAGAAAGGGGACTGTGGTTCAAGAAGGCACTTCATTAATAAGTTGTCAAGTACTGTAATGAAGAATGGATGATAAGTGTTAGGTAGATCCTGTAAAAATTAATCAAATAAACCTGATGTAATGATCAGGTCATTTATGCTAGATTTATTAGCTAAAATACAATATCAGCTTGACATCACTATTTCAAGTAGTGTCTTATTTTTGTCAACACCCTCTTCAGAAAACAGATAAACACTAAATATTTGATTCAGGGAGTGAACTAATTACTAATTATGGTTCTGAAAAATCTCTGTCCTACTGATGACGAAAAAGACTGCCAGATTATCACTTATGCTGTTATTTTCAGTCATTTACTCAGCTTTATGGTGGACATCTGAACAAAGAACATACAAGTTGGGTGCCTAACTAAATTCCATGTTTTATTTACTCAAAGTGGTTTATTGACTTTGGAAACTGTTGACCTTTGGAATTCAACAAAGCATCATAGGATTTCAAGAATCTCGACAAGACCTACAGTAAATGGCAAATGATCAACAGTGTCCTGGAAGTATGGGTAAACAGGTTTCCCAGTAACACTGACAGTTAGTAATTCTGTAGGGATGAAATGAAAGGGAGAGAAAGCCTTTGGTGAAAGATGAGAGCTGCACAGGTCTTTGGTTTGTTTGTATGCTTCATTTTATTTGACTGGGTAAGTTGTCCTTCTGAATAACTCCTATAGATAGAGATACAATGCAGAGAGCCTATGGGCTGTGATTTCGACATTCTCCAGAGTAATAAAGTTCCAAATATGTGGCAAACAAAGGCAGCTGTAGAATATAAATCTGCTCCCATTCTTCTTCAGATTTACTTTTATTTCTAGCATGTGAACAATTATTCAGATAACAGTCAGGTAAAATCATTCTATTAAAGAGCTGTCCTGTATTCCTTTGCAGATTGGACCTTCTGGTTTGGGAAATACTGAATGATATGAATTTGGAGGATTGAGTAAATCTTTGAAGAAATAATAATTCTTGGAGTTTGAATTGTCAAACATTACCATGTAGAACGACAACAATTGTCATGATCTCTAGTGATGTAAACCGGAAAACAAAGTAGTAATTAGTCTAGTCAGGTCTTATAGAAATTTCCACACGAACACTGAAAAGGTGGGAAAATCAGGTTCAAGCTGGTTCTCATGTGAGATGGATACAAAACCCAAAGTAGATTCTCAATAGCTGGGCTGCTGACCAAGCACCATACATCTGTGTCCTGGTATGAAGCCAGAACTGTAAACTGAGTCCTTCCTGTGCAACTTCCTACCACTGCATTACAATTCATACTTCAGGATATCGAACGCTGATACAATGCTCCTTATTCACTTCCTATGATGTAATTGGTAGTCTATCCACCAATTTCACTTCTCTAGTTATCTGAATTCAGGACACACTCTAGTACTTCATTTCTTTCTATATATTTGAAATCAGTGGTTCTATAATATGCAGACATCTGCTCCATCAAATTACCTCCTAGGAGATGAAGATGAGTGCCTACCCCTTTTACATAAATGTTAATATTTCAAAATATTTATTTCTCACACGGATAGCGGTATACTGAGTTTGAACCAATGGAATAGAGCAAATTTTTAATAAAATTTGCTTGTCTTCATTTCACAACTGTAAAACTGTGTAGAATAGTATATATTTTTATTAATTCATAAATACATTGCTCTTTGTTTACTTAATTGAATCCTGCTGAATGAAATGCTTGTGATTCTACCCTGCACTTGTAAAATGATTGCTCCCTTTTGGCTTCTTACAACAAACATACAACTGTAGATTCAGTCAGAGGCCAGCCTCACACCTGGTGGAGCACAACCTGGGAAGATGGTTGATGTACAATCTGAATGCACAGAGAAGTGGCTAATTTGCACTGATGATGATTGGGTAGGTAGTACAGTCATTGGCTTATCTTTAGTGAAGATTTATTTTATTTTCAGGAAGTAAAATAATATAATTGTACATTATTACAATAGGGCTCTAAGTGTCCATCTGGATGCAGAATGCAAAGGTTAATAGATGTTAAGGATCAACAAAATGATGAGCGGATACAAGAGCTAAAACACATGCTGAAGAACTATTCTAAAACATTTGGGAGTACTCACGTTACTGTGACCAAAGTTGTCAATAGAATCAGACAGTCTCTGGATGGACTGGGAGGTCAGTACCTGCTGTGGTTATGGTTACTCAAGACCATTTTATATTCACAGAATCATTAAGACATTGGGTCTGCACAGATTTTCATCTGAAAATTATCTTACTATCTCACTGGAGATATTAAAATATTGATTTTTGATGATTTTATAAACTACTTACTAAACAGCCTCATATTCAGCTGGATTTAGATTTTTTTTTTAACATACGGCTAAGATTTTATTTAAAACCTGTTAGAGTTATTCCAATTTTTATTTCTGTTTTACTTTTTTAGAGTTTGGAGACACTTATTATCAGTTAGTGGATGATATGAATAGCAAATTGATCAACTTGATGAACAAAATCAATAATCAAAGTGTCAAATTGAGGATCCTGAAGAAGAGCGTACTAGAACAACTTAGAAGTATCACAAGACTTGAGGTAACACAGCTATTATTTTGAAATTGCAAGTTATTTTTCATCCTAATTATTAAAGACATTTATCTCATAAAGCATAGAAAATAGAACAGGCCCACTAATCCACCATGACTGTGCGGAGCATAGTAAAAATTTAAGTAAAACCCTTTTGCCTGCACGTGGTCCATATCCCTCCATTCCCTGCCTGCATACGTGCCTGTCTACACGTCTATGCTTCTGACAACTGGTAATGCAACCCTGGCACCTAACACTGTAAAAAGATACCTTGCATATCTCCATTAAGCATTTCCCTTCTCACATTAAACCCATGTCCTATTTGACACCTCCATCCTGAGAATAAAACTTTGTCTAACTTCATGATCCATGCTTCCCATCATTTATGTACTTAATAATTTTTACATAAAAAATAAAATTCTGAATGATTAATACGTTAATTAACTATTGTTTGGATCTGAATATATTTGACAAATATTTGTGAGATGATGTATGATCTTGGCATTTTCTCATGAAATGGGTTAGGGTAAAATTCAAATAACAATGGGTACTTGATGATTGGCATGGATTCAGTGATCTAGAGAACCTGCTACTCTCTCTGTTTGTTCCTATATGTCTCTGGTCGCACAGAGCTTCATTCAGAGATAACATTATTGTATTAAAGCATAGACACAGGCTCTTCAGCCTATTGAATCCATGATAGCCATTAATAGTCACCTTTGATTATACAAAAATCTGACTCATTAGGATTGCTCACACCACCAGGTTCAGGAACAGTCACTACCCCTCAACCATCAGACTCTTGAACAAAAGTGGATAACTACACTCAAGTTCACTTGCCCCATCATTGAAATGTTCCCACAACCAATGAACTTACTTTCAAGGACTCTTCACCTGATGTTCTATTTATGTATTTATATTTGCATGTGAACAGTTTGTTGTTTTCTGCACCCTGGTTGATCTTTCATTCATCTTGTTATAGTTACTATTCTATAGATTTGTTGAGTGTGCCCACAAGAAATGAATCTCAGGGTTAGATGGTGACATGTATGTGCTTTGATAGTAAAATGTACCTTGAACTTTGATGAAGCAGGCTCTTCCCCTTTTATGGTATCACCTATGCCCTATATATCAACGAGTTGGTCCTGAGTTGGTTTTCATTGCATTGTTCTGATGGGGAAGAATCAGAGTCAGTCACAGAACAAAAATATACATTTCTGGAAGAAAAGAGATCATGAATATCTTAGATTAAGTTCCTGCATTAGGACTGACTTGGTGAGTTCTTCTAGAAATGTTGTTCTAGACTTGCTCCAGATTTGTAAATCCTTTTGTCTACAAGGTGTCATAAGGCGGTGGCTGGGAACGGACCCAAGTGCAGACACAGACACTGAAGTACCAGGGACAGGACTAGGATACAGGGCGAGGGCAAGGACATGGACAGAAAAACTGGGAATCTGGAACAGGACTGGACAAGAGAGCTAGGAGCCCGGGCTTGGACTCTGAGCTAGAGACTGGACAAGGACACAGAACCCCAGAGCTAGGCAAGGATGAGGCTTGGCAGGAGGCAGGAGGCTGGAGTCTTCAGGCTTGAGGCTAGAGACTAGAGGCGAGGCGAGGCGAGGCTTGGCAGGAGGCAGGAGGCTGGAGTCTTCAGGCTTGAGGCTTGAGACTAGAGGCGAGGCTTGGCAGGAGGCAGGAGTCTTCAGGCTTGAGGCTAGAGGCTAGAGACTAGAGGCGAGGCTTGGCAGGAGGCAGGAGGCTGGAGTCTTCAGGCTTGAGGATAGAGAATAGAGGCAAGAGGCTGGAGGCAACTCCTGGGCAGGGCGTGGATCACCACCCGACAGAGGCGAGGGACAGGAG